>NC_090924.1:245604250-245908192 GCF_040938575.1 Ambystoma mexicanum | reverse complement strand
CCCATGTTGATTTGCTGCAATTTCTTGCGCACTGCCTGTTATTCTGCTGCATTTCACTTCTTTGCTGGAAAGTCGAACTTAGACATGCTTGTTTTTCTGCTGCATTTTCGTATTCACCCAGCCTGGCTACTTTAAATCTCCTGCTACCCTATACATATCTTGGGTAAAGCACCTCCTTCAACTGTGCCTGCTAGCACACCTGGTGAGCTTATTCATGCTATTCATGCACTGTGCAGCTCCCCTGACTCTCTCTCTCCTTTCCCCCTAGCTACATGGCACTCTCGATCTCCCCTGTCTACTCTACTACTCTATCAACTATCGTCTCTCTCTGACAAAGTCGGGAAGAAAAAAGCATAAAACAGCTCTCCTGACCTGCAACCCAGGCCTTCCTATTGCTGACACTTACGCCAATGCTACTTCCAGTCAGACTATTACCAACATCCGCTTTTGTGTCCCTTTGCCTGATCTATGGACTCTCCACCTGATCTCCACTCTCTCCCCCTTCTCCTCCGCACCAATTAATGGTGGCACTAGAAGGGAAATACACTTGGCATACTTCTCACCCGCTAACATCATCAATGTCTACCACAATGGCACTATCATGGCCCGAGGTTCTCAACCTACTCTTCTCCTCTTTGGCCGGTGCCCTCTCTCATTAAGTTCCTCCCTTCTCCTGCTATCCCTCCTACCCACTCTCCTCTCACCTCTCCACCACTGCTGACAGGAGTACCACACCCCTGTACTCCTCCTCAGAACATTTTTACAAGTGCTATTCAGCTTCACTTAGCTACTCTGAATACTTTTTCACCTGTCAAACATTCCTGACACCTGTCTCCTTCATGAGGACTTTGACTTTGACGTCCTCACCCTTACTTAGATGTGGTTCAATGCCAGCTCTGTCAATGCTCTTGACACTCTCCTTCCTGAGGGCTACAAAATCCTCTTCAAACCGAGGCCCATCCGGCCCAGAGGTGGAGTGACCCTGATCTTCGCTGAATGGGTCTTTGCTTCTATCATACCTACTCAATCCTGCTCCTCTTTTGAAAGCCTTGGCTGTGGGGTCAGAGTCTCTCCCACTCTCACACTATTCAACATCTACAGGCTCCCTGGCCCTATCTCCCTTTTTCTTTCTGAATGGGTCAACCTCACGTCCTCCCTCTTGACCTCTTCTTCCAAACTCCTCCTCCTCTGTGACTTCAATATCCACCTCATCTCTCCTGAATCAGCCACCTCACAGTTCCATGACCTCTGTGATTTCCTCTCTCTCACTATTCTCCCTTCCGATCCGACTTACTCAGCTAGACACACTCTGGATGCCTTCATCTATGGAGACATCTCCAATCCGGTCACCTCCCTCCTCTCCTGGTCTGACCACTCTCTCCTCTCCTCCCGCTTGGGACCCCTTGGCCACCTATCTGCCAGCCTCCTTCACCATAATTCGACTAATGAAGCAAGTGTCAGTAGCTGCTTTTGCTTCCACTTTCATCCCCCCCTGCTTCTGACTCTCCATCGGACTCTGTCCTTGCTAACCTTCACCTCTAACACCCTTGTCAAATTTGCCCCTATCATGAAGATCTGCCTGAAACCTGCCTCCAAGTGAAATGGCTGGTATGACGCCGATCTAGCATCTTTGAAACATAAGTGCAGAGTTGCAGAATGGAAGTGGCAGTCCTCGGGTTCATCCTGTAACAAACTGGCCTGTCGCCTGCTCCAAAGGCAATACCGCTTCTCTATCCTCTCCAAGAAGAAGGCCCACATCAAATGCTGCACCTCTGAAGCCTCTAACAACATGGCTGAACTTTTCAAAATCTGCAAGGTACTCGCCAATCCAAATGCACTTTCCACCTCTCCCCTTCCTTCCCAGGCTCTCTGCACTGCCTTGGCCTCCCATTTCTCTTCAAAAACTCAGGACATTCTGTCCTCACTATCCACCACCCTGCCTCCACTCTCACTCCTGTTCTCCTGCCTGCCTTGGCTCCCCTCCCTCCACCCCTGCACTCTTCTCCCTCCTTCCCAGAGCACCTGATGAGGTCTCTAAAGTTGTCTGCTTTATGATGGTCTCTTCCAAACAGGTGGTCCCCTGTTCTTCTAGAAACATTAAGGACAACATCTCCACCCTTGCCCTGGCCCTTGCTGATTTCTGGAACCACTGTTTCGCCACTTGCTCTGTTCCTGTATCCCTCAAACATTCCCTTGTGCACCCTCTCCTGAAAAAGCCATCTGCTGACCCTTCCTGCACGGCTAACTATCGCCTCATCTCCACCACCCCCTTCCTGGCTAAACTCTTGGAGAAGTTGGTCCTTCCTCAATTGATCCTTCATACTGAACTCGCTGGTTGCCTCCATGACCATCAATCTGGATTCCGGGCACGGGTACTGCTCTCCTGAACACCTGTGAAGACATGCTCGCAAATCTGGACTCTAACTCTCCAGATGTTCTCATTATTCTTGATATGTCCTCTGTCTTTGACATGGTCAACCATTCTATCCTCATGAAACGGCTTTGTGACACCCTCGGCATCACAGATCAGGTACTGGATTGGCTAAACTCTTTCCTTACTAACTGCCCCTCCCAGCTGCAGCTAGGTCCTTTCTCCTCCACCATTTCTCTCTTCACCTGTAGCATACCCCAGGGCTCTATCCTATCGCCATGGCTTTTTAATATCTATCTCATCCGTCTTGCTCACCTGATCTCCTCCTTCTCTCTCCATTTCCAGTGTTACACTGATGACACACAGCTTTCCTTCAAACTTCCCTCTACTACCTCCTCTTCCTCCTCTGTGATCCCCGACTGTCTTTCCTCTATCCAAGCATGGTGCGCCGCTAATGACCTCTGTCTTAATGTCAATAAAACATGGATTCTGCTTATCGGGATACTGGCACCATGCTTCTCTCCAGGGGTGTTGCTAGGTCTGAAAAAAATCCGGGGCTATGCTAATTTTGGGACTGTCGGGACTGGGGGCTAGTTAGCCTTTTTGGTTGTAACCCCTGAGCTTCTATACGGGGCTACAGCCAAAAGACCCGGGGCTATAGCCCCCTCAGCCCCCCTCTAGCAACGCCTCTGCTTCTCTCCAACCCCCTGCTGCCTTTCTTGGGCCCTCTACCATCACCATCCCATGAGGCCAAGAACCTCAGGGTCATCTTTGATTCCTCTCTCTCCTTCACCCCTCACATCTTGGACCTTGCCAAGAAGGCACACTTCCAGCTTTACCTCCTTAGAGGCATTCCCCCTTTCCTCACGTTTCCCGAGAAGCTCAATGTTTCCAGAGCCCTGATCCTCTCTAGGCTAGACTACTGCAATAGCCTCTTCCTTAATCTGCCCCTTTCCTCCCTAAGCCCCATTAAACTAATCCAGAATAGGGCTGCAAGACTTATCGTTGGCCTCAAGCCCAGTAACTGTATCTCTCCTGACCTAAGATCACCCCACTGGCTCCTTGTGGTCACGAGGATCAAATTCAAGACCCTCTGCATCATCCACGAGGCTTTCTGGGGCCTGGGACCACGCTTATCTCCAACTTTCTCTCCCTAAATACCTCCCTGCCAGAGCCCCTTGCTCTTCTAACTCCAGCTCCCTGCTTGTCAAATGCTTCTCCAAGCAGGGAGTGGGTAGCAGGTCTCTCTCTTCAGCTGGTGCCTCTCTTTGGAACAGCCTCCCTTCCCCTGTCAGACTTGAGCCAGACCACCTCAATTTCTGACAACTCCTCAAATTTCAGCTTTTCTCCACCTCTCTCTCTCTTTCCCTTCCCTGCTAATCACACCTCGGATGCTGAGACTGGTGGCCTGGACCTTCATGCATCTCACAGGTACCAGGCCTCTGCCCCATCGACACTAGCACCCCTTCCAGCAACCCCTTCCAGCACTGCCCTTTGTACCTGGTGGCTGCACCTCACACCTGGGTTCCTGCACCCTAGCACTTAGCCAGCAGCACTCCCCTGGCACCCTTCGACACTTCCCTTCCGGGTCCTCATCAGCACTTGCCCTTAGGGTGCTCCATTCCTCCCCCCTCCCTCCCCTCTCCTGCATTACCTCACTGCACTTGCATGTCTGAATGCCACAAGGCATAGTAGAACCACAAATGTACATTTACTGTATTATTTTGCCATTATTATGTTACTCCCCTGTGCCCTCCCCTCTTAGCCTTGTGGCACCTGGAAACTCAATTTTTGTTGTATATGTGCCTAACAAATACTCAATAAATCAAATTAAATCAAATCTTTCCTACTCCCATCTCGGCGGCAGAGAAACGAGAGGTGTACATCGTTCCTGGGCTCTTCCTCCCCATCATCGAAGTATCGCATGTGTGAGAAACGTTACACATTCAGACAACTATTTAGACCCTAGCCTAATGACGGTGTTCAAGAGATATAGCTGCAATAAATGGAGCAAATTGACTGACTGTAACCTCGAACACAGCCGATGATGTCACAACTGACACCATTACATAGATGCATTAGACAGAAGCACATAGGCATCCCTGCATGAAGTTATGCAGACACTTAGGCCCTCATTCCGAGTTTGGAGGATCCATGGCGCTATTAGCGCCATGGCTGCCTCCAAAATCGGTCCGACTCCGGTCTGGTGAAGGGAGTTATTACCAGTCCAGTTCGAGGTCGGCAGGACCAGTAATTCCCCATTCACCAGAGCCATTCCCCATTCCCATTTGAGCCCCCATAGGGCTCAATGGGAAGGGGAAAGGCGGCAATAACGGTATCCCAAATTGCGGTACCGTTATTGACCCCGGTATCCCTTTGCGGGTCCCATACTTAACGCCTAGTAAAACCAGGCGTTGAGGGAGGGACCCGAAAAGGGACCTCGGAATGGGGCACAAAGGGATTACCAGAACCGGTGTCATTACTGGTGCCCGGTATCCCTTTGCGCCCACCTTGTAATGAGGGCCTTAGATTTATTGCTGGCAGACATGAAGAACATGTGTATGACTCACGTAGTTAGAGAACTGACACACGTACACATTTTCCACGCGGAAAACGTAAGATACACAAGAATACATGTGAACTGCTTGCCGACGCTTAAATGCAACTAACATGGGCTGCCATGTAAATCAAGATGGAAGCCACAAGTACATTGGAGTGAAAGGAAGGAGTAGAAAGGAGTCAAGAATACAGAGAAAAGCTGTCCGGCTGATCCTGCTGAAACACGCTGACCGCGGTTCCAGTGCATCCACCGTGCAAATCCTTGCCAAGGACACCGAAAGAAGGAACGTTTCAAGTTAGCAGAAGTGATAGAACACCTGCAGGTAATACAAGTTGAACATCCTTATGATTGCAAGCAGGAGAAATCAATTTTGTTGTCCCTACCCACGTGATCTGAACCTGCAAGATAGCCTATTCATTTGAGCCAGACTGAGGTGGCTTTTCCCATCAAGCCAAAGGCAAGATGATACAAAAGTAATACCAAGTTGAAAGCCGAATGTTCTGTCTCAAGGCCTAGGAGATTGAAGATGGTAACTTGTTGAGAACATGTAACACCTTTGGGGCTGTTCTCAACACCTTGAATAGTTGCACTTGGCCTGGTAACTTTCCTAAGCTCCGAGGCTGAGAAGACTCTCTTGGCCCAATCCCTATCCACCTTCCACTTTAAGCTCACACTTTTTTGCACCGTCCAATCACTGCACACTAGCCTGTAATGTTTGTATTTGCAACATTTAGAGGTGCTACCAGATATGTTTTTTTTATCAAATTATCGCACTAACCCCTTATATAATGTGTACATAGTGTACCCTACTAACCAATCCCGATCCACGTTAGGTTTTCTAGGGTGCAACCTTATTTTGTGGCATCATGTATTATCAAAACTGGACGACAGGCTTAAGATCAAGGAGCGAGTGTGGAGAATGCTGAATTGTTTATACCTCAATCCCTGTTGTTGATTTTGAATAAACACAGTAAAACATTGTCCTATGGCTGGATCTTCTGTTTTTTGGGCAAGGGGATTTCCTTGGCCCAGTTCTTCTTGCATGTAATTGGGGAGGTTGATAATAATTCCCCTGACTGTAATTCAACAGTGTAATCAATCCCAAATGAAATCCACATAGAAGAACACACATTAAACAAAATTGGCATCACCTAATTAAAATGCAAAAATACTAGGAAATAAGCCAAAATATGGGCAGCAAACACTGATTCTCGAGATGATGCCACAAAAAACAAGATTCGTTTCTGAAGTCATTAGGAGATGCACCTCAAGCCGACACAAAACCAACAATACAGCCAAAGTCAAAATAAACAAACACATCAAAGGTAAACACAACTAGAAAATGAATGTAAGCAATGAAGAAATTAATACATAGAGGGGACCCAAGAAATCACAGTATTGACATTAAATAATAACTAACAATCACAATAAAATCTCACTGAGAGAAAATGGCAAAAATGAAAGAACATAAACACAAAGACATACGCATATGAAATTCAGTGTAAAAAAACAAAAGTTACTGAAATATAATATATTAAGTTCTGTTCATTGTTAAGACCTCTAGGATGCAGTGATGAAAAGCCTCCCCTCTCTGGAGCAGTCTGCATTCTCTATTGCCACTGTAGAGGAGCTATCTTGCCAGTTTGCGCCACCTCACTGCCGTCATACTGGAACAGTCAGAGAAGAGCCATAAATGGGACCAACCGCATCGTTCTTATACCGCATCGAGTCTATGAGATGCTATGAACTCAGACAGACATACAGAATGTACCCTCCCACTGAAAGTTCAGAAGGATGCTTCATGGAAGGATGTTGCATGCCAGAATGTTATGATACACATCTAAATATCATGGACGTACATTACGGTGAAATCTGAAGAGAACTAAGTGTTGTCACAAAGAAGATATATGAAACTATGCTGAAACGATATGAAAATATTAACAACGTAACTGAAGCACTAAAGAGTAACATGTACCTAAAGCTAAAGTAATCATGGATCCAAAGAAGATAAAGCAACTTACTGACCATTAACTGTAAATACACAGTAACGCAAGGTAGAAAGAAAATGTATATATGCTTGCTATAGAGGAATATATAACATGGCAAGGAGAGCCATATTAGGAAAATGGACTCTGGTTCATGTTGAATATAACCAAGCTACTTCAGAGACAGGCAGAGGCTGTAAGAACCAGGAGACACATGAAAAACAGCTCTGTGTGCAGAGGCGACAATGAGTCAAGGTTGGCCCAGAATGAAGATGCTATTTCGAGGGATAAGTACAGAGCACAAAGGGAGTACATGGATAAGCTCTGAATGTGGGACATTCTTCATGGATGAAGGTAAATGAAAGCAACTGTGAGAGCCAAACTGTTGGTCAATTATAAAAGCATACAAAGCTCAAGTATGATAGAGTGAGCAAGTCTCTAGAAGCCAAAAGGAGCAGTAAATAGAAGGCTAAAATTGACAAATTTGTGGTCTCTTCACATGTGACTCAGAAGTCGGAAACAAAGACTATTCAATAGATCCTTAAGCTAAGGTAGTGCTGTGCTCATGCTCCCTTAAATGTTCCAGGACAGTGAGCAGCAACAAGGTCAACTACAAACAGAAGACTTTGGCGTGTGACCTACTTTTGAGAGATTATGGGCTAATTGGGAAAATGGGGTGTAGTCTGATGGAATTCAAACACCTAGGTTTCATTTCACAGATGCTTCAAAGTAACCATAGTCTCACAAAACGGGAGCAATTCCACGCACTTTATTCCTCAAACTCCAAACCAGGAAACTGATTCCCAGGTAATTCACACTGCTCACAGTACACCTTAACCCAATGGACTCAGGAATCGCCACCAACCAGACACTCTGCTTCCTCAAAGCAATAGCCATCGTCACTGCACACAACAAAGATAACTCTTGCTGTACAGTCTTCTTATACACCATACCCACAAACCCAGTAGCCCCCTTTCCATACCTAGTATCCTTAAAATACCCAGATTGAACATATAGTGTTCTCCGACAACTGCGTTTTCCGCAGACAGCATGACCAATTGAAGGGGGTGGGGAGGTTTAAACTCAATTTTAAAAAGAGCCTTTTTATGGGGGGGGGTTAATAATTTTCTTTGTTTTTCTCATTTTTATGTCCTACACCTACTAAGAAATGCTTTAGTATACTCTCTGCATTTCCCTTTTAACTTGTTCACATTAACTTTTTCGATACATTTTTAACATTCCAAAGAACAATCTGATTGCCAACATCAGTTAAATAGACACCATCACTTTGAAAAGTATTTACACCATCTAACTTCACATTTTCTCTCTCAAAAGATACTATCCCTAAACCATATAAAAAAAGCACATACACCTTTATTGACAAGGTGCCTAGATTCATCAATTTATGAAGAAAACAAGTGTGGACATCTCCATATTTGCCTTGGATTGATTTGAGAAAAAATATCTTTGTAGCTGGAAGCAGTTCCATTAAACTTATCAACATATTTTTCAGGGCAAACTGCAAAGATACTGTTATGTTATGTTATGTTACTTGGCATTTATATAGCGCTCTATATATCATTGATATGACCTCAAAGCGCTGGTAGGCTGAACGACCTCAGGGAACCGCAGTTCAGGTCAGTAGAGAGAGGTGGTGTTTTAGGGTGCGTGGGTGCACCAGTTATATGTGCAGCTGATGTAATAGCTGTGCGGTAGCTTCATCCTAGCGTTAGGCCTGAAAGACGCTTATGTGAGCAACTGGGCCGGAATGTCATTGGATAGCTGCGTTTTATTCGGGTGTTGAGGTGTTCATGAGGTAGTGTTCGTATGTGAACAGCTAGGCCAAATTTGTCAGGGGTATAGCTGTGTTCTAGTTGAGTGATGGTGTATAGTAGAGAGTAGGCGTAATGATGTGATATGATATGATGGTTCGTCTTATTGACACACAGGCACATAGTGACAGTGGGTTGGGCTTACGGTGAGAGGAGGGGGCATACGGATATATAGTAACAGCATGGGGATAAGAAAGCAGGGTGCACAGTGATACGCGGGCGCGGTGGGCACACATGATGACGAAAGGGGTGGATAATACATTGGGTCACATAGCGACATTATGGGAAAAGGATGGCAGGGAGCTCTGCGACGCATGGACACACAGTGACAGGGGGCGGGCTTACAGCGATAGTGGGCGGAATAGGTAATGCGATAACCGCATGGGGGGCAAGAAAGCGGGGTACACAGAGACACGAGTACAATGGGCACACCTGGAAACTAGATGGTAGGGTAATTCCATTCCGTCTATTCAATCGATTCTTCTAATTAAAGCGTTCATCCATTCCGTCCATCCATACCAACCATACCAGCCACACCAACCACACCATCCACACGAGCCACACCAATCACACCAACCACACCAACCACAACCAACCACACCAACCACTCCATCCACGCCTTCCACTTCATTAATTCAGTATATATATATTCAATCCATTCCATTCATCTATTGCATATACAAACCTTGCATTCATTCCACATGCATCCATGCCATCTATTTCTTCCATTCGTTCCACATGCGTCCATCCATTCCATCCATCGATTCAGTATACATATATTTCATCCAGCCATTACATAAACATACCTTCCATTCATTCCACATGCATCCATGCCGTCTATTTCATCTATTTGTTCCACACGCGTTTATCCATTCCATTCATTCCATCTTTTCCATCCATTCCATTCATCAATTCGGTATGTATATATTCCATCCATCCATTGCATACATATACATGTCTTCCATTTGTTCTACATGCATACATGCCATCTATTTCATCCATTTGTTCCACATGCATCCATGAAATTATTTCATCCAGTCGTTCTACATGCGACTATCTAATTCCATTCAATAGGTCCTTTCATCTATTCCATCCATCCATTCCATCCATCCATCCTTTCCATTCATCCATTCCATCCGCCCATTACATTTGCCCATTCCATCGGTCCATTTAATCCGTCCAGTCCACTCGTCCATTCAATCCGTCCCCTTTCACCCGGCATTCCATTCGTCCATTCAAACCGTCCATTCCATTGGTCCATTCCATCCGTCCATTCCATGCGTTCAACCCATTCCATCCATCCATTCTGTTTATTTAATCCTTTCGGGCTATTTAATCTATTCTGTATACATACATTCCATTAATTCAATATGTATCCATGCCATACATTCCATCCATACATTCCTTGTGCGTCCATTGATTCCATCATTTCCATCCATCCTTTTATGTCCTACATCCCTAGCATGCGTCTATCGATTCCATCCATCCATTTGTTTCATCCATCCATCCCTACCATCCATTCATTCCATCCACTCCATCAATCCATTCTGTCCATTCCATCCGTCCATTCCGTCAATCAATTCTATCGTCTGGGTAGGATCTAGAGATCGGTTTGTTTGTTTGTTTGTTTATTTTATTTCTATAGCGCTCCGGACCCGGGAGTAAAAGGGCGCTTAGTATAAATTACAAGGCACAGTACATGGTAACAACAGTTATATACAAGATATACAGGCAATGGAGGTGGTACCAACCAGTAATGACATAAATGAGGCATGTGCAATAAGTACGGTTTATAGCTAAGTCTAACTTCAAGGTTGACTTTTTGTCAGAAGCCACCCGATGGCAAGTTTCCTGAACAACTGGAAGGATTTGGATGACTTAATATTCAGTGGCAGGGCATTCCAGAGTTGGGAGGCGAGGACAGTGAAGCTCGAGCCTCCGGCTCTTTTAGAGGTAAATCTAGGTACTGTGAGACATAAGGTATTGGAAGATCTCGTGGTTCTGATGGAAGATTTCATGGTAAATTTGTTAGTCAGGTAGGGGGGGCTAGATGGTTGAGAGCTTTGTAAGTGAGGCAGAGTATTCTTAGATCGATTTTATGTTGGATGGTGAGCCATTTGCATGTGGTTCTAGTGGCAGAGATGTGCTCATGCCTAGGAATGTTTAGCACTGCCCGTAGCGCATTATTTTGAAGGACTTGGAGTTTACTAATTATTGCTTGGTTGGCACCTAAGTAGAGGCTGTTGCAGTAGTCTAACTTAGATTGTATAAGAGCTCTGGCTAGCGTGAGGCAACTGTTAGGGGAAAGAAAAGGTCTACAGGCTCTGATTAGTTTTCCAGTATAGGCAGTCGCAGAAGCGGTCGGGTTAACTTGCTTAGTGAGGTTAATATTGGCATCAAGATAGAAGCCAAGTGTTTTCACGTTTTTGGCGACCGGGATGGAATTGCCATCAATTATGATGTTGGAGTAATTGGCACTTAGTTTTTGTAAGTTGTTCGGTGAGCCAAAAATGAACAGTTCAGTCTTCTCATCATTCAGGCAGAGGCTGTGTGTGGCCATCCATACCTGAATGACGGAGAAGATTTCATTGATCCTGGCTGCATCAGTGTTGTAATTGCCCGAGATGGTGAGGAGTATCTGGGTGTCATCCGCGCAGTTTGTATAGGTGACACCCAGGCGATCCAGTTTATCAAAGAGGGGCTTTGTAAAGATATTGTATAGCGTGGGTGAAACACATGAGCCTTGTGGGACACCACAAGTGATAGGGATAGGTCTGCTGCTGCCACCTGAGAGAAGACTCTCATGGTTCTATTGGCCAGGAAGGACTGTATCCACGTGACAGCAGAGGGGGAAAAGTGGGTGGCGGAGGAGAAGTGGTGGCAGAGTATTTTATGGTCGACCAAGTCGAAGGCTGCAGAGAGATCTAAGAGGAGTAGGATGGCAGCCTTACCCTTATCTTTAATTTTGTCAATCTGACTTTTAAGATCAACAAGGGCAGTTTCTGTTCCATGTTGAGGCCGGAAGCCAGACTGGCGCAATCCGAGTAATTGGTTAGACTCTAGGTAATGCTGAATTTGCAAGTAGGCAACTCTATCAAGGATTTTTAACAGGAAGGGAACGGTTGTGATAGGCCTGCAGTTTGTGGGGATGGTAGGGTCCAAGGTCTGCTTTTTTAGTAGCGGGAGGACCCATGACTGTTTCAAATTGTTGGGTACCGAATTAGTTGAGAATGACACGTTTATGAGCTTAGAAATGAAGGGGGCGAGATCTCTTGCTGCATCTTTTATGATCTGTGTGGGGCAACTGTCCCCTTTGCAGTTTGATGGTTTGAGGGATGTCATAAATTTTTGCACTTCTAGTACGGTTACTTTTTTGAAGGTGAAGCCATGGTTAGTGTTAGGGGTGGTGGGTGGGCTGGGGGTGGGGGGGCTATGGCTGGGGCTACTATTGGAGAGTTGTAGTCTTTTATTTTATTTTTGTTTGTAGGCCAGTGATTTTGTTCGCAAGGGCATCTTGGATACTAGTGCACCAGAGTTGGTCCTTCACGGACATATCCGTACGTGGATTGGGATTTTCTAACTCCTTCAGGATGGTGAATAATTCTTTGGTACTGGAGCTGGCATTACTTATTCTTATATTTTAGGCTTCCTTTTTAGTGCAAATTATTTCTTTTTTATAAAGGGAGGATGCATTTGTGAGATTGATTTTGTGTTCCTCTGATGGATTCATTTTCCAAAGGGTTTCCATTTTGGACTTTTTGTTTCTTAGTAGTTTAAGTTCTGGTGTGTACCAGGAATTAAGATGTGCTTTGGGTTTACCTTTGCGTAGTTTTAGACTGGCAACAAGGTCGATAGCTTTGGTCATGGCGTTATTGTAGGTGTCTACTAGTGAGTCGAGGTCCGATGTGTTGGCGATCATGTTTAGAGTGGGTAGAACCGTGGTATGAGGGCTTCAGCGGTGATGTTCTGCTTATTTCTCGTCAGACATGCTGGTGCAGGTGGGCACTGTGTGTGGTGTAGGTTATAAGGGCTAATGTCAAATGAAAGTAGGAAGTGGTCGGTCCATATAAGTGGTTGGGGGTCCTTGCAGATAATGTTACAGTTGTGGGAAGCGAGCCAGTCTAAGGTTCTGCCTTTCTGATGTCTAGGCAAGGTGTTAAGTTGAATGTAGTTGTGTTCGCAGAGTGCATTAGCAAGGGAGGATGCTGGAGTGTCGTGGGGGTCATTGTATCCCAAGTTAAAGTCACCTAGAACAATATTTTGTGATAGAGGCTTAGATTTTTCAGCTATGAGGGAAGTTATATCTTCCTCGAAGGAGCCTATGGGACCAGGGGGTCTGTATATTAGTTCCAGGGTGATAGTGTTCTTAGGGGTAGTTTGAATTTTAATGGATAGGTGTTCACAGGAATTTAGAGGAAGAGAGGTCACAGATCTAATGTCAAGCGAGGATTTGAATATAACTGCTACACCTCCTCCACGGGAAGTAGGTCTGTCGGCCCTAAGGATGGAGTAGTTGTCTGGAACCGCGAGGGCTAGAGAATGAAGCCAGGTTTCTGTGGTGGCGAGGAAGTCCAGGTCTGCTGAACGGATGATATCGGCAATTTCCGTAGGGTGGGCCACAAGGGATCTAACATTAAGTAAGGCTCCTTTGAATGGCACTGAGTTTGCAGTGGTGTTTTTGTTAGTGATTTTAGTTGTAGGAATGTTGGTCATTTTGCTAAGTAACGTGGGGAGTCTACAACCTAGTCTGTCGTTAAGGGTCATGAGGTTGGGGTAGGCTGTAGGGCGATGTTCTAGCAAATTACGTGAGTTCTGGATGTTGTCTGGATGTTCATCTGTGGCGAGGTTAGGTGGAGGGTTACCTAAAGTAACGCTAATTTTAGTACTATGGTCTGTAGGTGCACTGTGGGGGAAAGGAGGTAGGGAGGGCAGGAAGGGTGTGGGGCAGGGAATGGGGTGGTGTCTAGGACAGCCAAGATTGGCATGTCCATTACTGGGTGAGATATAACTATTTCTGCTACATGGCGTGCAATCGGGCATAATGCAGAAAGGGAACATGATGAATACTAGCCAGATATGGATTCAGGAAGTAACTAGCTAGCAACTATAAGGCACAACACAAATCAGATGTGGTCTGTTAGCGACCATAAGGCACAGCACAGTCAAATGTGGTCTTTTAGCGAACATAAGGCACAACACAAATCAGAAGTGGTCTGTTAGCGACCATAAGGCATAACACAGTCAAATGTGGTCTGTTAGCGACCATAAAGCACAACACAGTCAAATGTGGTCTGATAGCGACCATAAGGCACAGCACAGTCAGATGTGGTCTGTTAGCGACCATAAGGCACAGCACAGTCAGATGTGGTCTGTTAGCGACCATAAGGCACAGCACAGTCAAATGTGGTCTGTTAGCGACCATAAGGCACAGCACAGTCAAATGTGGTCTGTTAGCGACCATAAGGCACAACACAGTCAAATGTGGTCTGTTAGCGACCATAAGGCACAACACAAATCAGAAGTGGTCTGTTAACGACCATAAGGCACAACACAAATCAGAAGTGGTCTGTGAGCGACCATAAGGCACAACACAGTCAAATGTGGTCTGTTAGCGACCATAAGGCACAACACAAATCAGAAGTGGTCTGTTAGCGACCATAAGGCACAACACAGTCAAATGTGGTCTGTTAGCGACCATAAGGCACAGCACAGTCAAATGTGGTCTGTTAGCAACCATAAGGCACAACACAGTCAAATGTGGTCTGTTTGCGACCATAAGGCACAGCACAGTCAAATGTGGTCTGTTAGCGACCAGAAGGCACAACACAGTCAAATGTGGTCTGTTAGCGACCATAACACACAACACAAATCAGAAGTGGTCTGTTAGCGACCATAAGGCACAGCACAGTCAAATGTGGTCTGTTAGCGGCCATAAGGCACAACATAGTCAAATGTGGTCTGTTAGCGACCATAAGGCACAACACAAATCAGAAGTGGTCTGTTAGCGACCATAAGGCACAGCACAGTCAAATGTGGTCTGTTAGCGACCATAAGGCACAACACAAATCAGAAGTGGTATGTCAGCGACCATAAGGCACAACACAAATCAGAAGTGGTCTGTTAGCGACCATAAGGCACAACACAAATCAGAAGTGGTCTGTTAGCGACCATAAGGCGCAACACAGTCAAATGTGGTCTGTTAGCGACCAGAAGGCACAACACAGTCAAATGTGGTCTGTTAGCGACCATAACACACAACACAAATCGGAAGTGGTCTGTTAGCGACCATAAGGCACAGCACAGTCAAATGTGGTCTGTTAGCGGCCATAAGGCACAACATAGTCAAATGTGGTCTGTTAGCGACCATAAGGCACAACACAAATCAGAAGTGGTCTGTTAGCGACCATAAGGCACAGCACAGTCAAATGTGGTCTGTTAGCGACCATAAGGCACAACACAAATCAGAAGTGGTCTGTTAGCGACCATAAGGCACAACACAAATCAGAAGTGGTCTGTTAGCGACCATAAGGCACAACACAAATCAGAAGTGGTCTGTTAGCGACCATAAGGCGCAACACATAATGCAGTGGGGCTGCATCTATGTTCAGAATAGTACATGGGCTGAAATGTAGTTAGGCAACGCCTGGGTTCAGGTAGGATACTTAAGCTAATTATGCAGTGGGGCCGCATCTGAGTTCCGCGTCGTATCTAAAGCTACAAAACGAAGGTGTCATGTGCGAAGACAGTAGTATTGTGTTAGAGCGCAAATCTATAAGGCACAAGCTGGCAGGTTAGAATGCTAGGGTACAATTACCAAATACGGCAGAAAAAAGTAATCTAGATGCCGTTTCCTAGTGAGAGCCCAAGAACTATAGGCACGAGATGAAAACAATCATGCTGCCGAAATCTGGAGTGCAGCTGGGGGAGGCATATGGCCGACCTTGCATCTGACAAGGCACGCGGGCATCGATACTGTAGTCTGCTGCTCCTGCAGTGGATGGAGGGAGCTCCTGCTCCTCCAGGCTTCAGGTGGGGATGCTGGTAGAGTGAGCATACTTTTCGTAAAAGAAGAACAGAGTAGGGCACTCTGTTGCGGTCCAAGATGGTCTGACTGGGTCCCAGGGGGCAAACAGGGGCCTTAGTATGGGCCTTTGGGAGAGGCCGCCGGCGTTTCCGCCTGCCAGCGGATATGGCCTATTCAAAAGGCTGCTAGTAACCTAGCAACGAGGCACCAGCCTCGATATGGCGCCGCACTGCGCCCGGCATCACAGGGTCAGGCAGAGGAGGTCAGGCAAAGTGATGTCGTGGTCGTGTGCTCAATGGCCTGTGCAAATTCGGGTCTCTTTGTGCAGGCAAGGGTGGTCATGGGGGGCAAGGGAGCCTTACCACAGCGGATGGCTCTCCAGGATGTCGTGGTGTGGCTAGATGCCGTGGGTGGGCATCGGCATGGGTCGGCTCGTGCTCCGGCTGTGAGCTGCTGTTTGCGGAGGAAGGAAGGGCTCCTGCCCTCTCCTCAAGGTAGCTGCTGGTTTGACTGGGTTCCAGGGGGAAAACAGGGGCCTTAGTATGGTGTTCGCTGTTCAGTGTTCATATGAGGCTGCCTATAGTCCAGTCAGTGGGAGTATTCATTGAAGAAACAGTTGGGAGTCACATTGTGTGTTTTGTTATTGGTTGGGTTGTCGGGGGTTCAGAATGCATCTTTAAGGTTGTTGTTAGAGTTATGGGAAGAGCCACTGGACTCATATAGCCCAAACGGTTGCCTCCACAATGCACAACAATAATATGTAGACATTTATTTAGAGTGAGCCATACTCTTACAGAATGCCGTTAAGGTCACCCAGTTTAACCCACAAACTGTATACCACGAAACTTCCACTTCTTCCAATCCAATAGTAGCAGAGATGCCACAAGATTTAGCGTAACCCTTCAATGAATGCATCCAAGAATCTCCCACCATCCACACCCTCTGCTTCTTCATAGCCATATCTACAGACATCTTCACTGCACCCAACAAATAAAACACCTGCTACACTCTCTTGCTGTACACCAGAACCACAGAGCCTGATTGGCTAAACCCCCGGATGTCCCCAGACATCCAAGACTGTCCACTGTCACCTCAGTCCCCTTTCCATGCTCGGCATCCTTAAAAGAACCGGATGGTACGTGCTGATCTGCGGACTACTATTCTGTCTGCGGACAAAATAGCACAGGGCAGCCCTTCTATTTATACTGGCCACAACCGTTGGTACTCTTGTTCAGAGAGGAATTGCCATAGCATTTCGGTGCTGTACTGCCCATGTGGGCGGGACAAAGACTGATATGCAACTGGATATTTCCCATCTGTGAAAGGTACAGTGAGCAAAAAGTGTGTGCGGCAAACTCTCATCTCAGAATAGGTTGTGCCATGTTATTTCTGGAGAGGAGCGCCTGCTGCCTTTTTTTGAAATACTGGCCACAACCACCACAATAGAATTAAACCTTCACCCCTTTTTTTCACCTAAGAAAATGGCTCCATTTTAAGATATGATATGATATTTTATTTATATTGGGCTCATACACAAGTGTTTCTGAGCGCGACCAAGCAAAGGGAAGGGAACAAGGGAGACAAAAACAACGATGTTACTAGACCCAGTGACATTAAGAACACGCAAGTGCATGGAAATGGGAAAAGGGGGAAGTGCGTGGAAGGGGGAGAAGTGGAAAGTGTGGAACACAGGAGAGAACAGAATAAATAATAAGTGAAATAAATAAATAAACAGAGGCAATGAAAAATGGTAGTGCAGCCAGCAAGTGGCAAGTGCATGATTAGCCCGATAGGGCATATCTGATAAGTGCAGAAGAAAAGTGGGGGACTGTATGGGTACAGATACAGATCCCAGTGCAAGGGGTGGCCCGGAGGCAGTGCAGGACGGAGGCAGGGTAAGCAGGTACCTGGGCCTGAAGGACAGAGGGTGGCCAGGTGCATGGTCCCAAGAAAGAGAAAGGATCAGCAGGGGAAAAGAGGGGCGAAGGCAGAAGCAAAGAGGAAGGTCTTGAGGTGCTTCAGGAACCGGAGATGGTTCTCCTCAAGTTTCAAGGTGGCCGGGAGGCTGTTCCAACAGGAGACCCCAGCCGAAGACAGAGATCTGCCCCCAGCTTGTTTCTTTGAAAAACGACTAACACTAAGGGAGTTAGAAGTAGAGGAGCGAAGTGCTCGAGAGGCGAGGTATTTACAGAGGGACAGTTGAAGTTATTTTGGGCCTGGGCCCCAGTAAGCCTTGTGGACAATGCAGAGGGTTTTAAATTTAATCCTTGCATCCATTAGGAGCCAATGAAGGGATTTCAGAGCTGGAGAGATACGATCCGAGGGCTTGAGGCCAAGGACAAGTGTTGCAGTCCTGTTCTGGATTAGTTGTAAAGGGCAGAGAGTGGAGGCAGGTCGTTTTAGAAAGGGGCTATTACAATAGTACAACCTAGAGAGAACCAGAGCTTGGGAGACAGTGAGCTTGTGGGGGAAGGAGAGGAGAGGCAGAGTACCTCTAGGGAGGCGCAGTAAAAAGTTTGCCTTTTTAGAGGTGTGTGCAGAGAAGGAAAGTGTGGAGTCAAAGATGGCCCAGAGATTCTTAGCCTCGCAGGTAGGGGTAGGAGTAGGCCCAAGAGAGGCCGGCCAGAGAGTGAGGGGAGAGGATGGTGAAGGTGTACCAATGAGGAGGATCTCAGTCTTGTTGGCATTTAGACAAAGATGGTTGGCGGCACACCAATTTTGAATAGCGATTAGGCAATCGGAGATGAGCGAAGGAAAGGAGATGTCTGGGGGAAGCCTGAAAATGAGTTGGGTGTCATCAGCATAGCACTGGAAGTTTGAGCAGAAAATGGAAATGCAATAGGCAAGAGTCTTAACTTGTTTCCACTCCCCACCCTTCCCAGCTCCTCTTTTGACCACAAAATAAACCCAAATGTCTTTTCCTGAATTTTTGCTCACTCTAGTGTCCGCGGTCAGCTGCGGATGTCAGCGGATCCAACATGGCAACCATTTCAAAATATCTGACGCAGCTCACATTTTCCAACAACCAATCAGCGGACACCGCTCTCTGATTGGCCCAGAGGCGTCCACGGACTCCGAATCTGGAAATTAGTCCAGGGACCGTACCCAGATATCACTCGTTTTTTTTACCTACTTTTTGGCCATTTTAAAAAAAACTACTGGACAGATAACACCAAATCCGTCCAGCGGTTTGGGCTGTAGGAGTGAACAAAAAATGTTTCCATTGCGTCTATGAGGATTTACACAAATGTTGAGATCCCCCTATAAAATTTCCCCCCTGGACGAAACCATACCAAACATCACAAAATCATTCCAAGAGGGCCCATATACTTTTTTTGCAAAGTTAAGTGAGTATTAGTCTAGTGGGGGCAAAGTGATAAGCCGCCCGAAAAGTTCTCTTGCTATGAGTTGAGCCACGTAACCATAACTGTAGGGCCACTACCGCAGGACCTGTAACTGTAATATATATATATATATATATATATATATATATATATATATATTATAGGGCAGCGATAGATGCCCTATAGTTAAGGTGAGTCGGACTCCCATAGGAACCTCTTAATATTCTACCCACCCCCGCACCCCCTCCAGCCACCCCTGCACCCCAACTGCAAAGTTTCGTAAAGATTTGTTAAAAAATAAAAAATGTATTAAGAAGACAACAAAATACAAACAAGGTACATTTTTGTCAAAGCTCACAGCTCCAACCGCTGGATGGATTTGGACCAGGTCCGAAACAACTTGGACAAGAAGCATTTAAACAAGGCCTTTTTGTGGTTTGGGGTTAATCCCTGCATTCATTTTTTAAATATTTGACAGAGAAGGGGGTGCCCCCTCCTCCAAAATAGATAGCTATATCTCGGGTCAATTGCCAAAAGTGGGTGCTTTTAGAAATGAAATGGTCGCTATCCTGTTTTTCTCTCAATGCAAGAGATAGTGTGGCTATAGCAGAGGATACTGGAAAATGAAACATAGGAAACAAGCCATTTGCAGGTCAAAAACGTGTAAATTGCATCAGGCTGGAGGGGTGTGAGGGGTGGCTAGAGGGCACCAGGTGAAATTTGGGAGTTGGAGGGGGCCCAGGAGTTTGCAACACAAAGCTTTCTCTAGCCTCAGCTATAGCCACAATCCCAGGTTCTCAAAGCAAACTACGTCACAGAAACAGTGTGTCTTGTTGGGGGAAAGGGAGAGGGCAGGGGAGGCGAGGAGGCCATCTGCGGAGTGGTGGGAGCTGGCACAGAGGGGGGGCACTTGGTGAAAGTCCTGGGGACCAGGAAAGCATTTTTTTTCTGCTGTTTTTCCCCAATAACAACAACTATGAAGCACTACAAATAGCCGAGGGAATGTGTAGTTCCGTATCTGAGGTTATCATTTTTTTTTAAAGATATCTTTATAGCTATAGTGACGTTTGGCTGAAAAAACTGTCCAGTGACACAAAAGCAATCCAGGTCTCCCATCCATGCAGTAACCAGGAGAGACTCTGATTAGTTTCAAAGTAAGGATGGGGCAAGTATCCTCAGACCATGTTGTCTAATAACTGAGGCAAAGTTACGAGATCACATGGCTTGAAGGGACTCACCCTTTCCTCGCTTTGGAGCTAAGCAAGGTTAGCCTCGCTTTCAAGCTAAGCAAGGTCAATCCCAGGTACTGCATTGAGTTAAACTGTTCTAGTGTCAATCCTTGAAGGTTTTGCACTTGGAAACCATTTTATTCCTTTTGCTGAATTGCATTCTGGTATTTGTTGTCTCCCAGTCAAGATGGGGAGCTGTGGGAGGGGGGGTATAATGCCACAATTGTACACTTTGTGCCTAACATAGTTGTATAAGGATTTATATATTTGAGTGACATGATGGTATGTGTACTTTTCAAGTTATCTTTATAAAGCAGAGTATTGTTGAACGCCAGACATGGGTGTGAGGAGGGAAAATGAGATGGCAAGTAAGTTGTGAGTATTTGTTCACAATGTGGCAAGAGAGTTTGCAATCCTGGACACTGGTACAGTTATTTTCCCCTGATTCTGGCTGCTTTTCAGGTCACACATAAAGGATACAACCCCTTGGTTTTTGTTTTGAGGTTGGCAAGCTTGCTTAAGTATTTGGCTGCCAATGTTTTGCTCAGGTTGTGATGTTCCCAGTGCAGATGCTTACTCACAAGATCACTCGCACTGTTTCCGTATTGGGATTTTGTTTTCATGGGAATATTTCATGACAGATTGCTGGGTGTAAAAGCTGAGCACCTTTTATACTTTGCCAACATATTTATTGGAACATTTCCTCTCTCAGGTTATTTTTCTGGTGTTCATAACTTTTTTTTAAAGTCCCATGCTATTTTGCCTTGCACACTTTCTTCTAAGGAGAAGGTCTAGTGAACTACATGTGTATATGTCCCTTTAAGATATATATTTACTTACAATGCGTATATTCATGGGTGCCAGATTTTTGATTTTCGCTATGGGGGCAAAAGTACCTGGGCACATGTCATTCTTGCAGCCAGTCATTTCTTTACCCTTTCAGTGCTGCTTAAAGCGGTTAGTTGGGGTCTTGCAATGTATCAAAACAGTCATCAAGAGACCAGCCATAAAACAAGGGGCTTGTGGCCCGCTGCTTAACCAAAGGGTGGGATCCTCTGCAAATTATTAAATCTCACTCTGCATTGCCTAAAAACATTGTTAGTTCTCAATGCTTGCAATCTTTTATACATAATTTAAAATAAAATAGATATGTTAACAGCTACAGTGGGTTTCCCATCCATGCACTAAGTGGGACTGACCCTGCTTAGCTTCAAAGTGAAGAAGGGTCTAGCTCCCTAAATCAATGTTTCCAAATGAATGAGTCCATGTCACAAGACCACTAAGAGCAGCATGGCCTAAGGGGGCAAGATCCTTCATCACTTTGAAGTTAAGCAGGATCTTCCTGGTTGCTGCACGGATGGGAGATCTGCATTATTTTTTTAAAACCGTGCCACTGTCTGTCCTTGAAAGTTGTGCACTCAGAGAACTTTTCTTGCCTTTTGCTGAATTGCATTCTGAAATGTGTAGTCTCCCTGTCAAGATGGGGATACTAATGCAACAATAGTACACTTTTTGCCTAACATAGTTCTTTAAGGATTTATATATTTCAGTGAGACTATTGTATGTGTACTTTTCACATGATCTTTATAAAGCAGAGTATTGTTGAAAGCCAGACCTGGGGGTGAGGAGGGGAAATGATGAGAGGGCAAGTAAGTCGTGAGTTTTTGCCCACCTGGACACTGGTGCAGTTATTTTCCCCTGATTGTGACTGCTTTTCAGGCATAAATAAAGGACACATGTGGGTGGACATCGTAACTTTTTTTCAGAGCACCTTTTATACAGCATATTTATTGGAACATTTCCTGTCTCCGGTTATTTTTCTGGTGTTCATTACTTTTTTTAAAGTCCATTGCTCTTTTGTCTTGCACACTTTCTTCTAAGGACAAGGTCAATTGAACTACATTTGTATATTTCACTTTAAGATATATGTTCACCTACTGTGCTTATATTCATGGGTGCCAGCTTTTGATTTTCACTATGGGGCAAAAGTACCTGGGAATATGTTTTTTTCTTGAAGCCGGTCACTTTTTTTACCTTTTCATTGCTGCTTAAATGCGGTTAGTTGGGGTCGTGCAATGTATCACAACAGTCACCAAGAGACCAGCCATAAAACAAGGGGCATGTAGCACGCTGCTTAACCAAAGTGAGAGATCCTCAGGAAATAATTTAAACTCATTGCGTATTGCCTAAAAACGCCGTGAGTTCTCAAAGTCTTTCATATTTTATGTATAACAATGCCACTGTCAAAACAAGTCAAAATCAGTTTGTGATTGATGAACAAACATCTTTGAGTGATGTGTTGCAAGTGTTTTAAAATACAGAGTGGCCGCGCCCACCGGACATGGTCGAAGGCCATGGCTAGTAGTCTGCTAGTGTTCTAAAATGGATAGAGAAAGATAAAAAAGTAATTCCCCAGTCTTGAATTGCATGATTTTCAAAAAGGAGCCTGAAACAACTAAGGGTAATTTGAGTGCGTCTATTTATAATAATATATTGATTTATTCATGTATAGATAAGGATACACATTATCAAAGGTACACAGACTTTGTGACATGACACAATCAACCTACAAATGCATAGTATACTGAATCTAACAAAATCTTCTCATTATAAGGACATGTGTCCCCTTACATAGAGAACAAACCAAAGCACACAACAACCAAAGGCCATAGCTATATGGTCTGGTAGTGTTCACAAATATAAATTGTTCACGGCCAAGTGCGCAAACAATATATGAAATAATAAAACTCTTGAAATTCAAGGAAAAAACTTTAGTTGCAGGGAGGTTAAGGTGAGAACGTAACACAACAAAACCCATGAAATTCAGCTAAATCCACCTTAACTTTGTGCTCCCCTGTTGCACAGCCTACGACCACACTGATGTAATGACTGATGGCATCACTGTTGACATCAGGGTGCTGATTACTGGAGTCATTTTGATGTAGGAAGGGGCAGTAGACAAGTAGAAAGCTTCAGTCCACAGAGGGGTCCAATTATCTTGGATTTTTCTAGGGCTCTCACAAATCATGTCCCACTCCCCATTTCCTACAGACAAATCACTCTGGACATGACATCATAAGGCAAAGGACAGCAGCATGGATTGGACCCACTTTAGAGGGAACCAATCTACCGTGGACGTTTGCCTATATGTGGTGGAGTCCCTCCCCTTTGTTGTTTTATCTTTGGACAATTGTTGAAAAGAGACTTATCTGGAACATTATTGGAAGTGAAGTCTACACCAAATGCCTCAGCCAGAGAACACACTCCAAGTAAGAGGCAAGATCTTTTCCCCAACCATCCCATATATGGGAATATGTGGGGTGACTACTAGCTGCACAAGACCTACTGCAACTGAGAACACTTGTACCCAACGCCTACTCACTGAAGGCGTCAGAACCCTGCAAGTATTCTCCACAATTCTTCCTGATTGGAAGGGCAGAAAAAAGGTATTTCCTTGCTCTTATAGACCCTTGGCCGCTACAGGTCCTGTGCTGCTGCCTTCAGCTCCCTAAGTGCTTTGATCCCCCTGTCTGTTGGTCTGTTCCTGTTTCACCTTTTATGATTGGGATCACTGCTGGTTTCGTAGTAGTGTGGGCCTAAGTAGGAGTTGTATTGACTTGTCATCCCTGTACTCCTGCAGGGAAGTGCTCATTTTGTCACAGTGTTTGTAATGGTCACTAAAATGCAATGCACTCAATTACAGAACCTGAATATAATGTGTTACTGCCTATGTAGAAATGTAAGATTTTTTCTCTGCCTTGAGTATTTACTATGGCCACTATAAGACGACACACTTAGAGGCACTGAATGTCCTGTGTTGCCTCAAAAGAATTTTAAGATTTGTTTGCAACTTCGCAATTTAGAGGCCAGGCCATTAAAACACAACATGTTGGCGGCCACCAGGGGGCGTGCAGGCAATGGCAGCCTGAGCCTGTAGCTTCTACATCGAGCGTGTCGTTTTTTTGCCTGAGCCCCCCCTTGATGAACTCCCCCGAGGCACAAGGACTGTGGGATATAAGGTGGGAATATCCTCGGAGCACCCAGCGAAAATACTGTGGCTGGAGGACCCCGCAAAGGGCTGATCCGGACGAGGACAGTTGTGTGTCACAGCAGTGAGGAGCTGCCCCGGGAGAGACCTGACACACGCCACCCGGGACGACGGCGAGATTGCTGCCGATACATAGGTAGGGGGTTAGTGGACACCCCACAACAGGGGCCCCCTGGGGGGGTGCTTCTGCCCCTCGTGTTAAAGAAGACCCTAGTGAAGCGAGGTGCTGTGCCTCAGTGGCAGCAGTGAAGGGACGGAGAGGCATCCGGAATGGCGGCACACACGGGAGAGGCGGCATGCAGGAGGAATCCAAGTGGAGTAGGACCATTCGGCGTTCACTCTGGCCAGACGACGGATGTGCGGCCCCCTAATGCAATGCTTAAGAGAAGGGTATTCAATACCGATGGGGCTACCCCTTCTCACTCTCATTGAGGGCCAATGATCAAAATTGGTCGCTGAGGAAGATATTACAGGAGCAATTTGGGAATACGTGTGTAGAGAAGGAGCCAAGTACCCCCACCTCAATCGACCCACCCATTTTACCTGTATGCTGAAAACCAGAGTATGAGACGTATACAGAACAGCTGAATCGACAAAGAGCAGAATATGGACTCAGTACAGTACCAGTGAAAGGGCCAGTACCTAAGAGGATCTGGGAGCCAAGGTACCCATTGAGAAAATCTTATCTGCATTCAAAGAAATATGATAGCCATCTGAATGAGATTCCTGAAAAAATTGAACCAATAAACGGCAAGGATAAATGGTAGTATTGCTAGCCATTGCCAAATAATATGTTATATGGATCTGAAGATAAAGTACATAACATATGCAGTGATCAGGGAATGCGGATATTCTATAAGGCATCAAGAAAGCAATAAGGATAAGTGACATATTGGGCTCAAGGTGAAGAAACTTATGCCACAGAAACAGATGAAGGTATGAAATAATTTTACACGTGTAGAGATGCAGAAGAAATGCAAGCAGCAAAGTAATCGTGAAGCTAGCTCTAAGCTTATAGTAAGATAGATTGCAGCAAGTGCCAACGTATACATACATAGGAATGAGAGAATTATGGATGTTTACTAAACGTATTAAAGCAGGTTGGACATTAGCAAAAAGGCCTCCATTCAGTGTGTCGCAGTTAAAAAAGCAGACGTTAAATTACAGAAGCGGAGCCCAGAAAGGCGAGGTTGGATGAGCCCCAAGAAGCCAAGGTCTTATCAAACTGGAGTAAACTGACTTTGGATACAAAATCGTGTAAAAGAAAAAACCTCCTGTCCAGAAGGAGTGAATATAACAAGGAAGACGTCAGAGGTCTATTGGAATAAAATATTAAATACACGAAAAGGCTTGATTTTTTGGTCTCAAGTCACATGGAACCATGAAGTTGGATGAACAAGATGACCGCACCTATGCATTTAAGCAGACTGTGCCTCTCACTCTCTAATTTTTTCAGAGCTAAGAACACTCTCAAGGACGAAGTTCAAAGGCCTAATTGACAGCCGACCATTGAGGTGATGATGGATTGATGTGCTAATTGGTGAGAAGCTAATGTTAAGGCAACCTCACCAGCATCTGGACGGCAAGACAACAGGCTGCTAACGTAGGTGGAAAAGTACTGAAGATGAATAGAGTGCCAACCAATTGTAGAGGACCTGCCTATTCAGGGGTCCTATAATGTGTAAACCAATGGGAGGTTGTGTATTTCGTGGTCATTTTTAGAGGAGGGCTTAGTTGCCCACCTGATGTTAAGTAACCAATCACATATTTATACTTTTTTAGACGAGTATGGATCAAATATTTAGATATTCACTTAGAGCCAATCACTCCCTCCGTTAGGTTTTTGTAGTTTGCCACGTTGGATTGGTAACACGTAGGTTAGACGTCACTGATGACAAATTTTGCTTATAAAAGTACAGTTTTTTCTAAATGCTTTGACTTTGAAGATCGAGCGTTTGCTTTGATGTTCGTTATGCTCCCTGTTTTAGATAATTGACATTAAAACAGTCTTCCTTTTGTCAACTTCCTGAGTCGGCTCTATTATTTGGTGTATGAGTAAGATCTGCATCCCCACCCATCTCAAGGGTAATTGCTGCTCATCAAAGGAGGTGGACTATCCAGTTCACGTGGAAACTACAGAGGACCAGAGACGACCCACGGGAGAAGCCCTGAGAGAGAAATACAAAGGGGGAAGCCAGAGGAGCAGGAGACGGATGCCGGGTTCGAGCAAATTGTAAAAGTTGAACACACCGCCGCACAGCGATGACCCTTGAGGCAACGCGGTGCAGGGTCCAGCCAGGACAGGTCCATACTGGCCAGGGACTAGGTTATCCTCCATGCCAACAGCAAGCATGGGGTGTAATCTGACAATGAATACAATGATTGAGCATGGGGATCATTTCGCGGGGGAGGTGGGGGTGAAGTGGTAATAGGGGGGCTCTAATTGAGTGGTGTCTATGAAGGAAGGCCCGGGGAAGGCAGTCTGGTGGTTCAGTCAAGTACCAGGAATGGTCGGACATTTGGCTGGATGCTGGGTAAGGGGGAAAGGGGGAACGGAAGGTCATAGTTTTGGGTAAGAAGGGGAGAGGGGGCGCAAGACCCCACTGTTAGTAGAGGGGGGAGTTGGGGGTAGGCCCCTCCAGGGGTTAGGGGGAGGGACATTGAAAAAGGGGGAAGTGGTGTTGGTGGTCACAAGTAAACAAAAATCTCAGGAGACAGAACACAGGCAAAGCGTAATGAATGAAGGCAAATGCCAGGAAAAGAAGGGAGTACATGAGGCTATAGCACTCCTCGAACATCCAAATGACTGATAGTCTGCCTACTCTAGAGATGGGATCCCTTAATGCCAGAGGAATACATTTACCCACAAAGAGGTCCCTTTTGGGTAGAGAATTTAAGCGGGCAAAGTTAGATCTCCTCTATTTCCAGGAAACCCATTGGGCGTGGGGAAAGGAACCAGTTATCTGGGGAGGGGGTTTTGGAGAGGTATACCATGCCTCCTACAAGATGAAAAAGAGGGGAGTAGTGATTGTCGTGGCTAGCAAACTGGGCTTCAGGAAGAAGGGGGTGACAAGGGACCCGGAAGGCCGGTTCCTGTTTATTAAGGGGGACCTACGAGGGCCCCCCCCTCACAATGGCAGTGATCTACGGCCGCAATGAGGGGCAAGTGATCTTCTGGGAAAAGGTCAGGGACAAACTGAGAACATTCACAGAAGGCCCCCTCATAGATGCGGGCGACTTCAACATGGTCCTCGACCCTGGCAGGGATAGGAAAAAATGTCAGCACAAAGGCCCAAAATATCTGAAGACTCCACATCCCAGAGCTCCTGTAGAATCAATAGCGAACTGGGCCTGGTGGACACACTCCCGGCATCTCTGGTGGGGACCCACTCTTCACATTTTACTCGGAAACCCACTAAACAGTCTCCAGATCGACTATATTCTGGTGGATGAAATCCTACATGCTCAAACACAACACCTGCAGGTAGACCCGGTCCCGTGGGCAGATCTCGACTTTGTATGCGTCACCATGTTGGGGGGATGAGGGTGCCAGTGGAAGGGGCAGTGGAAATGTAACAACACCCTCCTAAAAGACAAGATGATAGTCCAAACGGTCCTAGAAAACATAGTGGAATACTTTGACCTCAACAACAATGGTGAGGTCAGCCCGAACACCCTTGGGATGCCTTCAAAGTCACCATCAGCAGTGTCCTCATAGGGAGAGGGACAGCCAGGAAAAGACTCTATGGGAGACAATAGCACAGGTTAATTCGGGAAGTACACTGGAGGGGTCAATCACCCCGGAGCAGGCGGCCGCACTAGATGAATATAAAACCCAACTTAAAGAACTACTACTGAGCAAGACTGAAAGGAATCTTCAGTTCCTTAAACAAAAATATTATGAGAAGGGGGGACAGAGCAGACTGCATCCTGGCATGGAAACTGAGAGAAGTCCAGAAAGGCAGGATGGTTAAAGCCATGAAAAACGAGGAGACGGCACTGTGTTATGACACCCCAAGTATTGGGGGAGCTTTCCAGCACTAATATGAACGGCTGTATAAGTCAGAGTTTAGCGGGGAGGAGTCTCTTATCAAGGATTTCCTGACTGAGATACCCATACCAGCCCTATCCCGTGATACAGCAGAAAGCTTAGAGGCTCCAGTAACAGAGGAGGAGGTCACCGCGGCGATAAAGAATATGAAGGGCAGGACGGTGCTGGGGGAGGATAGATTTTCTGTAAAATTCTACAAACTGTATCGAGCCATCCTCGTCCAACACCTGGCAAGGGTTTTAAATGCAGTCCTTGAGGGAGACATCCTACCCAAAACGATGATGGGGGCCATAATACTAGTGCTACCGAAGAAAGGTAAAGACCTGATGGAATGCTCAGCGTACAGGCCAATCTCCCGATTAAACATAGGTGTTAAGATCCTGGTGAAGGTCCAGGGTAAACGGATGGAGGCGATAATGCCGTCCCTGGTGCATGGTGACCAGCTGGGCTTTATAAGAGGGTGTCAGGGAGCGGATTACATCCAGAAGATGATTAACCTGATGCACTATGCACAAGAGACCAACCTGAACACTAGTCTGCTATCCCTAGATTCGAAGAAAGCATTTGACAGAGTGGAATGGAGATACATATCCATCCTCCTACAAAAAATGGGATATGTGTATCACATGAGAAAGTGGGTGGGAGCACTGTATAGGGCACCCACGGCAAGAGTACAGGTGAATGGGGAACTGTCAGCATTGTTCAATCAATCCAGGGGTGCAAGACAGGGATGTCCGCTGTCCCCCCTTATATATGCCCTAACGATGGAACCCCTAGCGATAGCAGTGAGGAACCACAGAGTTATCCAGGGCATCCAAAGGGGACAGGTCGAATTTAAACTCTCCCTGTTTGCTGATGATATTTTGGGGTACCTAGTGGACCCCCTGAAGACAATCCCAGCATTTTTGCTTGATACCTTCGGGGCCATCTCTGGTTTAAAAATCACCAAGTCCAAATCCATGCTCCTGCCGCTCTGGGAAGTTTACCCTCTATTAGACCTGGTGAATAATTTCCGCGGGATTAAAGTGGAAAAGGTGGCAATCCAGTACTTAGGGGTACGACTGCCCAGATATCTAACTGATGGAAGCTAATTTTAATCCACCATTGTCTACAGTCAAAACTGACTTAAACCGGTGGGACAGCATGATTTTATCATGGTATGGCCGCATGAGGCGATAGAAATGAATGTCCTGCCAAGATTTCTCTACCTGTTCACCTCCCTTCCCGCGAAGCTGCCGGAGTTAGTATTTAAGGATCTCCAGAGGTTAGTACAGAGGTTCATATGGCAGGGTAAGACCCCTAGAACTAAGCGATCCACCCTCACCCTTCCCAGGGAGGAGGGGGGCTTCGGCCTTCCAGAGTTCCAGCTATATTACAGAGCAGCCCTACTTAGGGTACTATTGGAACACATGCGGGAAGGTATGGGCCCCCCACAAAGAGATCCCAAGCAGGCTACTTGGCCACCCCATGCTGGGAGTGCTGTGGTCAATATGGAGAGGGGACAAGCATACAGAGACCCTGTTTTCATGGCCCTCCCTGATGTCCTCCCTCTGGGGCCCTGACATACAATTGGGTGACAATTGGGTGACAATTGGGTGACAAGGGGTTCCAGAACTCTCAAGATTGGTCAGACAAGGGGCTGGAGAGGGCGGGACAATTATTCCTGGAGGGGGAATTCCTCTTGTATGAGGCAGTAGCCGAAGTCCTGGGCACAGGGAAAATCTCTGTATTTGAATACTTGTGGTTGAAAGGACTCCTGACTGACCAGAAATGGAGACCGAAATTAAGACGCCCGCTAACTCTGCTGGAAAAAATGATAGACTCAGCTGACACTCGGAGGGGGATGGTCTCCAAACTGTACAGGGTAATGAATGTAAGCGATAAGAAGGACAGGCAGGGTTTCAACGTTTTTTGGAATGAACTGGCAGGAGAGGAACTTACGGAGGAGATATGGGGCAAAATATACAGAGTAGCGTTTCATGGAAATCTCTTCACGGCAGACATGGGGCACAATTTTAAGGTACTTCAGGGATGGCACAGAGATCCCCTAAGGATATCCAAGATGTTTGCATGGGCCTCCCCACTGTGCCCAAAGGGGTGCGGTCACATCAGGACACAAGAGCACCTGTGGAGGCATTGCCCGCAAGTACAAGCCTATTGGGGGAACGTGAGGGGTGGATGGTGGAAATCATCGGGGAATCACTCCCGCTAGACCGGTTGCAAATGCTACTGTGGATACCTCCTAGGGGGACAGAGGTGTATAGATACCCCAGCATGTGGGAGACTACGTTGCGGGCGGGGAGAGTGGTCCTCGCCCAGAAATGGAAGAGCGCAATAACCCCAAATAGAGAGGAGTGATTGAAGAAACGGAAGAATATGTTCTGATGACGAACTGACCTCAGTGGTCAATGACGACTTGGACGCCTTCAGGTCAGCCTGGGATGGTGTTAAACAAAAATGGGGATGGGACGTGTACTGAGGTAAGAAGGGAACCCAGCCCGGAATGGAGAGGGGCAGGCGGGAACCATGAGCTTAACAAAAGGAAGGGGAGGAAGGGGAGGACAGGCTTGGGGAACTGCAGGGATGCAATCAGATGGTTAAGAACACCATACCCAAGGCTGGCGGTAGAGCGGATACGTTGATCAAGAAAACATTTATGCCAGTTGAGCAATTTATGGCAAATACGATCACACAATGGGGTGTGCTCTCACCGGGAAGGGAGACACTCGCTTCAACAATTATTCCTGAGTACTATGTTATCATGGTGTAGTGGAACCACGAATATTTGTTTGTTGGGGGAAAGGGGGGGTGGAGGTGGGGGTAACCGGGTTGTTCTAAAAGGTGTTAGAGTGCTTTTACGTGGTATGCACCACATGATTTCAGTTTTTTGTTCTTCAAATGCTTATAAAGACTAAAGTTTAAAAAAAACAACATATTTACCGCTTCTCAGTATAAACTGCCCCTTCCTACCACATTTCGAGCTTTTTCTATACAACTGCTAATCATACTTGTATGGCCGCTGAAATATAACTAAAAAATCACTTACAACCACTGAATGTTACTTAATCTCTTACCTGCCTCCAAACAATTCTGTGGTCTGCCACAGTTGCCACGTCACAGAGAGGTGGTGACTTCCTCTTCATGTTGGTCTCCTGGGTGAAAAAAGGCTCTGTTGGTAATTGAGCCAGTACTCACTGAACCATAGCTATGCTGCAGAAGTAGCAACACTCACAGGCCGGTTAAGATGGACAACTGCCCTGTTGTGGTGTCATTGCCAGATTGCTGCGTGCTCTATGCCACAGGGGTGTTGCATGGCAAGGACGGGGAAACGTCCAACAGAAATAAACTGCCCAACCAGGCATGGCAGAGATGTAATGAGATGATCATAGTCACTAAATCATCACTGTGACTGAGACCCTGGCAGTGTGGATAGATCAGATCTTGGAGTGCACTGAACTGTGCTTCAGTCACTGTAGTTAATCAGGGAGACAGTGACTATGTTATAGGTCTCAAATTTCAACTGCCTAAAAGTCAAATGTGGCTTTCTCTCCATAGTTCCTTTTACAGTTATGTGTTTACCATGAACACTGAAATGCACTCATCGCCAGGAAGGAATAATTGGTCTCTATATGTAGGGTGGGGGGTCAGATACGCCAGGAAGCCAGGTGGGGTAACGGATGCCCACCAAAGTGTAGTGGACCCCACCTACTAAGAGCCCCCACACTGGCCCAAGACCTGTGTGTTTTTCTCTGGGTGACTGGAATCTAATGAGGGCATCTCCACAATTTCAAGGGGAGCCCTTTCACTTTGCAATCACCCAATTGCCACTGCAAACAATCCACCTTCTTGGCTCAGCCTTAAAATTTTCCTTTGCAGGACAATGAATATGTTTGGTGGAAAATCATGTGACCGGAAAATATAAAGCTGATTTATAGAAAGGGACCTTATGCATGTCTTGCCAAGTGCACCCTATTTTATGAACAGCAAATGGATTTGGCATCCAGCTGTGACTTTCATGTTCTGAAATATGGTACTCTAGAAAAGCTGTGAAGTTGCCAATGATGACCTCACTGCATTACTTTATTTGACCTTTGATCCGTTCGTGCACCCGAACCGGCAGGATTCATTCGTTGTACACCAAACCTGGAAGTGCTATGGCAACCCAGAACCTTTACACTACGTCTTGCCTTCTAGCGTAGGCTGATGTTCCCAGGTTATTATTTGTGTCATAACTCTCCCGTCATTGTTCCTCTCTTTTTGGAAACTAAATGTGGTTCCATGCACAATTCGCTAGCCTTGATAATGCCCAATGCAGGCACTTTCATTCGTTTAACCACAAAATCGTGGCCGTCGCTGTGTCCGCTCTCATTTACTCTGCTCATTAAAATATCATTCAGACAAAATTGCTCTTTCAAGTTCCCATTTAATACGGACACAAAATATGTCCATGGCTGCAGATACAGTACCATGTGGGCGTGGATGACACATCGGCACGCCAAAGCTATGTCCAATTACTGACATGAATGGATGAACTAGTGCAAAGCAATATACAAATGAAAGAGTGCAATTCTTCATGTCTTTCTTCACCTTGACCTCACAAAAACCTTTTCAGAGTTCAGTCCGCCTCACACGCCGGAAACAGCAATGCTTCCACGTACTCCATCTCCATTCACTTTTCTAGGGGTTTTCATATTTCTTTAAATGCGTTCAATTCACATGTGCGCTGTTTTTTGTATAATTCACTCTGAATAGACAGGGCCTGATTTAACAAGCATTTGTGTAGGCATGGGAAAAGCACTTGCCAGGCACTGCCGTAGTGGTATTAACTGGTCATTGATGGTAGCAGGTGCAAAGTGGTGCGAGTACCTGGGCCTCCAACAGCAGTGCTGGGAAAATGCACAATACTTATACTGAAGACACAACTGCTGGCTTTACCAATGCTTGTTTAGAACAGGAGTCAGTGAAGGACGCGCATAGTGTTTATAAAGCGAGTGGCTGAAGACAGACCTAGGTTAAGGCATTTTTATTACACCAGAAGCGCTATTACAACTCTCAGATTTAATGACTTTCTCTTTGAGATAATACTGGCAGGCGCGTTGAGTGCAAAGTTTGATGGTAAGGCTTGAATAAAGCAAGCTGAAACAGTTCTCATGAGGAGGTTTTTTGGGCGGGATGGGGCAGGAGCTGGGTTGGAATGGCAATAGGGTTTGGCCTGGCCATGGGCAGTCAATGGGTGGGGAAATAGTCAAACAACACCTTAAGGCGTTGTGTCCCTCCTCAAATGCCATTTTGTCCTATCGGTACTTTAATAGAATAGTTTCAACTTATATATTGAGTTAAAGCGCCACCTAATAGCCCACACTAAAAAGCCTTTTCAATGGGATTGCACCATTGTAAAATGCTTTTGTAAGTCAGGGCAACAGACTTTGAAACAATTAAATATTGCGCTCCTCTCAAGCCACCATACTTCTCCCGTAACCATTCTGGTTCGTGACCGTTCAACAGGGCAGTTTCTAGGCAATATGGTGCCCAGGGCAATTAACTAAAAATGTGGCTGCAAACGTGTGCATTCACTCCCATCCTGAAAACCCCTTCCCTTACCCCAACGTTATGCGCAAGACCAGCGGGCCCCTGTTGCCCCAGACACAAATACGGAAACAGATGGAGCCCCCAATGTCACAGGATGTAATTCACCTGCCGAAACACAGTAGTTGAAGAAAGAAAAATAGATACATGTTTTTGTCTAATTCACTCTGTATGCACAGTTTTTAACAGTGGTCTGGAGGGTTGTCCTGAGCTATTCCAGATGTTAAGGTTCTTTTGCACCCGGGGAAGGGCGCTGAGGCAATCAGAAGGCTGGAACAACAGGCAAGAATACACATTCTTCACCCACTGTTTCCAGCCACCCGAGGCCTTTCGCCAGGTAGCGCCATCTTTTTTTATTCCGAATGTGGGCAGGCAACAGGAAGCCTTCCTCTCCACTTACTTGCTAGACCAGAGCTTTGTGCTCTGGTCCTGGCGCTCCTTTGCTTCCCGCCACCACCAAAGAAAAGGAAAAGGGACTTAGTACCTTTTCCTAATGGAGGCAGCCTTTTTGTTTTTTTCCTCGGGAGATTGGGGTTGCTTGCGCAGCCAATCTCCAGAGAAAACAATGAAACAATGTGCACCCCGGACAAACCCCAGAGTGCGAATGGCTTTCAACCCTCCTGTGCTTGGCAGACATGGCCGGCCCACAGCCTTCGCTGAGACCCTCGCTTGCTCGGGCCTACCCTACCTGGGATTGGGCTGCTAGGCAATTAAAGGCCATATCCGCATTTCCACAGTAGGGGTGAAAGCCATATTCATAACATTCCAGCAATCACTCTTCTGTTTTGCAATATGTTTTGGCCATAAGATTTACTCTGCTGATCAGTTCCCAAGGGAAGACAGTGGGGGTCATTACGAGTGAGGCGGTAAGGGGTTAACGGCGCCGGTAAAGGTGCCGGAGCCGTCAACCCCTTACCGCCTCATAACGAGTCTGCTTGCGGGAACTCGCTAAGGACGCCTGGTTTTACCAGTCGCCCTTAGCGGGTCCCGCGAGCAGACCAGGGTGCTAACAACGGGCCCGTTATTAACGGGCCCGTTGTTAGCACCCTCCCCATTCCCATTGAGCCCTATGGAGGCTCGAAAGGGAATGGGGATGGGTTCCTTGAAGGAGGAATTACTGGGACCTTCAAGGTCGGAATGGCCCGGTAATTCCACATTCAAGGAACCTGGACCCGGTACCTGGCAAGGGGCTAGCCATGCCGCTAATAGCGGCATGGTTACCTCCTAACTTGTAATGACCCCCAGTTTCTCGTATCAGATATGCTTGCGGAAATGCCCCGGCATATTGTACACTGTGGCTTGATCTAGGGTGGGCCTGTGCCATGGCACAATGTTGAAAGCTGTGGCACAAGTGGAGACGTGTGCACGTTGGTGTTCCAAGACGACCTTGACTTGAATGTAGGTAACGTTCTAGTCTTTTTCCAAAATGGCGCTGCCTGAATCCGTCTAATTCATTTTGGACGTGATGTGCGAAGCGTAGCAACCCTGTTATTCCTTAGGGTAAGACGCTAGGGTTTTTTTGCCTTTCTTTTTCTGCTTATACTCATACTTTGCCTTTGCAAGCCATATTCACTCTGCTCCCTTGTTTTAACTACGGATTGCTATCTGTCTTTTCTGCTTGCCGAGTTTGCTGTGTTGTTAGTCTGTCAATCTACTCTCTTTTGTGGAATCTGCCTAGTAATCAAGGAATCACTATCTGCTCCTGCCTATTCAACCGAGTGTGCTGCAACATATACATTTTCAACGGGGGGTTTTCTGCCACTAAGTGGCTGTTCCCGTAATAGGCTGTCCCCATCCCCCTCCACATCCAAAGGATATCTTGGCCTCTAACCCTGGTCTTCATATCGCCGATACCTACTCCAATGCTTCCGCCAGACAGACACTTACCGACATCCTCTTTGTCGTTCCTTCGCCAGATATATGGACTCCTCATATGGTCTCTGTGCTCTGCCCTTCTCCTCCTCTCCCATTAATGGTGGCACTCGCTGGGAAGTTCTCATGGCTTCCTTCGACTCCTCTAAAGTCATCATTAATGTCTACCTAAATGGCACTGTCATGGTTCAAGGCCCTCAGGCCAATCTCCTCCTCTTTGATAGGCGCTTCCCTCGCCTCATCAATTTCCTCTCATCTCCTGCTGTCCCCTCCTCTTCCCCCTTGGCTACCTTGCCCTCGCTCTCCTCCTCTTCCTCTGCCCCTCCTAGGGCTCTTTTTCCTCCGCAGGGCATACCTCTGATCTGTATCCCTCCCCGGAAGGTCTTTAAGGCTGGCAACCTTCTTCATATTGCCACTCTCAAATCTCGCTCTGCCGTCAAACACTCCTCTGACATCTGCCACCTCCTTGAAGAACTAGACCTTGATGTCCTTGGTCTTACTGAGACATGGTTCACGACAGCTCTGTCACGAGCTTTGACACTCTCCTCCCTGATGGCTACAAGATCCTCTCAGCACCCAGATCCTCCCAGTCCGGTGGTGGGGTAGCCCTGATCTTTCCTGAGTGGATTCCTGCCTCTATCATTCCCACTCAGACTACTCCACTTTTGAATGCCTTGTCTGTAGGCTTTCTCTCTCGCCTACCCATTCTCTTACTGTGGTTACCATCTACCGGCCTCCTGGTCAAATCACCTCATTTCTCTTTGAGTGGGCAGACCTCTCCTCCTCCCTCCTGGCCTCTACCACTCAACTCCTCCTCCTTGGTGACCTAAACATACATTTAGACTCTCCTTGCTCCTCTGCAACTCCCTCTCCCTGTCCATCCTCCCCTCTGGCCCAACTCACTCTGCAGGGCACACGCTCGATGTCTTGATCTCTCTTCCCCCCAAGTCAAGCCTACCCCAACACTGCCACACATCCTGACACAGCCCTGTCCCTGCTCTACTCTTTCATTTCTGATATGCTTGATGCTCTTGCCCCTATCATGAGGATCCGTTTGAAGTCCAAAGCCAAGTGCAATTCCTGGTATGACTCTGACCTAGCTACACTTAAACGTAAGTGTAGGGCAGCTGAGAGGAAATGGAGGACTTCCTGTTCATCCTTTGACAAACTGGCCTGTCGCCTGCTACAAAGGCAATACCGACTCTCTGTCCACACCAAGCTCGTGTCTCTGCGGCATCTAACAACTGAGCCGAACTCTTTAAAATCTGCAAGGAGCTGGCCAACCCTGCTGCAGTCTCTACCCCTCCTGTTGCCTCCCAGGCTCTTCGCAATGCCCTTGCCTCTCACTTCATTTAAAAAACCCAGGACATCCTGTCCACCCTCTCCACCCACACCCTTACTCTCCCCTCTCCAACTGTGCTTTCTGACCCTCCTTTAGCCACCCTCCTACCATCCTTCTCGTCCTTTCCTCTTTTCACCCCTGGAAAGGTCGCTAGACAAGTCCGATCTATGAAAGCCTCGTCAAAACAGGTTCATCCCTGTTCCTCTAAAACCATCAAGGACCACTTTGACACCGTCGCACCGGCCCTTGCTGATTTTTCCAACCACTCCTTTGCCTCAGGATCCTTCCCCTCCCCTCTGAAGCACTCCTTTGTGCATCCTCTTCTCAAGAAACCCACAGCTGATCCTTCTTGTCCAGCTAACTATCGCCCAATTTCCATTACTCCCTTTCTTGGCAAGCTCCTGGAAAAGTTGGCCATCTCTCAGCTTAACCTTCATTCAAATTCTGTTGGCTGTCTCCACGACCAACAGACTGGCTTCAGAGCTGCCAGAAGCACGGAAACTGCCCCCCTGAACATCCGTGAAGATCTGCTCTCCAACCTTGACTCTAACATTCCCTCTGTCCTCATCCTCCTCGATCTCTCTTCTGCCTTCGACACAGTCAACCATACCATTCTGCTGAACCGTCTCAGTGAAAACCTGGGTATCACTGATCAGGCTCTGGCCTGGCTGACCTCTTTCCTCTCAGATCGACCCTCCCAGGTCCAACTTGGGTCCTTCCTTTCATCTATCTTCCTCTCTACCTGTGGTGTTCCCCAGGGGTCTAACCTCTCGCCCTGGCTTTTCAACCAATACCTGGCAACTCTAGCCCACTGCATTGCCACTTTCTGCGCAAATTTCCAGTGCTACGCTGAAGAAACTCAACTCATTTTCAGTCTGCCCTCTGCTACCACCTCTCCATCTCTCATCTCTGATTGCCTAAATGCCATTAAAGATTGATGTTCCGCCAATGATCTTTGCCTGAATGCCAGCAAGACGGAGATCCTCCCCATCGGCACACCTTCACCATCCTTTCCCTTCACTCTCTGGCCAGCCTCCCTTGCCCTCCTCCTATCCCCACCTGCGAGGCTAAGAACCACAGGGTCATCTTTGACTCCACCCTTTCCTTCTCTGCCCACATCTCTGAGGTCTCTAAAAAGTCAAATTTCCAACTGCACCTCCTCAGAGGTACACTGCCTTTTCTCTCCTTCCCCCAGAAGCTCAGGGTATCCCAGGCTCTGGTTGTCACGACTCGCTCCCTTCGCTCCCGTTCCCACCACTTGGGGGCATGATTTGGGGTTTATTCCCTACTGGACCTTTCCTCCGAACCTTATGCTACAGTGCTGTGATGAATTGGGAGCGCTAAATCCCTATTTTCCAAGCTACTTCCCTTCCGGATCCATTCCAGGTTTTTGGCAGCCAGCATGCTTCTTTAACCAAATGACTATGCTTCCCAGAATGCCTGGCCCACTGCTCCACCTCCACCCTTGCAGGACAAGGTTGGGTGGAGGATAGGCAACAGCTGTGGCTGCAGGTGCAGCAATCAGCACACCTGAGGCGTGTGCTCGTTAAGCAGCTTTAAAAGCCTCAGTCTTACTTCAGTCCAGCGCTGGTCATCGTTTGCAGTGTTCCTGTTGTGACTAGTCCCTTGTTCCTTGCCTTTGTACCTAGTTCCTAGTTCCTGTTTTCTTGTTCCTCCGCCCTGAATCTCGGATTCATGCGCTAATTGATTTCTGCTCCCTTGATTCCCTTTTTGTCTTCCTCTGTTTGCAGGCAGCATTTCTCAGTGCTTTCCCCTTTTAGATGCAGCCCAGTTTGTCTGTGTTCTATATTTCTTTGACTATGTCCTTTGCTGCTGTAAACCCGTATGCCTTAGCCTTCCTCTTAGATTAGCTTCCTGTCTTTTCCTTGGAGGGGTAGGGAGAAGTTTGCATTGGTTATTTCGTTTTTCCCTGCTCCTGATCCTTACTTTCTATTGGGATCCATTCCATGTTTTCCATTGCACTTCTGCATTTATTTCCCATTTGATTATTAGGTGTGGTTGCGGTTGTAGCTAGCTCCTGTGTGAATGCTTATGTTTTCCTCACTAATTTGTAATCACTATTCCAACTTAGGTATTTAGTTTTCCTCCCATTGCTGTTCTAGCCTTTCGGGGTCCCAGTTTCATCAACAGGATTCGTGGGCTAGCTGACATTCAAGAGGTTTATCTCGTCCTCGTGAGTACAGTTCTTTAGTTCCCTTATTTAATACCATCAAGAGTGTTAGTTCACAGATCCTGTCATTGCTTGCCCTCCACGTGGGTTTAGCGCTGTCAGTACCTGTAACAGCAATTGGGGGTAAGGCGCTTGCCGACTTTCCTCGCGGTCAGGTGCTTACCCCACATCCCTTTTCATATATTGGTTTTGATGTCACACTCCATTTGCACTCCTGGGTTCTAGCATACATGAGTCGTCGTTCCTGTGTGCACATTTCCCTTGCCATATTCGCTGCCTTTGTACACGCCTGACTATTCCTGACAGAATGACCAGCCCAAAATTCCCATTGAATATGGCAAGTTTAAGAAAGAAAGGCAGCAAGGCCTCTAACAAGTTTGTACAGAAAGCTTCCCCTACATTTACCTGTGACAATCAAATCACTAGTCCTGACTTAAATGAACTCCTTGTCACGAATGGGCATTTACGTGCAAAGTATTTTTCCCATAGGATGGCACATCCTACATTGCCTGATCCTAGTTCTATCTTTTGTTTTGATCCCGATTCTATGTCAGCGCAAGCCTTAGCCACAGAAAACAACACACTGTTAGACTTATTATACAAGAGTACCTCTGTTGTTGAACCCCATGATTCCAGTTGTGCTTCACCTCAGATAGAACAGTTTCACGATACAAACATAAAGAATGGAGGGGTTCCTTGCATAACTTCTGTTTTCTACCCTCAGTCTAAAGCATACTCCTTTGCACAGGTACATACTGTAGTCCCTAATGCCAAGAGGTCTAATGTCAATAGTTTGCTTAAGGGAAACACAGACCAAGTTGGTAAGAGAAACTATAAATCACAGAACCTGCAAGCAGTAGAGGACAATGTACAATCGGTGCACATCCAGATTGCTAGTGCAGGATCCAGCCCTGATGCCACTATGCCTCCCCCTGTGCCTACTGATAGTGATGTACAGTTAATGCAGGGCATGCTAAGAGCTAAGCTTGAGGAGTTAAGACAAGAATTCATTTCTTTACAAGAGGAGAATAAAACCTTGCACTCTTTACTGAATACACCTCAGACTTTATCTGTTGATGTTGAGGAAGTGAACACTGTTCAGCCCCTGAGTGCAGAGACTTTGGTAAACCATGATATTTGTCAATATGTTAGATCTATTGGGAGTGAAGGTCTTTCGTCTAGCACAGCGCTTAATCTGGGCACAGTTTCTAACAATTGTTCTGCTGTTTGTCAGGGATTGCAGTTAGCTGAAGATTTACAAGCCACTCCTTTACCTAAAATTTCCTGTGTAGCAGTTTGTCATAATTATGAGCTAGCACACATACAAGCTTCTGATTTCCAAACACAATCCACAATGGTGGCATACACAGATTCAGTCACTAAAGTAGGCTTAGGCCCTGCTCTTGATACAGCTGCTGAGACTGAAGTAGATGTTAAAGCTGATGTGGAAAACGATGTTACCTCTGGGTTCACTCTTCCTTCTGCCAATTCTGATCAATACGAACAGTCAGAGACAGTACAGATTTCATGTTCTGATGGACTCATTCCACAGTATACAGAACCAAAAAACCGTCAGGCGATTCCTGAACTGTTGATTGATAATCTGCCTCTTTCAGAAGTTAAAACAGAGGAATGGACAATTGACGAAATCCTGATTAACAGAGACTTTACTATGGTGATTCCACTGGTTGATTTTGACTTCTACAAAGAAAGAGACTCTGTGTCACCCACTAAAGAAAGGGACTGCAAGGGTACAGCTCAGTCTTTGGTTACTGGTGCCAAGGAGTCTACTGCCCTAAAGGTGCCCTCCATTCCTGAGCCACCAATGTGTCTGTCAACTTCTGAGACTTCTGTCTGTCCTCCTACAACCATTGACTCTTCTATGATCCAATCCACAGCCCTGCAGTCATCTTTGGCACATGTGTCTTCAACCAATGAACCGCTGCCATGTCTGCCATTTACTCAAGAGCCAGTCCCAAAGACCTGGACATGTTTGTATCCAGCAACCGAGATTGCTTCAGCTTGCAGGCCTTCAGCCTCAAGGTTTCCCCTGGCCTGCCTGTCTTCAGCTACAGTGACTCATCCTGCAGATCATCCTTCAGCTTTAGAGCCTCCGGTAGTCCATCAAAAGTGCATGTCTTCAGTCCCGGAGTATACTGAGTATTTGCCTTCAGTTCATGAGACGCCTGTATCATGCTTAGCCTCGCTGCCAATATCAGAGGTATACCTGTCTACACCATCAGATCCTGCTGTATTTTCTTCTGCTCCAGCGATTCCTCCTGAATCCCAACCATTTACTGTCGATGAACGTCTAGCTTGCCTTTCTTTTGCTTCAGGAGGAGCACCAGAATGCCTGCCTTTTCCACAAGACGATTCTCCCAACTGCTTCACTTTAGCATCAGAGCCTCCTAAAGATGCAGCATCAGAGTTTGAGACTTTTGCCAGCTCCCGCTTCAGAGTCATCAAGCTGGACCAAGTGGTGAGTCAGAACCACTCACCTGGGTGTGCACAGGGGGTGGTGCAGACCGGCGTATTACCTACAGGACTTGTGCAACAGAATTCCACCAAGAAGCACCAGTTGGGTGCTAGTAGCCAAAGGAAGGGAATGACTGCTGCAGTTCAAAATGTGTCTGTTATTGCTCCTTCTGCGAGTGTGCCTGAAATACCAAGTACTGCGTCTATCACTCCTATCAGTATGCCAAACGTCCCTGCTGTTGTATCCCACGTGCAACAAAGTGGCTACACGACTGTCACCAGGAGTACCAGCCTTGTACAACCCATTGGACTTCCAGGTCTCCAAGGCGTAGAACATGTGCAGTCAAACCTTAGTCACTTTCAACCACAAGCCTTTTCCCAGATGGATGACAGAAGAAAATCTGAACCTCTACCTTAGCCGCCACCTTCTCTAATGGCTGAACATAAACCTTTCCTGAAGCCAGCAATTTCCTCACCTCCCGCATGTCCACTCTCGGCAGAAAGGCTAACAGGGCTTCTACCATTGTCTAAGGCATGTTGCACCAGCCTGCCTCCCTCCTCAAAGACTTATAAGGGTCCACTCCCAGTGACTGAGCTTCCTGGACCTTCCAACTCTGCTTCAGGTCCTGCAAGTCCTTCATGTCTTTCTTCGAACCATGAGTCTCTTCCTCACCAGAAGCCACCGTTTCCATCAGTACCACCCCCAAAGACAAAGCACTCCTATCATGGAAGTCCATCTGCCTTTGCCCACAGGCCACCATTTCCATCAGTGCCACCTCCAAAGAAAAAGCACTCCCATCATGGAAAGAAGATGTCTCGTGCGGGTGGCGGGCACCCGAAGACGGCCGTAGGAGGGGGTATACTGTCACGACTCGCTCCCTTCGCTCCCGTTCCCACCACTTGGGGGCATGATTTGGGGTTTATTCCCTACTGGACCTTTCCTCCGAACCTTATGCTACAGTGCTGTGATGAATTGGGAGCGCTAAATCCCTATTTTCCAAGCTACTTCCCTTCCGGATCCATTCCAGGTTTTTGGCAGCCAGCATGCTTCTTTAACCAAATGACTATGCTTCCCAGAATGCCTGGCCCACTGCTCCACCTCCACCCTTGCAGGACAAGGTTGGGTGGAGGATAGGCAACAGCTGTGGCTGCAGGTGCAGCAATCAGCACACCTGAGGCGTGTGCTCGTTAAGCAGCTTTAAAAGCCTCAGTCTTACTTCAGTCCAGCGCTGGTCTTCGTTTGCAGTGTTCCTGTTGTGACTAGTCCCTTGTTCCTTGCCTTTGTACCTAGTTCCTAGTTCCTGTTTTCTTGTTCCTCCGCCCTGAATCTCGGATTCATGCGCTAATTGATTTCTGCTCCCTTGATTCCCTTTTTGTCTTCCTCTGTTTGCAGGCAGCATTTCTCAGTGCTTTCGCCTTTTAGATGCAGCCCAGTTTGTCTGTGTTCTATATTTCTTTGACTCTGTCCTTTGCTGCTGTAAACCCGTATGCCTTAGCCTTCCTCTTAGATTAGCTTCCTGTCTTTTCCTTGGAGGGGTAGGGAGAAGTTTGCATTGGTTATTTCGTTTTTCCCTGCTCCTGATCCTTACTTTCTATTGGGATCCATTCCATGTTTTCCATTGCACTTCTGCATTTATTTCCCATTTGATTATTAGGTGTGGTTGCGGTTGTAGCTAGCTCCTGTGTGAATGCTTATGTTTTCCTCACTAATTTGTAATCACTATTCCAACTTAGGTATTTAGTTTTCCTCCCATTGCTGTTCTAGCCTTTCGGGGTCCCAGTTTCATCAACAGGATTCGTGGGCTAGCTGACATTCAAGAGGTTTATCTCGTCCTCGTGAGTACAGTTCTTTAGTTCCCTTATTTAATACCATCAAGAGTGTTAGTTCACAGATCCTGTCATTGCTTGCCCTCCACGTGGGTTTAGCGCTGTCAGTACCTGTAACAGCAATTGGGGGTAAGGCGCTTTCCGACTTTCCTCGCGGTCAGGTGCTTACCCCACATCCCTTTTCATATATTGGTTTTGATGTCACACTCCATTTGCACTCCTGGGTTCTAGCATACATGAGTCGTTGTTCCTGTGTGCACATTTCCCTTGCCATATTCGCTGCCTTTGTACTCGCCTGACTATTCCTGACACTGGTTCTCTCTAGCTTGGACTATTGTAAAAGCCTCTTTCTAAATCTACCTGCCTCTACTCTCCGCCCTTTGCAACTAATCCAGAACAGGACTGCGAGACTTGTCCTTGGCCTCAAGCCCTGGGATTGTATCTCTCCAGCTCTGAAATCTCTCCACTGGCTCCCAGTGGATGCAAGGATTAAATTCAAAACCCTCTGCATTGTCCACAAGGCTTTCTGGGGCCTGGGTCCAAAATACCTTCATCTATCCCTCCGCAAATACCTCCCCTCACAAGCTCTTCACTCCTCTACCTCCAACTCCCTTAGGGTCAGTCGTTTTTCAAAGAAACGAGCTGGGGGTAGATTTCTGTCTTCGGCTGGGGCCTCCCTCTGGAATAGCCTCCCTGCCACTCTAAAACTTGAGGAGAACCCTCTCCGGTTCCGGAATCACCTCAAGACCTTCCTCTTTTCTTCTGCCTTCACTCTCCCTCTCCCCTGCTGATCTGTTCTCTCTTGGCACTGTGCGCATGGCCACCCTCTGTCCTTCGGGCCCAGGTACCTGCTCACCCTGCCACCGTCCCGCACTGCCTCCAGGCCACCCCTTGCACTGGGGTCTGTATCTGTACCCATACAGCCACCCCCTTTTTCTTCCTGCACTTATCTACCCTGCCTGCTGCCTTAAACCTAGCACTTGCAAATTGCTGGCTGCATTACCACTGTTTGTTGCCTTTATTATTTATTATTGTTATTTATTATTGTTATTTATCTGTTTCTCCTCTGCTTCGCACTTTCCACTTCTCCCTCCTTCTATGCACTTTTCCCCTCCCACTCTCCCATGCACTTGCGCATTCTCAATGCCACTGTGTGAAGGCAAAAAGAAGATATCGAGGCTGAGTACCTTCAAAAGGAAATACACCAAATGTGGGTTGCATATATGTTATACAATATAGTCAAACAAGTGTTCACATTAGATGCTCGAACAGTATTGTGCACAATGTATATGTTCATGGATTAGTCTCGTTGGTACAGGTAATCCTCTATACACAGGTCAACGAAGGACAAGGTCTCAGTACATGACCCTAACATTTGGCCTGCAGGCAGTTTACACATTAACTTGTATTCAGAGGTCAAGACGACCATGTTACATTCGAAACAACACTGTCCACCATCTTAGAACACAGGGTGACTTTAGAGGGAGAATATAAAATGGCGGATGAACCTAAAAGGGCGGCTAGCACAGATCTAAGGTCAGGACCCTGCAACGCAGATTTCCTCGCAGAGCGACTTGGCCTAGGCCTATATATATATATACAGATATATATATATATATATATCTGTATATATATATATATATATATATAGATATATATATATATATATATATATACACACACAATCTAGAGGGTATAATATGATTTCCCGTTTGACAAACCCTCCTTTTGGCCTATGCCAAGCACTAAACTACTTCTAATCACTTTACGAATAATTCCACGTCTCAATGTCCACACACCCTGAATCACCATCGGATATATCAATCACCATTAGATCGGTTACCAGAATTTCTTTCAAAACTTATTCTTTGGAATTTTTGTCTGGGGCGTATACCTTGCATCCTAACGTACCCATCGCCTGTGCGCAACATCCACCTAGCATCGAACATATACCAGGAAAACACTGTTTACAGCAACAAAGAAACAGCAGGATTCCTAAGATTATCAACAAGACCGAGAGTAGCTTCCACCCCAAAATCGCAAGAAGTCCCAGAATCAGGCGCTAAGATCCCAGTTTCCCACGGGAACATGCACTTCTGAGCTTACGACATGCAGATTCTGTATTGCCTTGAAGATAGTTGGGGAGGAATCTGGCACGAAAACGTAGCAAGCAGAACCCACTAATTTACTTACCCCTCCACGTTCAGCCAGGATGACATCTAATGCCATCCGGTTCTGAAGTGCTACTAAACTTATTGCTTTCTGTTCTAGAGTCATATTATAGAGTATGTCAGTGGTCCGGTTGATGGTTCTCTCCAGTACTCTCGCTAGTCTCCTGATATCCTCAGAGTTCATTATTTGTCCCCAAAATGGCACAAAGGATTTCGCTACGTCTCCCAGAACCTGTGCTGGAGTGTCACCATCATTGTCCCGCCGTGGACGAGCCTTTGAAACCTCTACAGTACTGGCTATGAATACCCTGGGTAACAGGATCCCTAAATAACAAGTTCCCTGCCAATCCCTGGGTAACCATAAAAATGCTACCATACCGCAAACAAAGTAGACAGGTTTGCCTACATACAAAGGTCTGTCTTCCCCAGTCAAATTCGCAACGTTGGCGCAACCTTTAAAATCACCCATTGACTGAGTACCATTCCTCTGTATGCAGAAAGAAACTGAATCGGGGCTATGGTTAACAGTGTAAGATGGAGGCGTGGCATCCTTATTGCCTATAGGAGCCATTTTAAAGGAAATCAAAGATTGGAAAGGACGAGACAGTCTATCAGAAGGCCTAATAGAAGCAACATTGAGCTTACTCCTATTTGCAAAAAGCGAGCATCCCAAGGGAGTCAAAACACGTTTTTCAAACTGATTCAAATTAGTCCCATCGAAGTTCCCTGAGATGCTATCGTTTCCACCAACCAAAGAATAGTGCTCTAAGAGAAGCGTAGCATGCAGTTGTCAAAGGTAGAGGATGAATACACCAAACTAGCCCCTTATCACCGTGTTACGGTAAATGTGAGCAGACCCAACAGTTGGACTTATTAAAGATGGCATGTGTAACATTTATGATGAGCAATAGCGTGTTGTTGTGATATCTCTGTCTATGCTGAGAATCCTTAGGAGATAGAGTGTGCAGATGCACAAAAGGAGTAGAAACAGTAGGTATATTTTCAGTCGGTAACAAATTCTCGAGCAGATGTACTTCTTCTAGATACCACAAGCCTAAAACAATGACTATTATAAAACCAATTAACATTATCAAAAAACAGCAGTACGTTTTGGGGGCCCATGTTACAGACTGTCCTTTTTTGCAGCTGGTCACACGTTTACTTATCAGTCCTGTACAAGCGGTAGCGGTGGCAGGCATTGTAATCTTCAAACGAACACGCCAATGTTTTTAGCTTGCGACCTCCAGGCCGAGCGTCTTCTTAGTCCTTCCACAAACCCTAGCCAACAGAATCCCTGTATAGACAATAGATCGGGCCAATAAGGCAAGCTCTTGCTGATTCTCCTCGATCGCACAGCCGAACCGTGCAGTAGGTCTATTTCCTTGGTCGCAGATCGTACCTCATGCTTCCTGGTACTGAGTAATCTGAGAACGTGTCGTCACTTCCCGTTGGAAGCGACGTATCAAGAACAAGAGAGTATCAAGATCCGGAACAACAGCTTCCGGAAACAAAACTGTTGGAGAGTGTGGAGGCAAAAGGGCTGTTTCCCCAGGCCCCACGGGCTCAGGGAGAGTCACCGACACTCTCTCGATGTTGTTTACTGCTTTGGGATTGTTGGTTGCAGTACTGATGAGGGGCTCTGTTTCTTCTATATCGTATGGCACTGGGTGTGTAATCTTCTTTGTGTGAGTCGCATGGATCCAATTTTTCGGGCCGCCACCTGCACCGCCGTCTGCGTGACCAGCAGGACTTGGAAGGGGCCCCGCCACCAAGGTGCAAGGCAAGAGGATCGCTTGAATACTTTTCTCAGGACCCAGTTACCTGGCCGTATGCTGTGGCCAGGGCCCTCGTATCGTACAGGTAAAGCCTCTCGCACCTGGTGATAAATCAAATACAAGTTTTTAGTCAACTGGCTACAGTAATCTGAAAGAAGTACATTCTCAACATTTCTCAAGGAACAACATTTTGTAATATTCCAGATATTGGCAGGCTCCCCATTACCACCTCAAAGAGAGAGAGCTCAGTCTTAGTTTGAGGGGTTGTACGCATGGATAACAACACGATCGGTAAGGCGTTTTAGTTTGGTGCCAGCACACGTCTTAGCGAGCTTTTTTTTGATGATGCCATTGTGTCTCTCCACTAGACCGGCACTCTGAGCGTGTCTGGCTGAATGGAACCATTTGTCGATCTGTAATCCCGCGCATATCTGCAGAATTACAGCAGCGACAAAATGTGGACCATTGTCCGACCAGATGACTCTAGGTAGCCCGAACCTCGGGAAATATTCCTTTACCATAGTTTTTGCAGTAGTCATGGCTGTAGTGTCCTTAACAGGAAAAGCCTCAACCCATTTGCTAAAAGCACAAAGGACAACTAACACGTACTTCAAGTTATTACATCGTTCCATTTCAATAAAATCAAAGGGCCTCATTACGAGTTGCCCTGTAAAACCGGGTTCATTACCGGCATGCCGGAGTGAGCGTGTCCGTGCACGTATGAACCCGCTAATTGCGGGTCATCACGAGTGCGCAAGCACGCGCGTTCCCCCATGCCGGTAGTGGCAATACCGCCATGCCGGTAAAGGGCCTCCAAACCCCCTATACCGGCATCGCAGGGCCCGCCCATTGCGCTACCGCCTCACACTAACCCGTAAATACCGGCACGGTAACACCGTCATGTTATTACTGTGTTCGCAAAAAACAGACCCGGAAATTACGTCATCGCGCAGGAACGGGAAATGGGCCGGCGGCTATCTTTAAAAACACAATCCATTGCCATCCTCCATTGCTACCACAGGCGGTGGCGGAGGCGGTGGCACACACTCCCCTGTTAAGCTCACCACATGGGAGGAGATTGCAAGTGGATTCATCGATCCAGAATCCATAGAGGGGATCGGAGACCAGGAGTTCGGGGCAGCTACCACAACAGAGGAAGGTGAGTGAACCATCACATCCACCAATAACAAAACATGATGTGACACAAGTGAGGTGGGAGTCCGATTAGGCAAGGCAATTCCTTTACGCAAGGCAACATCAACTCACCAACAGAATACTGATTGCCACCCCCTGCACCACATGCATGCTGCGTGAAATATGTAAACCCAACAGAGGTGCAACATGACACATTCATGCCCATGCCCCCCCCTAGACAATCCATTGCCACCAGCCATGCAATCATTGCCAACATGTCCCCTCAGTACACCAAATGCCACACAACAGAAATGAAATCATGCCTGAATGTATCAAGATATTACACTGCAACAAATCACAGCTGCCATTTGGCAATCTCACTGATGACCTGCATCTCTTCTATCCCCCAGGCACCGATGAGGAAGGTGGAACCCAGGACAGGGGGTCAAGCACATCCAGTGCACGCAAGGGTTACCAGGGCCACCGCAACCCCCTCCTCTGAAAATTTGTCTGCGACCACTCCCAGTGTGCCACACAAGGCATCATCTCTGCAGGGTGCACCTGCTGCGATAGTGCCAGCTGTACCACCGGCCACCACGGACGTCGTGTCCACAGAGGTGGTCGAAGAGGCCGAAGAATCTTTGGGATTGCCCAGCCCAACACCCATTGGCACCCCCTCCCCCCATATGGAGACAGAGAGCCTGGATGACCCATGTCTCCATGACTCTGACCTAGGAGATTCGGACATCGGCATTTTCGCGGACGACAGTGCCCAGGACGAGGGCCCCACGCAGGTGCCTGCCACCATCCAGCCTTCCACCACCCTGCCTTCCACCACCCCACCAGCCACCGGTACAACTGCGACAGAAACCACCTTTGAGGTCCGTCTTGCAAGGGTGGAGGCCCGCCAAGACGAGATGCTGCAGATTATGCGGCAACAGGTTGTTGCCGGTAATGAGGCCATGAAGGCCATAGCCACGGCCATTGCTGCAAATACAGCTGCCATGGAGGCGTCCACGTCTGCATTCAGGCAGTGCATGGGGTCACTGACCGAGGCCCTACTAGCCAACATCAGGCAAGTGCAGCAGCCACACTATGGGTCTGCAAGGGGATTGACAATTGACACATCCACCACGTCAACACCTTCCACCTCTGTTCAATCTAGCCCTGTGCGCTTAACGCGCAGGAGCACACGGCGCATGGCCATGGAACCCCTAGATCCTAAAGTCGCCAAAATGTGACTTTCTGAAAATTGGAAAAAATGTGAGGAGTAACATTGGTGAAGGCAACACTGTTCGTTGCGCACATGGGGACATTTGGGATCTGTGGGGTGGGTGAAGGAGTTTGTTTTGTGGTTGTGGGAGGGGGGAGTGGGCACAGTTTTGCACTTTCATATAATACACAAGTTTTCTGGAGAACAATCCCTGGCTGGACATTGTAATTTTGGTGTGCATCCATTTAATTTGTTACAGTGTTCAGTGTCCAAACTACAACATTCCCTTTGTGCATGTTCACATTGGCCCAGTGACTGACTGACAAAAGTCATTCATGGTCCCTGTGTCTTAAAAGTATTCGTCAATTAGTGCTTGGCGTACAGCATGGCCGTCCCGTGCATCACATACTGGCAGGGGGGCTCCTTCGCCTCCATCGCCATCCCTTTCATCCTCACCCGGGCCATGCATGTCAATGTCAGGTGGCAGTGGTACATTCCTTCGGACGCACATGTTGTGCAGCATGACACAGGCCATGGTGATCTTTGCCACCTTCTCAGGCCTATACAGGAGTGCCCCACCAGACCTGCTTAGGCAGCGGAACCGCGCCATCAATAGGCCAAAGGTCTGCTCAATCACAACACGGGTTCGAGTGTGCACACGATTGTACTCCTCTTCATGGCTGTTCTGCGGGTTCCTCACAGGGGTAAGTAGCCACGGCCTCAAGGGATATCCTCCATCACCTGCAAGCAGATACAAATAGGTTTGTGTCACTCTGAACTGACACCTTCAGGGAGCATGGTCATGGCAGCAGCTATTAGGTGTGAGCATGCACATGTCTCTGTACGTGTACCAAATAGTCACCTATATGGAATGTATACTGTAAAGAGGTGTGGAACACTGGATGGGGTTGAATAGATGATGCAGGGTGTAAGCATGCATGCTGAGGCAGATGTGCTGTGGCAGTGCAACAATGTTTAGCCTCCAAATCATGCAGTATACTGTTTGCTATGCATGGTCACACTGGCCGCATTGGCACAGTTGCCATCCTATTCAGTCATGCATTGCTTGCCATCACCATGGTGGCCTGGTTGTGCCTCTTACTTGTTGTCATCCATTTGTATCATTTGTGATACGTGGCCCAGTGATGTGTCATTTTCAGTTTGGCTGTGTCAGGTGAGGAGTGTTTAGCTCTGCATTCATTCTACACTCACTGGCTATTGCCACCCAGGTGTACTATCCCCCCCCTTTCCAACCCAGGTGTACTACCCCCCCCTTTCCCACCCAGGTGTACTATCCCCCCTTCTGCATCCGCACACATGAGTACCCAACTGCATGGCCATGGGCCTGTTGTGCAACTCACCGAGCAGCCAGGCACGTGGTCCAGCATGTCGCTCCATGTGACGGGGTAGCCTAGAGTTGCGCAGTACCATGGCATCATGTGTGGATCCAGGAAATCGGGCGCAGCAATGAGTGATGATCTTGCTGGTGTCACATACCATTTGCACATTGATGGAGTGGTATTGCTTGTGATTGCGGTACACCGCCTCTGTGGCATGGGGGACTACCAATTCCACATGGGTGCAGTCGATGGCACCGACACAATTGGGCATGCATGCCAGTTCATGGAAGCCTACTTTGGTTTCGGCTATCTCCTGGGCAGTCCGTGGTAGGGATATGTGGGTGCTTGCGTGCTTCAGGTGGGCATCCAGCACTTGGTTCAGCATGCGTGAGAATAGTGTTTGTGAAATGCCATGCAGCTGGCCCACTGTGTGTTGGTAGGTGCCTGTGGCCAGGAAGTGTAGCACAGACACCACCTTCAGTAGTGGGGGGATGGCAGTGCGTATTTGTATGTGGCTGGCAATGTCGTTCTGTATCATGTCCACTATGGTGGTGATGGTGTCACGGTCCAACCGGTACAGGGTGTGGATCTGCTCAGGGGTTAGGTTGAATGGGCTGGGTCTGGTGCGAGGGATTGGTGGCTGCCTATGAGGCGCCGGTGGCTGCACTGGTGGTAATTGCTGGGCCTGTCTCACCCTCCTTCTCCTCCTGCATCTCCTCTGTGCTGCCTGTTCTTGCTGCTGTTGTTGTTGTTGTTGTTGTTGCTGTAGTTGTAGCAGTATAAGCATGTCCTCCTGCGCCATGATTGCAAATGCTAGTGGTAGACTTTTGGTGTAGGAAGGGGTGTGGTGTGTGGGTGTGCTCCTTTTGTACTGGCCCACTCTGCATTGCCTACACCTGAGGGGGGGGTTGTGGTGTGTGGGTGTGCTCCGTTTGTACTGGCCCACTCTGCATTGCCTACACCTGGGGCGGGGGTTGTGGTGTGTGGGTGTGCTCAGTTCATACTGGCGCAGCCTCCTTTGACTCCACCTGTGGGGATTGTGTGCACCTCTGGCAGCTGTCTTGTATCTTGGTTGCTGTTTGCGAGTGGTCCGCGATGCCTGTTTTTCCGGCATCATGCAGCCCATTGTTACTGTGTTCGCGATGCCGGTATTTGCATGTTTGCGTGGGTTGTGATTACCCACTATTACCGGCAAGCCGGTATTGACTACCTGAAGAGGCGCGTGTACGCGCGTATGCCGCTATTAGCGGCACCGTAAATAACGGTGCCATTCATACCGAGCTTGCGGGTCAGAATGCTACGGAACGTTAAATGATGCCGGTATTTACATACCGGCATCATTTTTCCCTTACCGGCATGACTCGTAATGAGGCCCAAAGTGTTTAACCTCGAAGGGGACAGAAGGTGGAACAAAACTTCGCCTGGGAGTTGATGTGCCCTTTCCCACATTATGCTGTAAACAGATCATGCAGTTTTGGACAAACCGTTCAGCTACTTTAGAGATTTTATCGTTTACCCATACTTTTTCCAACATTTTTGTGATCTTGTGGGCACATATATGTGTGGGACCATGAGCCATAACAACCATCATCATAATGTACGCGTCGGGAAGTAGCCATTTCCCTTCAAGTCTGTCCACCAACACCCATAATCATCAAATTTCCCCAAGCCCTCAGCCCATTTCTTCGACTCTTCTAATGAGGCATCAGCTTGGATATCCCTCACGGAATCAATACCCTCATCCATAGTACAGGCATTTGTGGCTTCCCTTGAAGTGTACATGTGTGAAGAGAGACCAGTGACAGTCTGTTTAGCTATCTGATCAGCGAAAGCGTTCCCTTTCCCTACATCATCTACAATCTTTTGATGCGCTGCGCATTTTACGATAGCTAACTGAGTAGGGAGTGCAAGCGCTGAGAGTAGTCGTACTATCAGGGAGCCATGCTGGCTCTTTGTACCGTGTGAAGTCAGGAACCCTCTTTCTGATCAAAGTCTCCCAAAGTTGTGAACCACCCCAAAGGCATACTGACTGTCAGTGTATATATTCACGGTAAGCCCTTCGGAAAGTTCACAAGCTCGGGTCAATGCTATAATCTCTGCGACCTGCGCGGAGTTATGCGTGATTCTCTTGCTTTCCACGACCGTGCTCAATGTAGTGATTGCATAAGCAGCTGTGGATGTACCATCCGGAAGTTTGAAGCAGGAGCCATCGCAAAACAGCTCCCCTTGTGGATTGTCAAAAGGAGTATCTTTTAGATCAAGTCAACCCTTTGTCTCTTGTTCAGTAGTGTAAAGGCAATCATGTGACTCTTCGTCACTGCAAGCAGTACCTTGCGGGAAAGGTAAGAGTTCAGCCGGATTAAGAACTCAACAACTCTTAATTTGGATGTGTGGTGCAAACAAGATCAATTCATATCTCGTCAATCGTGCGGAAGTGAGGTATTGCCTTTGAGTTATGTTCAGTAGAACATCCACAGAGTGAGGTACCATCAGGTACCATCAGGGTTAAAGCATGGCCTAGGACCATTCCCTTACTCTGTTTTACAGATGCAGCAGCAGCATGCTACCGAATCAAGGACGGAAGAAAAGTAACCGCACGGCCTATTCTTCCCTCCATGTTCCTGCGTTAACAAAGCCAAAGCACATCCATCACATTCATGCACAAACAACACAAAGGCCTTTTCATAGTTTGGTGTGCCCAAAACCGGTGCCGAGCACAACTCAGTCTTGAGCAAATCAAATGCACGCTGGACAGATTAAACGATACAGATCTCTGTGGGAGATCTGTATCATTTAATCTGTCCCATATTACACACAAATGAATCCCTAATCCCTCAATAAAAAACATTTTTCTCAGGAAAATTGTCCATATTAAAAAGTGTGGCAAAAACATTAGCTCGATCACCCCTTTCCATACAATGTTTAGCCCATGCAATCAACTCACGTTTCTTCTCTAGAGGTACAGTATTGCGAGTGGCAACCCTTGATCCCGCTCCCTGATCTACTACAAGCGTTGCAGGACCACTTGGAAGTGGGAGAGGAGGCACATTCAACGGAGGTGTTATCACTGGTACAACAGGAAAAAGTGGAGGAGCATGTGGAGGAGCAGGCAGAGGAGCAGCAACAAAAGGAGGAGCAACGACTGGAGGAAGAGGAACGACAGGAGGAACAATAGGAGCAGGAGGAGGAATAACAGCAGGAAGAGGCAAAGCAGCAGGAAGTGGAACATACCGGGATAGCGCAGTGGCACCTGACCTTTTTCATTTAACAATTTATCGATAAGTTCTTCGGAAACATGAAAGTCTTTAGAAGGATAGATTTTCTGGATACCAAGTGAGAAAGGCCTATCTATATTCCTAGCGTACTCTGGCTGTTTGTCTTGGTCATACAACAATGCTTTCTCGGCGTTCGTCTTATGACGGCACGCATGTTTTTCTCTACTCTTAAGCTGCTGCAAAGCTTCTTTCTTCCAATTCTGTAATACATCAAACGCTTCAGGTCTAGCCTTTTTCTTTAATAGTATGCATTCTAAATACTTAATACTGGGAATTTCAAAACTACCATTGATTGGCCACTGAAGTTCGGAAGCATGTCTAGTTTGTCTGTGCCAAATATCAATAAACACTATACTACCAATGCCATGCTTACAGTACATAGTACAAGCCAGCGACCCCTCCTGTGGCGCCGGACGGCTAAATTCCAAAGATTGTCTGTCACTGCGGAATAACGCCCTGAAGCAGGCAGACAATTTCCCAGGCATATCAGAATACTAGTGTTACCTGGTCAGTAATTGAACTCGCGAGTGCAATGCTCCAAAACAAATTATCAGGATATTTAAGAATCGGGTCATGACTCACCTGATCAAGCTTACGGAGGTCCGATCGGATTTCAAAGTTTTTCTAACAAATTTTACCTCGTGTTTGGTGATTTCAGCAAATCTGGCCGCCTCGATATGTGGACCCTCGTCAAGATGCCGACTCGGACCGCATGCTCATCGTCCAGGGATCGGGCCATGCAGCGCTGCTGAGGTGTCGCTTCTCATTCAGAAAGGGACCCTTTTAACACCGTCCGATCCCGGACCGATAGCCGCGTCAACCTTCAATGAGCTGGCATCAATCTTGAGGGTCCCTATTCAGGCGCCATCTGTGAAAGCAAAAAGAAGATATCGAGGCTGAGTACCTTCAAAAGGAAACACACCAAACGTGGGTTATAAAGATACACAGATCTTTATTCAAAGTAACTGAACAGTTTTCAAAGAAACAAAGTATCGGATAGATTTCAGGCCCTCAGTACAACACAGCGAATTCCAGCCCTGTTCGGTGTGCTCAGTGAGTGGGGCTGTAAATCAGAGTAGTCGTGCCTTTTATTCTGTATGTTATCTGATGTTCAACCCATTTGTAGGTTAACCATTTCCTTGGGCTAGAGGTTCAGGCCGAGATTCGTTCCTAATTTATGCATCTATACATTTATGGATTATCCTTAATACATTTAACAACAAGTTACAATAGCAACAGTGTGTCTTCGGATTTCACATTGAGCTTTTGCATATATGTTATACAATATAGTCAAACAAGTGTTCACATTAGATGCTCGAACAGTATTGTGCACAATGTATATGTTCATGGATTAGGCTAATCCCCAACATGAAGTCGGAGATTTAACAACCTCATGCCCTATGAGATGATGCCATGTCTGTCATTTTATACAATGACATCCTTTATACCTTTAGCATTGAGAGCGCACACGTTTTACATCATTTTTTGTTTCATTTTTACATGTTCCGCTCCCACCAGTTCCACAAACGGTCCCACAAGTAAACACACGTGTTTCTTCCTTTTCTGTTTCAATATATTCCGCTCAACAATGTGGATTACAACCCTATGATCACTCACTCATCCAAAAACTATTTATACATGCCTTATGCATGTGCCCGGCACACGCCGCGGCTTCATGGCGAGTGATGCAATCCCAAACCCTCATTCTGAAGAAGAAGTAAAAAAACTCCCCTCTTTCTTCCCACTCTCTTTTCCCCCCTTTTTTCTTTCCCCCTCTTCCTTTTTTCTTCCCATCCCACAGAACACCCCTCCCCCTCCTCACTCCCACCATCCCCTCTCTTTTTATCCATTGGGTCTACGAATACAGACTCCTCATTTTGCGTTCGCGATTCTGCACGCACACTACACAATATTATCTGACTCCGACTTTGGCTGCCCTATCAGATTTTGCAGTGACGAGACACACCTCCTAGTTGTGGCGATTGACAAAGCCCTGGACCAATCCGTGCGCGAGCACATGGACCCACCAGGAACTAGTGTTCGTCCAATTACACTCATGCGTTATGAGACACACCCCCGGGAGCGATGGCGGTGCTTCAATCTGTAATGGTGACTCAGCTCTTCGGTGCATTTGAGTCACTGCACCGCACGAAGAGTAAGCAAGAATAGCTGCCTTGCGAGGCTGCCCTGCATCAGCTTGCCTGCCTGACTTCTTAATGCTAGCCAGGTACATAGATATCTATCGATTACGGTGCACATTCGGTAATGTTTATTTTAACTGGCACTTCAAGACGATTCAATGTTCGTCTCCTCCCTATTGATTTTACTTAAAAATTCTTATAATTTTCTGTTCTTTTTCCCTCTGTTGTCTTTCCCCTCCGCCCTTCATTTCTTTTTCTTTTTATTCCCCCAAACCCCACCAACCCCCAATACCCCTGTCTCTCTCCCTCTTTTCCCCCATCTCTCTTTCCCCTCCCCTCTCTTCTCCGGCCCCCCTTTTTTCTTTGTCTCATCTACTGTTTAGGTTAACAGTTGAGCCACCACAGCACTCTCTCTGGAGGCATCCTTCGCATGAGTGCCTCTACAAGCACGAGCCTTACTGGTCCTAGTACTACACAAACACAGCCGGCTGACATGTTCTTTAAACTAGCCCTCTTCCATTAAGGTATGAGCTTTTTTCATTGGGGATTACCCTGTGCATGAGCCAAATGTGCACAACCTTTTTGATATAGCCTCGGACCTCACGGCTATATTTTATTATTTTTTCAGTACCAGTCCGAATGCTGAGAGGCAGATCCCTGGCTGCCCGGGGGTACGAGCTGCGCTCTTTGTACCAGTGGGAGGCTCCAACCCCAACCTCTGTGGGTTTGTTTTAATCCTTACCTACGACTTGGGTAATGATTTTGTTCCCACGTGGTCTTTTTAGTTTCTTTGAAATATATAAAACAATATGTGACTTATGCAAGCGCCTAAATAACTGAAAACATTCCCCAAAGATTCTATCTGTCTGCCTTCACACAGGGTCAAGTTTATTTTATCTCTCCCTGTTCCCGCCCTGAGGAAGGCTTCAGTTTAATCACCTTGTCTGGCAGGGGGCCAATCCGAAACGTGATATGGATGTTTGTTTCCACTACAAACAGGAAGAGCCTGGTTTCTGAACTATTTTTTTTAGCTAAAATCTGCTTGAGCTCAGTACATATAGGTTCTAGGTTATCTTCCCAGCACGCAAACGTCGGCAGACCTGCATTTATGGAACTGCGGAACCTGCAATACTAATTGAGGCCGTAGTTTTCTTTCCTTTTTCTTCATTTCTTTACTTACCTTTTTGGATTTATTCACTCCAAAAGCTCTGGGGCTTTATTTAATAAGGTTTTTTTTTGTTCTGTTTTCAAATTTATTTTGAATGTTTGTGTCCTGATTACTTTTTTGACTTCCTTGAATTGGCCCTCATCACAACACCAGTGCTAAACCATGGCTGCTGCCAGTATTGTAACGAGTCCGTCATGGTGAAATGGGGAAGCACCACCCCATTCCAAGGTTGGCGGGGCGGTACTTCCCCATTTCACCATGGCCCTTCCCCATTCCCATTATGCCCCATAGGGCATAATGGGAATGGGGAAAGGCGGTAATTACGGTACCGCAAATTGCGGTACCGTAATTATCACCAGGGTCCCTTTGCGGGTCCCTGGTGATTCCAGCCACCGTTATGGGAATTGGGCGCTAAGGGATTACCGGTACCCATACCGGTACCGGTACCAGTAATCCCTTAGCGCCAGGGTCGTAATGACCCCCATTGTGTTTAATCTTTGTGTTTTCAAGTTTTTTCTGCACTTGTGTTCAAATTTGCTCATATTTTCTTCTATGTGATTTTGAGTTAAAGAAATTCTTAGAAAGAAAAATACTCTGGAATTTGCCTCACCAATCATGTATCATTGATGTTTGTTCATGTTTTTAAAGATTCCATTAATACATCTTTTTCAAAAAGAAGGAATGTTTTCAGTATTTAGAGTGGCACAAAATAAATGTGATATCCACTGTTAGGATACACTGTAATTAAGACTGATTTAAATTATATTAGATTCTTTACCTCATAACAGCATAGTGGATACCATTGGTATAACAATATATGATTTTCCGCATGTCCAAATCCACATTATGCTTTAAGGGACTATCCCTACCTCTTTTTTATGTATGAAGTATGTTCATGGATTAGTCTTGTTGGTACAGGTAATCCTCTATACACAGGTCAACGAAGGACAAGGTCTCAGTACATGACCCTAACATTTGACCTGCAGGCAGTTTACACATTAACTTGTATTCAGAGGTCAAGGCGACCATGTTACATTCGAAATGACACTGTCCACCATCTTAGAACACAGGGTGACTTTGGAGGGAGAATCTAAAATGGCGGATGATGGCGGCTAGCACAGATCTAAGGTCAAGACCTTGCAACGCGGATTTCGCGGATTTCCTCGTAGAGCGACTTGGCCTAGGCCAATATATATATATATATATATATATATATATATATATATATATATATATGTATATATATATATATATATATATATATACACACACAATCTAGAGGGTATAATATGATTTCCCGTTCGACACCTGGGCCTAGTAATCGCTGTTTTGTTCTCCACTGTTCCCCTCAATTGCCTTGTGGCGCTCTGAAACACTTGTGTACGAGCGCAATAGAAATAAAATATCAATCAATCAATCAATCCTCCTTCCTCCTTTTCATCCTTCTCTCCTGTCACACCTGAAGAAGTTACCAGAGTCGTCCTCTCCATGAAGGACTCTTCTAAACAGGTTTCCCCTTGCTCATCGAGGACCATCAAAGATAATATTGGCTCTCACGCCCCTGCTCTCGCTGATTTCTGCAATCACTCTTTTGCCACTAGATCTTTCCCCTCCCCCCTTAAGTACTCCCTTCTGTGCCCACTCTTGACAAAAACATCCCCTGACCCCACCTGCCCTGCCAACTATCGCCCTATCTCCATCACCCCCTTCCTGGGGAAGCTACTTGAGAAGCTGGCCTTGCCCCAACTCAACTCTCACACTGATCTTATTGGTGGCCTCCACAACCATCAATCTGGATTCCGAGCATCCAGAGGCACGGAAACTGGTCTTCTGAACACCCGGAAGAACTGCTTGCATCTCTGGACTCCAACTCCTCAGCTGTCCTTATCCTTCTCGAGCTCTCCTCTGCATTTGACACAGTTAACCATTCCATCCTCATACAAAGGCTCCACGATACACTTGGTATCTCAGGAATGGGCACTGGATTGTTTGTCCTCTTTCCTCTCTAATTGCTCTTCCCAAGTCATTCTGGGCCCCTTCTCCTCTCCTACTTCCATCTCCACCTGTGGTGTCCCCCAGGACTCTATACTCTCCCCCTGGCTCTTTACCATCTACATTGCTCTCCTTGCACGCCTCATCTCCTCTTGCCCCTCCAACTTCCAGTGCTACGCAGACGACACACAGCTCTTCTTCAGACCCCCTGCTGACCCGCTTGCACCCTCCATCATCGCTGGCTGCCTATCTGCCATCTGGTCCTGGTGCATCTCCAATGATCTCTGTCTCAACACCTGTAAAACTGAGATCCTTCACATTGGGACCCCTGCTCCCTCCTTTTTCACCTCACTTTGGCCTTGCTCCTTGGGCTCTCCGCTGCAGCTTCAACTAAAGCCAGAAACCTGACTCCACTCACTCCTTCCTCCCTCACACTCAGGACAATGCCAAGAAGTCCACCTATCAGCGTGAATGCATAGGCCCTTTAAGCGAGATAACGCTCTATGAGATGGATGCGGATGCAAATCTTACTCTTACACCAATAATAAGACCGACTCAGGAAGTTGGCAAACCATAACTGTTTGAAACAATTGTCTAAAACAGGGAGTACAATAGGGATCAACAGATGGCCCACAGCAAAAGTCTCTCGAAGCACTTCATAAAAAACATTACTTTTATGGCATAAATTTATCATACGTGGCATCATACTAAGTGGCAAAATAAGAAAACCTATGTGAGATTATGGTTGGTCTATTGGGAACATCTAGGTATACTTTGTATGGAGGGTATCATTGTGATTGGAGCTCTAATGTCAGGTGTACAGCTATGCCCACCGCTAGTGCAAGTCATCTTCGCTGTCATGAAATACACAAGGTTTCATTGGCTTTCAAACTATACGGCTCTTTACTATGTTGCACTCTATGATTGGTTGGCACGCATGTACCTTCTGGAATAGTCCACTCGCTAGCAGCACACAAGCTGGTACCCCAGGTGCTGGGGGGTTGGACTTGACCATGCCTCCCCACCCAATAAGCCCAACATCCATCATCACTCCTGCTGTCTGCCATTCAATTAGTCTTTGAACTCGGCCTTGCAAGTATCACTGCACATGAGAATAGAAGGGAGTGTGAGCATGGTCGTATCTTCAAGTCTTGGTGTAGCTTGCCCAAAGCCTATTTTCATTTTGACCATGTGACAGGAGACCGTGTTTTGAGCTCCTTCTTTGCATATAACACTATTAAATGAATAAAATCTGGCACTTCTAGTGTTTTTCCATTACACCTCAACAGGAGCTCTCCTTGCTTCTCACGTTCATTGTATCTTCTCGAATAGATAACCAGTTTCTTGGCTGCCCCAACCCTTGACACCGGACCAGACAACCTTTCTCGAATCTTCCCTCGTCGTCAGCTGTTTTGTTCAACTGCACCACACTTTCATCCCTTCTGTTCATGGGGTCCTAGTTTGCTAAAATGCGTCGTGGAACATCCAGATTCTATACACATATATCTGATGGCGGCACCGCCTACAGTCTATTTACTATGTATAGCCAGCCTTTTGATTACTTAGTATACTTGTGTTTCAGCATCTGTACAAATATAAAAGGACTTTGCATTATCTGCAGTACTTTCCCCACGAGCAATATTAATTTTGATCGTGAAATGTTGCTCAATTCTTTTCTTCACCATAACATTCTATAAGGTCTATATATTTTCTTCATTGGCATCTCTTCTGGGTGCATCATTTCTGCTTCATGTGACATCACCACTCTTGTCTTTCATTCATCTTCACACGTCTTCCAGAATCTCCTTTAAAAGGCTGTCATTTCGCTGCAGGTACATCATATAGGGCTTCCACAATAGACACCTTGTTTCGAAGGACTCTTTGTGGTATAGGGACCATTATTGGCGTTGTGCATGTCGCATTTTCCGGTTTCCAACTTATAGGCAGTATGGGGGCAGGACTTCCGGTAGAGACACTTGGCTCCTCCTCGACAAGGTCTTCCTTCTCAAAGGAATTTTGTATCTTTCCTTACTTTCCCTCAGAGGTGCAAATGTGACTCAAGACCTGGTTCTCTCTAGACCTGACTACTGCAATAGCCTCCTTCTGAATTTTCCTTATTCCACTCTGCGACCCCTCCAGCTTATCCAGAATAGGGCAGCAAGACTTATCCTTGGCCTTCAGCCCAGGGACCTCATCTCTCCTGCACTAAAATGTCTTCACTGGCTCCCGGTTGCTGCACGGATTAAATTCAAATCCCTTTGCATCATCCACAAGTCTGTCTGGACCACTTCGCTCCTCTGGCACAAACACTTTGTGTGTAAAACATGCTGCTAAACAGAGGGCAAGGGTCACTCACTTTCCTTTGCGGGCTCCCTCCTTTGGGATAGACTCCCCCTGTGCAAGACCTTCTCAAATTCCGGTAGCTTCTTAAGACTTTCCTCTTTTTCTCCTCCTTCCCTCCCTCTATCCTCTGCTAACCCCACGGTAGCTGAATCGGTATCCTTAGCCTTTATGCACTTCGGGGCCTTGACCTCCCACACCAATTCTACCCAGCTCCTGTTTATCCACAGCACTTTGCATCTGCACACCCTCCACTCTGGAGACTCGCACTTACACCTCCCGAGTCCCTGGCTGTGTAGCACTCAACATTCCTAGCACTTCGTCTAAGCTCACCCACGTGTCTGGACACCCCATCACTTAACACCTCTTCCCTCTTCCTTTCTGCACTTGCACATTCTGAATACCCACAAGGCATAGTAGGTTCGTCCCTGTCCCTCTTCCCCCTCTACTCTTAGTTATTTTGTTGTAATGTATTTCCCACCCTCGCTTCCTCCCTGCCCTGTGGACGCTTTGAAACAGTATATGCTTATTGTATAAGCGCCTACCAAGCAAACAATAAATAAATAAATAAATTCCTCCATTGCTCCCCAGGCTCTTTTTGATGGGTTTTATTGCACTATTGGTGGTTTTTTCTGGCTCGCCTACAACTGCAGCACAGATGTCCTTTCGAGGTCCTGGCTTTGCTCGATTGCAGTGCCACTGGTATCTTCATGGATACAATCTGAGCTGACTAAGAGCGTATACCAAGATAGCATAAGAGGAGGCCTTAACCTGTGGAAGGAGTAGACGGTCTGCCTTTAAGCTTGGGTCCCATCACACAGAGCTCTTGACCTCTTTTTGTTTATGTCTACGATCATCATGAGACACTGGGCCTCATTACGCTGTAGGAGGTAGCCATGATGCTGTTAGCACCATGGCTACCCCTTTACCGCATTCCGGGTCCGGGTCCAGGTCCGGGTTCCAGAAATAGGGACTTACCTGGTCATTCCACCCTTGGAGGACCCAGTAAATCCCCATTCCGAGAACCATTCCCCATTCCCATTCGAGCCCCCAATTTGCGGTACCGTTATTAGCTATGAAGTCCCTTAACGGGTCCCATCCATAACGCCTGGTAAAACACTACCATAGCTATACATTGCTAAATACCAAGAGTTCCAGGACATGTTAGAAAATACAATACCCAATTAGGATTGTGCTATTGACCTGGCTACAGACTCCACTGTTCCTTTCGGTAGGATGTATTTATTATAGCTATCTGAAAAGCAGGCTCTTTAAGAATACCTTGACAACAATTTACAGAATGGACTCATTAGAGAGTCCAAGGGCCTCATCACGACCCAGGCGGTAAGTTACCGCCTGGGCCGTGACTTTACCACCATGGCGTAAACTACGTTTACGCCATGGTGGTTGGCGGACTTACCGCCCCATTCCGACCTTGGCGGGGCGGTAAATCCCCAATCCCCATTTACCCTTCCCCATTCCCATTTTTGCCCCATAGGGCATAATGGGAGTGGGGAAGGCGTTAATTACGCCACCGTAAATTACGGTGGCGTAATTAACTCCATGGTCCCTTAGCGCCATGGATTTTAACACCTGCTAAAAGCAGGTGTTAAATCCGCCATGGCGCTAAGGGACCTCGTACTCAGGCGGTAAGGGTCGGCGCTGTTTACGGCGCCGTAAACCCCTTACCGCCTGAGTTGTAATGAGGCCCCAAGTCTTCCGCAGGGGCATCTATGTTTTTCGTCCCAAAGAAGGACACCAATGAACTTCGCCCTTATATAGATTATCATGGCCTTAATAGACTCACTATTCGAGTCAGATATCTTATGTCACGAATAAAGGATATTCTAGAAGCAGTACAGGGGTCGGCCTTATTTACCAAACTTGACCTAGGAGGAGCATACCATCTTCTACGTATACGTCATGGCGACGAATGAAAGATTGCTTTCAGAACACCCTTCGGTCACTTCAAGTATCAAGTGATGCCTTTTGGGTTGGTGAACGATCCTGCTGTCTTCCAGCGCTTCATGGATAGGATTTTCTCTGACTTATTGTACCATTCAGTAATAGTCTGCCTCAATGACATCTTAGTATTCTCTACCTCTATGTCTCAACACCATCTACATGTCACTGAGGTTTTAAATCATTTTCATAGACACAAGTTGCTAGTTAAGCCAGAATAATGTGTGTGTGATGTTTCTTCAGTGACTTATCTGGGGTTTGTGCTGTCTAACCTTGGAATACAGATGGATCCACGCAAGACCTCAGCTATTCTACAATGGCGTTTCCCTTCTTCTTTAAAGCACTTACAGCGCTTCTTAAGGTTGGCAAACTTTTATCGTAAATTCATAAAGAACTTTTCTTGAATCATCTTACTCATCACTGCCCTCCTCAAAAAGGGCATGTCTTTTTGTGGAAGGATGAAGTCGAGCAGGCTTTTTGTCACCTTAATACCTTGTTCTGTTCTGCCCCTGTACTAAAACAACCAGATCAAACCATTTATTTTATAGTTGAGACTGATGCGTCACATGGAGCCATCAGAGAGGTCCTCAAACAACTTGGTGAACATAAGGAAGAACACCCCATAGCCTACTATTCTAGGACCTTGACCATAAGTGAATTGAATTATTCAGTCATCGAAAAGGAACTCCTTGCTATCAGACAGGCCTGCACCGAATGGCATCACCTTCTACTAGGTGCTATGTATCCTTTCGAAGTAAGCACTGACCATCATAACCTTAAAGTTCTTCATCAGATGGATTTTCACAACTCTCGCCAAGCATGGTGGGTGTATTATTTTTCCCAATTTGATTTGTACATAGCCTACCTTTCTGGTAGTCACACCATCATTGCCAATTGCATATCTAGAAGTCTGGATATACTTAGTGACATCAATTTACCCTCTGAAAAGATTCTAAAGGACAAATGTTTTGTTTTTACCATCAACTCATTTCTTCAAGAAGTTAAGGAGGCTGTCCTTGGGTACGTTATTCCATCAACCGGACCGTCTGATGAGCCCATTACAGAGGAAGACAGATTAATGTTTTTTGGCAACTGTCTAGTGGTTCCCAACTCTACTCTGCAACAAAGGGAAATGTCTTGGTGTCACAACTCTAAGACCGCTGGACATAAGGGTATTGCCGCCACACAGGAGTTAGTTCTATAAATGTTTTAGTGGCCCTCCGTGAACAGAGATGTACAGGAGTACGTCACCACATGTCCTGTATGTACTCATGGAAACTATGACGATGAAATATGACAATGAACCGGCAGGTCTAATTGAATAAATTCCCAACCCAACTGGTCCATTGCTGCATATTTCCATGGATTTCATGGTGGATCTTCCTCCTTCACAAGGATGTACCAATATAATGGTTACCAAAGATTCTTTCAGCAAGATGGCCCACTTTTCCACATTACCTGGGGTGCCTTCAGCCCCTCAGATGGCTACCGTTTTCTTAAAGGATATATTCAGATTGCAAGGTCTCCCTTTAACTGTTGTATCCAACAGGGGGTTCCCAGTATACATCCCTATTTTGGAAGACTTTCTGCAATCTCCTGGGCATAGAAAGGGTCTATCCTCTGGATACCACCCACAAACTAATGGGCAGACTGAGAGACTCAATCACAGCATGGAACAATACCTTTGTTGTTTCACCAATTCTAGACAAGATAATTGTGTGAGTCTGTTACCAATAGCAGAATTCACCTATAACAATACAGTACATTCTACAACCAATAGGAGTCTTTTCTATTGTACTACTGGAATCCATCCAAGAATTCTTCCTTCAACAACCATTCCGCCTTTCAGAATGCTATCTATTGATCCCTTCTGGATGATATTACACAAGCACATAACCTGGCCTCTGCTAATCTAGAATTCAGCAAACAGAAGAATAAGGAATACGCAGATAATCATAGAATAGAATGTCCAGAATGGGATGTGGGAAGTCAAATGTGGCTTTCTACCAAATTCCTTCCTCAATGGGACCGGCCTTCTAAGCTGTCACCTTGGTTTTTAGGTCCTTTTCGAAATACTAGCTAAGATCAACCCAGTAGCTTTTAAACTCTGATTACCAAAAAAAGCTGAATCGGATACATCCAGTATGTCATTCTTCTCTACTGAGATCTTACCTACCCGACAGGTTTATGAGCAAAAGGACTTCTCCTTCATTTTCATCCCCAGAAGAACCTGAAGAATATGAGGTTTCCAAGATCTGTGACTCCAGATACTATAGAGGATCCTTACAATACTTAGTCTATTGGAAGGAGTCTATACAGGCACCTCTTCTACTATGACGTTTTCACCTGCTACATCCGGAAAAACCTGCAACCCGCCGGATAAGAAGGGCACAACATTGGAAGGGTACTGTCATGGCACAACATTGGAATCTGTGGCACAAGTGGAGACCTGCGCATGTTGGTGTTCCAAGACATCTTTGACTTGAACATCAGTAATGTTCTAGTCTTTTTCCAAGATATCGCCACCTGCATCCGTTTTATTAATTTTGGATGGGATGTGTGGAGCATTGCAACCCTGTTATTCCTTAGGGTAAGGTGCTAGTGGTTTTCTTTCCTTTCTTTTTCGGCTTATACTCATACTTTGCCTTTGCAATCCATATTCCCTCAGCTCCCTCGTTTTCACTCTGGATTCAGTGGTCGAAGTGGGCTGGAGCGGTTGGCAGCAGTGATCCTCTACTTTTTTTAAATAAGCTTTACTGTTCCTATACTTTTATTTTAAAAAGACCATTCCTGAATGGTTTTGTTTGAAAATAGAAGCGTAGGAAGAAGTTGAAACTTGCACTTCAGTGCACTGCACTGAACTTTCCCTTAAAAAGCAGGCGCATTTGTTTAGGGGTTTGTATGGCGCATGGGAGTGGGTGATGCCAGCAGGGAAAATAGTTCCACTACTTCTTCTCGTACACTTCGATCACTGTCTGGATCACTTTTAGTCTTATCTGCTTGCTGAGTCTGCTATGTTGTTAGTCTGTCACTCTGCTCTCCTTTGTGGAATCTGCCTAGTAATCAAGGAACCATCCTTTTACAAATATCACTACCTGCTCCTGCCTATTCGACCTAGTGTGCTGCAACATCTAGGTTTTCGCCAGGGGGTTTTCTGCCACTAAGTGGCTGTTCCCGTAACAGGCTGTCCTTGCGGGGATCCATTCGGTTTATCCTGTTAACCATCAGGTGGGAATTGTGGTCTCTAACAGAGACAGGCCATTCCTCTTTGAAGGACGGAAAACAACCAAGGAAAAACCCCAGGGGAAAACGCAAAGAAGGGGTACCTCAGAGATTTCTGCAAAGGACCCAGATGAGCCACTGTAGCAGTTTATGAGAGTCTGGCGCATTTTTTAAGATTCTTGGTTAAGCGCATGATAAATATCTTTTCAGTACAATAGTTTAATATCTAATCAAGTATAAAATGGGCATTCAAGAGTCCTGACTATTTAGAACACAGTGCTTTAAAATGTTTAACTATGTCCTAGATTGAATTCTGAAAATGATAATTGAACACTGGGTACATCTGTTTTATAAATGTAAACGTGTTCACCAGGACCAGAAGGGAACAAGGAAGCCTTAGCACATTACTTTGGTGTAGTTGATGTTTTGCAGAAACTAAGTAGCCAGAAGCTGGTTGACATAGATGAATTAAGCATAACACACATAGATGCCATTGTTTTCTCAAGGACCACAGGAAAAGCTTTGTGGTGCATCTCAAATTGTTTTAGACTCTCCAACCAGAACACCAAAACCAGAAATGGTCAGATAGGGTAGAGTTCTGACACTTGCCTGCGCCACCACCACCAACTAGTTAAGATACAATGTATCCATCGGAAAGATCCAACCTCGTGCAAAGTAAGATGCACCCAAGATCCAGACCGCGAAGAGCGTGTGCCTGGGCTTCACTGGGTATTACACTATGGTTATAAGCCCATAGTGGCTCTGCACTGAAAGGTAACTGCCAAGAAAAGGCACTTGAGCTCTGGAATGAATCAATTGTCTACATTGGTGCCTAAGGCAGTGTCCATGTCTTTCCCTTCTCCCACAAAAATCTCGCCATACAAAAATATCGCCGAAAAATGGCCGTTTTTTGTGGCAACATTATTGCATGTAACATGCGGGGGACACCCCCGCAACCCCCACATTTTCTTTTTTTTTTTGCCCCTGTGCCCATATATATGGTCACCCAAATAATATCGCCACAACCTTTTCCCGGCGATATTATTTACGGCGACCATATATATGGGGATAATATTACCTGATACCATGTATCCACACTCTTCTCGCTTTGTTCAATCATTCTGCCTTTCGAGGCTCTTCTTCCTCTTGTCTGGTCCCATTCTTCCTTCTCTCTTCTCAGTCTTGGCTCTCACACATACCCTTCTCCCTTATTACCCTCTCTCTTGTATGCTGTTGCTGTCACTCTACAGCCGCACCCCACCTTCTTCACCCTCCCTTCTCAATTACAACTACATGTTCTCTCAATGTCCTGTTTCCTTTCTTGGGCAAGGAAATTCACCTATCCCTCCTTCCAGGGTCCACTAAACGGCTCTTAACCCTTCATCATGTGCTCCCATTCCACTTCCATGCATCAGAATCTCATCTTGGAATACCATGATACCGGGTAAACTGGCTAGCATGTGAGAGAAGCCGCTGGAAAACAGTAGTAAATGATGCCAGCCCAAAGGGCATTTTTAAGCAACGATATATCTTAAATAGTGGGATGAAGGTGGTGTTGTGGCTAAAATCTGTCTGCAAAGGAGTTTGATGGTATGACACTGACAGATCGATGGTGGAGAACAGGTCAGAACCTCTTATTTATTTAATTATTTATTTGGGCAATTTGTATAGCATACCCAACCCAAAGGCATCTTGGCGCTGTTCTTGACAGAGAATGCGAATCGAAGGTTACATAGTTGCATGGTTCCAGAAGTGTTCTTGACACTAATAAATACAATAGTTCTTGACAGTGACAGAATATAGTGAGTTACATGGTTACAAGGTTACCTAAGTGTTCATAACAGTAAATACAATAGTTACAAGGTTATATGTGTGCATCAATGGGTGCCCTGCAAGCTACCAATTCAAGAGCCGTATTCATTTGTATGTTGATCTGGTGAGGATTGTTTAGGGGGTGTTATTTTAGTAGTTCGTATGTAAAGAGTCACGTTTTCAGGTGTTTGTGGAAGGTCCAGAAGGAGGTTTCTGACCTTAGTGCTTCTGGCAAGCTGTTCCATTGTTTAGCCGCTACACTGAGAAGCTACTGCCTCCAGAGTTCTGAAGCTTGAATCGGGGGGTGGAGAGAAGGTGTGCGTATGCCTAGTGCGTGAGCCTGCTAGAGTGATTAGTGGTGAATTTGTATGCAAGCTATTTAGGTGCTGACTTCTGTAGACCTTTGTGGGTCATAGAGAGTGCTTTGAAGAGGATTCGCTCCTGGATGGGAAGCCAGTGGCTGTTCCGTCTGATCGAGAATATGTGGGACTTTTTAGGTATGTTTAGTGCTGGTCTAAAAGCGCTGTTTTGGATCACCTGCAGTTTTTTGATATTATGGATCTTGGTGCCAGCATAGAGGGCATTACAATAATCAACTCTGGACAGGATGATATTATTATCTAATATTATTCAGCATGTTCGAAATGACTGGCAAACGATATTTTTCACAAACAATGCTCTTGACTAGGTCTGTTAAAATGACACACACTCTGGGTTTTCCTGTGTCTTCATGGGCAACCACAGTAGGGAAGATCCACTTCGATACTGTAACCTGTTAAATCAAACCTCTGAGCCTATCCAACTCTATTTGAACTACTTCCCACTGAGATATGAGAATGTTCCTTAAAGTATGTGTGGCAAGCCTGGGCTCTTCCTTCACTGCTAGTTCAGTCAAATACCACTGTGATATACCAATGCTCCTCTAATGCTCTCAATGAGGATTTTCCAGAGTGGCCTGGTCCTCCCAGCTCAGAAAACACACTCATTCTTTTGCCACATATATCTCAATCTACAACATCAGATACTTAAACTCCACCAAGACATCCCTATAACCTTGCATAGAACTAGTAGAACCCTCAAAATCCCATAGATTCTTGATGTCCGGCTGGAACAAGTTTCCTCTCAAATGTCTACCAAACACCTGGATCTATTTATCCCTAGTCATTAACGTGTACAGTGACCCAGAAACCACCATTAGTTCACTGTCAGTACCTTCCACTTTTAACTCACACTTGGGTACCTTCTTATTTTCCCATTTGCCATGAGTGCCATCTCAGATTCTGAATCATTATCTGGTTGTTGCATACACTTAATTAACTAGAATCCTAGCAATTCTTGCACACCACAACACAATAGCCCTTAATACCACAATTCGCTCGGGGCACACTTTTGATTGGCTGTGACACATGCCTTAGAATTCACATGGTGGCGCAGCTTGCCATGTCTGAAACATTTGATCTTATAAAGATCACTGCTGACACATTATTTCCTTTCATCCTTTCCTAACCTTGCTTCCCTCTCAGATTCACTTGACTTTACGGGAACAACTTGTGACGAATCCCCTTCTTGGATGTTCTCGCTCTTCATCACATCACATCTTCAGATTGTGTTAGTAGTTCTAATACAATCAGTAGATGATGAACCCCAACAAGAGTCAGTGTTTCTCTTTTTCCTGGAATTTAACACGTGAACCTTTTCACAACAGAGATTGTTCCTGTCAGCTGCTGGGAGACAGTGCTCTGTGTAGAGGTTCTCGGAAGGAAGGTAGAAGGTTACGGCTGGAATCCCTCAAACCTTTATCAAGTCCACAACATGCCAACCAAACGGATTCAGTGCTATGCCGCTGAAGGATGCATCATCTACGGCCCAGCCACATCCAGCTCTGGGACCGCTATTCACCAAGCCTCGCGCACCTGCCTGCTGTGCCAGTCTTGCGTTGCGTTATCCTCCAGGTGACTCACATACCCACACGGTAAAGTGGCAAGACCTTGACCACGTAGGTCTCCAGACGATGTCAAAGTGCCAGTACTCCTTATGTAGTAGGAATGCTCTTTATCCCACCCCTGCTGCTGCACACCTACAGGAATGAACCAGTAAGAGTTACTGATACTTTTACTGGTTCATACTGGTAATTTTAGCACCAACATAACTCCACAACAACTGGCTATGGTTCAAGGAGAACATTACTCCAAGTAGTTGGGTGAGCTAATGCACAGCTTTTGGTGCCCATGAGCTGCTCAGTACAGTGCCGTGACGGCTCCAGTCGCACGCTGGGCTCTAGAAGCAGGATAGCTTTGTTGTGGTAAACCCTATCCTCGTCACAACTGGAAGTATTCACTTGTACAGATTAATGGTTACATCAAATAACGTGTTCCAGCAGATAAGAAACTCTGCGTACATCCTCCACAACGTCTTGCCCCTGCTCGCCTTCCAACTGTCTCCCTTGCAGTCCCACATCCTTGGCATTGTAGTGTGTCACTGATGATGAAGCAGGCTGAGAGGGTAGTAAGATGCAAGCACTACACCTCCGAGCCTCCCTGCTCCTCACTCTCCTGGCTATCATCCGCTTACCACGCGCTCTCAGTTTTCCTCTTTAATGTGATTTAGTTTTAAAAATAACTTTACACATAAAAAAGAAATAATACAGATACGTAACACAGAAAAAAAACAATGCATATAAATTAGACACGAATAATAACATGAATAATAACATTGAATGATATTATATTGCTTAATGAATATTTAGGGTCCATATGTATCCTCAATTCATGATGCATTTGTTAATCCTCCTTCTTACTAGGTCAATTTATTAAACTACTCCAATTTAAATACTTAATTAATATTTCCAAATCACCTTCCTAAGACATTTCAAAAAAACTTTTAGAAACTTTTAAAACATAGCCATATCTGTTAAAAAGATCCAGCCGTATCAGTTCGAGGTCATCATTCATTACATCACCGACCTCATAGTGCCAGATCTTAGTAGATCAATAGGGAGATATCTCAGTTCTTATTCCATCACATAACTACCCCTTTTCTAGCTCCTTCCAGATTCTATTCAATGCCATTTGGAGGCCCTTGTTGTTATCACGGTTAATGGATTCGTCGCCTCTATCAGTCTGCTCTCCTCTCAGCTCCATCAAGCTCCAGATTCTTCCCCAGTTCCATTGAAGTTATTTCACCAGTCTCCACACCTCTTCCTTTGATCGCTCTTTCTCTTTTTTCTGTTTGCATCCCATCTGTCAACCCATCCCTCATTTTAAATCTCAGCTTGTGGTCTTTCAGGCCACCTTTTTTCCACCTCTATTCCTTGCTGCACACAGTCCTGCTCCTGCCCTCTCCCTCTTTCCCTGTCTACTGCCTGCTATTGCTTCGTGACCTCACACTGCACTTTCTTACATGTGGACACCATTCTCTCCCTCTCTTTATTTCTATTACTTTATTCCAGTCTGCCTTCCGTTTCATTGTTTTCAATCCCCCGAAGATTCCTTTGCTCTCCCCCTCTCTTTAGCTTCTTTCTTTTGTGACAATGGATTCTTCCCCTCCCTCTCTTTCTCTCGCTCTGTCTCTTTTTTACTCCTCTTTCTGTTTTTCCTTTAGACCGATTTCTTTCATTCTCACATTCGCGTTCACTTCCGATCTAGGTTCTCCTTTCATTACTTTCTTTTCTTTCCACGTTTTTTTTTGCCTTTCCTTCTCTATTCTCTAACCACATGATTTCTGGCTATTGCCCAGTCTTGCTCACACTAACCCCCTGCTGCCCCTTATTTGCAATCATTGACAGGCGCACTTTGCCCACAGATGTGAGTGTTCCCGTGCCTTCCTCCACCTCACATCAATGAGCACTCACTGCACTGAGCGTAGATAGATCAGACGCAAGGAGGGCGGACCTCACGTTCATCCTCGACTCTTGACCTGACAGGCACTTTCTGGTTATCATGTCTAATTTAAATATAATGTATACGCCTGTCACTGAAGCCCAGCCATATGTGCACGTGGGATGTTTTAGGTTATTGACCATTTTTCATAGAATCCATTCATTGTGAGGCTCTACACGTTTGGAAACAACCATTTCTCCCCGGTAAAACTCACCATCAGCCATAGGGGTGGACATGCTACAATTGCCGAAGATTACCCTTAACGTGTTTTACGCATCTACACAGTAGTAGAGGCAGGTGCTTGTGATTGACACCATTCATACTTTTTTAAAACAGAATTGTATATTCCTATAAAGTCACTGAAGTCTACCGTTCCCACCGCCCACTCGCCTTATTTTGGTTGCGGCGGGACTTGCTGCTGCAGCCGCTCCTTCTTCCTGGGTTGCCGAAATGGAAAGGGAAGAGGCGCTTAGCTCGGGCCAATAACTTGGACTGCTGGGCCGTTAAGCCCTGTTCCAGCCCTTGGAACAGGGGTTTAATGCCATAGTGTCATCAGCCTCTGGATTTATAAGTAACATGTGTGGCCTTCCATTGGTTCCTTACCTCTTAAAAACCAATGTAAGGGTATCGAGGGAGGAAACTGACAGACAGAGCAGCATTCTTTTGGCTGTAGACTTTTATTAAAGAGAAAATGAAGAGAAAGCCCCAACAGTTCCTATCTTCAAAGAGGGGTTTCCCAGCCTCAACCAAAAACACTTAGGTGTCTGTCAGAATGTCTAGGAAAGCAAAAAGGCCACTGCCGTGTGCCACAAAACTATTTCCTTCCTTTACTCGTATATCTAAACTAAAGGATTGGTGAGTCTTCTTGGTGTAGAAGAATTGCTCTGTTCTTCTGGAGAGCGTATTCTGTTTTCAGCAAAGCAATGGGCTCTTCTCCGACAGATAGGCTCCCTTCCCTAAGTCACAATCCTTTTCCAAGATAGAAACAAAGTTCCAAGTAAAAAGTCTTTAAGTGGACTAAAGGTTTTTTGTTCAACTCAAAGTTCAAAAATCCAAAACGTCAGCATTCCTCCAGCTACTGTGTCTCCGCAGCTGCTGTTCCCCTCTGGTCTGCCTTTATGATGTGAACTGTGTGGCTCCGGCTCTTCCGTCGGTATCTGCAGCCTGCTTCCAGCTGGGAGAAGGGTCCTTCCTCTTCCGACCCTTTTCGGAGGCTTCACCTTCTTGCCTCATCTCTCGGTTCCCGGGATTCCCTTCGCCACACCGCCGGCCTGCTTGCCACTCCTCAAGAGAGGGCTGATCGCCATCTTCAGTCCTTCTACCCTTTTTCTGTTCCAGGTGCTCGTATATGGTCCATATTGACTAGAATGCTCTTCTTGGTTCCGCGCAGCGCTCTTCATTACTCTGCACATCTTGTTCCTCTTGGTACTGATGTTATCCTCAACTGGGCTACTTGAGTCCTTCGTCATCCCAGTCTTTCTACATGACTCACATAGGTAGTCCCTGTTTGTTAGGTAGAGATTTGGGGTAGTACCCTTTGGGTGCACTACAACAAACTTAACCTCCTGGTAATAGGAACCCAACCTTTGGTATAAGTCTGTACTACACAGGTTGGTAGTTTACTTTAGTTTAGTTTAGTTTGTTTATTTGTAAAGCGCAGCCGAACCCTAGGGTAACTCGTCGCTAAATCTGTAGGATCAACAATGGTTACAAAAGGTTGCACATACAGAGGCAGGCGAGAGAGATACATTGCCGTGAATGGTGAAAAGGACCAGGTTACAGAATGGTCAGAGAAAAGGGCATAGAAGATTGTGGCGGGACCAGGTTACAGGTTGGTCCGCCGCAGTCATGGCATACATTTAAACAAAGATACAGGTGTCAGAGTGACGTACATAGTGGTGTAGATTCGATAGTGGTACGATTGAATATGGCTAAGTGCATTTGACAGACTATTGTTGGTTTATGAGCAGTTCATTGACTTTGTCTCTGAACGACCAAAACTATGTGTCAGCTCTAATTGTTATAGGTAGTGCATTCCAGCATTTCGCTACTAGTACAGGAAAACTTGCTCCCCCGGCCGTTTTCAGCTTGAACTTTGGGATGTTGAGTTGGTGTAGATAAGGGGATCGGATTGGTCTGGTAGGATTCTGTCTCTTAAATTTGTCTGATAAGTATTGTGGGGCTGTCAGATATAGACATTTGGGTGTAATGACCAGTGCACATAGTTTAATTCTCTCACAGATGGGGAGCCAATGAGATTCCTTTCTGAAAGTGGAGATGTGGGCCTTACAGGGAAGATTGAGAGCACATCGGAGGGCGTTATTTTGGAGTATCTGTAGTCTGTTCAGATTGTGGTTAGTGGAGCCCAGGAAAAGTGTGTTGCAATAGTCCAATTTGGACAATATGAGGGCTCTGGCCAGTGTGCGGCAGCTGTTGGTGGATAGAAAAGGTTTACAGGCATTTATAAGTTTATTGGTGTAGGCTGTAGATGAGAAGGTGGCGTTGATTTGCTTTTTGAGCGAGAGTGTGGAGTCAAGATACACCCCTAGTGTTTTGACTTCTTTTGACACTTTTATGATGTTGCCATCAATGGTGAAGGATTGGTATCTGGGGTTGAGTTTGTTGAGACAGGCCTGTGAGCTGACAATAAGCAGTTCTGTTTTGTCATCATTTAAGCAGAGGCTATGGGTGGCCATCCATGCTTGGATTTCAAGGTAGATCTAATTCAACTTTGCAACATCCTCGTCATAGCTCCCTGCGAGAGCAATGAGAACCTGGGTGTCGTCAGCATAGTTTGTATATTTGACGCCCAGGTCATCAAGGCGGTCAAAGAGGAGCTTAGTGAAAACGTTGTAAAGCGTGGGGGAGATGCAGGATCCTTGAGGTACTCCACATTGGATTGGGACTGGGTCGGCCGTGGCGCCGCCAGATGGGGCGAAGACCCTGGTTGTTCTGTCAGATAGGAAGGACCAAATCCAATTGGTGGCATCCTGAGAGAATGCTTCATCCATTTGGAATTTTTTTTTGGTAGTGTGGTTGAGCATCCAGACTTATCTCAAGAGGGGTCAATGTGAGCAGTAGGATGGTTACCCAAAGATTCACAGTGAGAAGTATCCAAATAAACGCACTCAAGGTTTCTTGATTCAACAATTATTAATTTATTTAACAGTCATTTGAATAAGCCTTCTTCAGAAGGGAGCAATATAATAGCAACACACAAATACACTTGAAAATACACTCTCGGTTTCCCTAAATCAGCAAATACCCATTGGGGATGGCACACAGACACTTCCTACACCCTCAGGTGACTTCAATAACTAGGGCACTGTGAACATTATTATATTATTGTTGGTATTTAGAGCAACACTTGATGGGTGTCAAAGAAAAGGGTTATTAGAACAAACAAGAGATCACAAATATTCTTAAGCAGGCAAATACTTTTGGACCGCCCCAATGCAAAGTAAGTTAACCCCTTCGTGGAAGGATGGAAGGATAGGCACAACACAATGTCAGAGGAGAGAAGAGTCATTCAGTGGACCAGGCTAGGACAATGTCAATTGGGTAAAAGTATATGCGAGCTGAAGCACTTCTTGCAGTTAAGTAAGAAAAGTATTTGCACAATGTTTTAGAAGTCTTTGAAGAAAAAGAAGAATCAATCTAGGGCCACAAGCTGTTAGACTTGTGAGTAGTAGAAGTTGCAAGCAACACTACAAGAGATAAGTTCTCTTAGACTGTAGAGTACCTTCAGTTAGAATAGAAATGCAGCAGATGACTTCTGTTCCTGTGCAGCTCTGCAGATGTCATGACCTACAGAACGCGCCCCTTTTGGACTTCTTGGTCCTTGTCTCAACGGGGCTTACACTCCTTGGTACTCCCAACATGGCCGTCCAGCGTGAAACACCTTCCTCGCTCTACACGTTGGACGTAGCGTGTTCTATTAATAGACCATGCCCCCCGCAACTCCGCGCATCTCAACGCTATTGCAAAGTAGCGACCAGACGAGTGCTCCGTAGCTCGCGGTATTGTTTCCCCGATTCTGTCCATACTAACTCCATTCCTAGTCCCTCTCCTTTCTTTCTTACTTCCTGGACTCGTGTGCTGTGTAGTGCACTTTCTTAATTTCCCGGATTCCTGGATCATTACATCCCGGAACTTTGAACGCACGCTGGAGTCGGAAGAGACTCGTGCAGCCTTATTCAAGACCCGATCCGTCCGCAAGAAGGCATCGACCAAGAAATCCAGCAAAGATCGGACTCAGGTGAGAAGGGGATAACTCCTTGACAGTTTGAGACGCCACCCAACCGAATTCGATATGGACATGGAAGCGGCCGTCCAGGACCTGATGCGTGGCATGCAAGAACTATCAACCGAGGTACAGAATCTCAAGGCGGAAAACGCAGCTCTCAAACAATTGGTTCAATCCTGTGATTCTGCCACAAAAGAAAGTGTGTTGCTGGGCGGTATAGTTGACAAATACGATGGTTCGGCAAAAACCCTTTGTGGATTCCTGGATTCATGTTTGGTCCACTTTACTTTTAAGCCCTACTACTTTTCGACTCCCAGGGCTAAAGTGGGTTTAATAATTTCTCACCTTTCAGGAAATGCATTAACCTAGGCTACGCCCCTCGTTAATTCGGGCGATGCTCTCCTAGATGACCATGATGGGTTCATACAGGCCCTTAACACCATGTTTGATCGCCCAGAGCAGGTCTATAGTGCCCAGGAACGCCTGTTAGACTTTCAGCAGGGATCCCAGGATATGCCCACCTTTGTAACCCGATTCAAGCAATTAGCCAAGGAAGCTGATTGGTCCCCTGAGGCGAGTTTTACCCTTTTCAGGAGAGGACTGAATGAGGAGATTAAGGATGAGTTGGCCAGAGTGGCTCGCCCAAACTCATTCCAGGCACTAATGGACCTTGCCATGCAAATAAACTTTCGAATCCAGGAAAGGAAGGCAGAGAAGAAGAAATCCAGAGGAAATCCTCTGAAAGTGTCCTTTGAGAGTACCACCAAGACGGACACAAACCCAGGCTCAGTCACTGAACCAGAACCCATGCAGATAGGAGCCTTCCGTGGACCTATATCCCTGCAAGAAAGGATGAGAAGGATTCATACGGGGTTGTGCATGTATTGTGCCTCAGATAAACACTTGGTTAGGGAGTGTCCTGTAGCCCCTCCTCGGCGTTCAGGAAACGCCAGCTCCCGATCCTAGATGGAGCAGAGCTTCGGGAGAGAGATGTTTGCTCCACATCAATTCCATCCTTGAACTCCCCTGGACAAAACAATTTGGTGATACTGCAGGCCTTCCGATCGCCCTCCAAGAATAAGACCTATTTCATTTTGGCCTTGGAAGACTGCGGAGCTATGGGAATTTTCATTGATCAAGATTGGGTTGTTAGTCATCATATCCCATACGAGACATGAAGCACCATGCAGCCGGTGGAAGCAATCGATGGAAGACCCCTCACTTCAAGGCCCATAATCCTGCAGACTAAAGAGATCCAGCTTTCTATAAACCATCACTGTCATGTCCAATCACTCACCTACTACTGCTCCTTGTTCTCCCACATATTCACCTGCTACTGTCCCCCGTTCCCACATGCACACCCAACGGCTGCGACAGCAGCAGCAGCGCAGTCGGAGGGGTTTTCCGGATGGTGGACCAGTGTCTTTGCGCCCCTTTCCACTGTGGGGGTTGCCATGGCGACTCCTTTACGCTCCGCAGTGAAACAAGGGCGTATGGAAACCCACACGTCACATGCCCGGAAGACGCTTGCAACACCAATACCTGTCTGCGTTGCGTTCCACGTGACACGCAGCTGCAGTCACGTGACCGCGTCACATGACCACGGTTGTATTTGAAAAAGGGCAAGCAAATGCGGAAACATTGCTTCACAGCTTCTTCACAGAGAACTGCTTGGCGTTTTGGTTACTCTTGTTATTCTCATACTACCTCGATCACGGAACGTTTGCTTGGACTGTCTTTTGGATTTTCCCTACCTGGATTTTGGCGCGCTCTCTGAATACCTGGATTATTGACCACTGGCTTGGATACTGGACTTGGTACTTGGATTTCCCCGTCTCCAGTTCTCACTTTTTGGCTCCTGACCTCGGATTGTGTTTTGGATTGATCACGGATTACGTTCTTGTTCCCTACCGAACTCAGGTGTGTCCCGGAGTGCCTTCAGAACACCTCAGCCTGCTGCTGCTGTCAGTGTTACTACCTGCCTACGCCTATAGCTTCCCATCTGCCCACTATAGGTAAGCTGCTGCTGCATTGTCACTACTGTCCCTATCATTGTTGTCAATTATCACTGCTTAACATAACCATTCATTGCCTTACAGTGGTCAGGGGGTTCTTCTGGCATTCCCGGTTCCAGGCTGACGACACTCTACACCTGTGGCCTCAAAGATTGCTCGAGTAGTGTTTTTGCTCTTACTCGTGTGGTAATTGGGGACGGAGGTATTATTTATCTACACGACCATCAAGTCAGGACAATCACCAAGAGCGGATTAGACATCATTAAGTCAGCTCATTACCCCATGGTATTGGGTATGCCCTGGTTACAGAAGCACAATCCGTACATCAATTGGACAGCAGGATCACTATTCCTAGGCTCAGAGTTTTGTATGTCGCACTGTCTATTCCTTGATCCCTCCTTGACACCCCCTAAAGAACCACCAAGAGACCTGCAAACACCACTCATGGTTTCCAATATCATACAAGTCTCTGAGACCTATCAGGGATATGCTGATGTATTTTCAACTGTCATAGCCCAGGCCTTACCCCCTCACAGACCTGAAGACTGCGCCATAGATACAGAACCCTCAGCAGTGATTCCCTTCGGTAGAATGTTCATCCTTTCTGAACCTGAGAAAAAGGCCCTCCGAGAATACCTGGATACCAACCTGGAAAATGGCACCATAAGACCTTCAAAATCTTCAGCGGGTGCTTTGTTGTTCTTTGTTCCCAAGAAGGACACCAAGGAACTCAGACCTTGCCTCGACTATCGTGGCTTAAATCAATGCACCCTCAAAGACCGGTACCCATTGCCCTTGATCTCGGATATCCTGGAACCTGTGAGAGGCGCCGTAATATTCACGAAGTTGGATCTCCGGGTGCCTACCATTTGATCCGTGTCCAGGAAGGAGAAGAATGGAAAACAGCCTTTAGAACACCCTTTGGTCACTATGAGTATCTCGTCATGCCCTTTGGACTAGCTAATGCCCCCGCAGTTTTTCAACGTTTCATGGATAGGGTGTTCTCTGACATGTTATTCCTCTTCGTCATTGTCTATCTGGACGACATATTGATCTTTTCCAAGGACTTTCTAAAGCATGAAGAACATGTAAAGGCAGTATTACAACGACTCCGTGAACACAAACTTTTAACCAAACCCGAAAAATACTTGTTTCACGTTGCTTCTGTTCACTACCTAGGATTCATCCTTAGCCCAGAAAGAATTGGTATGGACCCTTCAAAGGTAAAGGCCATACTGGCATGGCCCGCTCCCACGTCCATGAAACAAGTTCAATCCTTCCTGGGGCTTGCCAATTTCTACCGGAAGTTCATATCCACCTTTTCTGAGATCGTTCAGCCGAACGTTGCTCTCTTGAAGAAAGACCCCCCCTTTATCTGGTCTACACCACAAGATTAGGCATTCCAATGTTTAAAGGCAGAGTTCACGCAAGCCCCCATCTTAGCCCAACCAGACATAAATTCACCATTCCTAGTGAAAACGGATGCCTCTAACTACGCCATAGGAGCAGTGTTGAAGCAGGAATTTGAGGATAAACTGGAACACCCCATTGCTTACCTTTCATGAACCCTGACTCCCAGTGAGACACACTACTCCATCCTGGAAAAGGAACTGTTAGCCATCCGCCAAGCCTTCACTGAATGGCGACATCTACTTCTGGGTGCTAGACATCCAGGTCAGGTCCGCTCGGACCATCGGAATCTTCAAATTCTACAGTCATTGGAGTTTAGGAACAGTCGTCAGGCGCGTTGGGCCTACTTCTTTGCCCAGTACCAGTTCCACATCACTCATGTTCCCGGATCACAAAACCTGATTGCTGATGCCTTATCTCAAAGTCCTGACTATGTAACTACTGAAGATAGGGCCTACCCTAAGATGTTTCCCCTCACGATCTTCATTGTGGAATTACCACCTTCCGAGGATACACGACCATCATGGTTACCATTGACTTGTTCACTCATATGGCTCATTTTACACCCCTGTGTAAGCTACCATCCTTGTCCAAACTTGCTGCAATCTTTCTGGAACCCATATTCCGTCTGCATGGACTCCCTTCCAAGATCACACTGACTGGTCGCTCCTGATACCTGTGGCTGAATTTGCCTACAATAATTCCGATCATTCAGCACTTAAGGCGAGTCCCTTTTATTGTAGTCAAGGCTTCCATCCATCGGTTCTACCCTCTGTTCTCCCTCATCCCATACCGGTAACTACTGTCGACTCCTGGATCGAAAATCTCATCAACGTTCACCAGGAGGCCAAAGAAAACTTAGAGAAGGCCAGAACACAGACTAAGAGGTATGCAGATTCCAAAGGAAGACTAGGGCCTTCTTATGCAATTGGTGATCAAGTCTGGTTGTCCTCGAAATTACTACCCCGACATCTACAGCCAAACAAATTGGCCCCTCGGTACTATGGTCCATTTCCCATCAAGGAAATTATAAATCCAGTCTCATACCAGATCAAACTACCAGACTCCTGGAAGAAAATACACCCAGTTTTTCACACATCCTTATTAAAACCCTACATCCAATCCTCCCGGAAATCCTGTAGACCCCCTCCTCTGCTGGTCGACAACCAACTGGAATATGAAGTGTCCCGAATATGCGACTCCAGGTATAAACAGGGTCAGCTTCAATACCTGGTTGAATGGAAGGGATATCCTCCTAGCGAAAGAACCTGGGAACCACTTTCTAATCTCAAGACCCCTCGACTGCTCAGAAAATTTCACCTCATACACCCGGCCAAACCTGGAGGAACGGGTCTTCGGAGGAGGCATGCTGTCATGACCTACAGAATGCGTCCCTTTTGGACTTCCTGGTCCTTGTCTCAACAGGGCTTACACTCCCTGGTACTCCCAACATGGCTGTCCAGCGTGAAACACCTTCCTCGCTCTACACGTTGGACGTAGCGTGTTCTATTAATAGACCACGCCCCCCGCGGCTCCACGCATCTCAATGCTATTGCGAAGTAGTGACCAGATGTGTGCTCCGTAGCTCGCAGTATTGTTTCCCTGATTCTGTCCCTACTAACTCCATTCCTAGTCCCTCTCATTTCTTTCTTACTTCCTGGACTTGTGTGCTGTGTAGTTCACTTTCTTAATTTCCCGGATTCCTGGATCATTGCATCCCGGAACTTTTAACGCACGCTGGAGTCGGAAGAGACCCGTGCAGCCTTATTCAAGACCCGATCCGTCCGCAAGAAGGCATTGACCAAGAAATCCAGCAAAGATCAGACTCAGGTGAGAAGGGGGGAACTCCTTGACAGCAGATCCTGGTGTTCCTGGGCTTCAGTCACGGGGACAAGAGGGAGGATCTCTGGATACTCCTGCACTGCAATGGGACGGTAATCGACAGCAACCAGCAATCTTCAAACAAGTGGCACTTCAGAGTTTCAGCTCCTTGCATCTACCGCAAATAGCACCACCACGGTTTATGACTATTGAGATGGGCTTCTATTGCATCTGGGGTCCAGCACTCTGTTGAGGTGGCTCAGGCATGGTCAGTCCTGCTTCCTGGGAGTCCGGAGGATCTTCCTGGAGCTCTTGGCCAACTTAAATTTAACGTACACGACCTAGTGTTCCTCTCCCTGGCTCTTCGGTTCCAGCAGCGACTGCAGTGGAAATACAAACAGCTTCCAGAGGATGTCCAGGTGGCTTACTTTGGAGTTAATTGGTCCCACCAACTCAAGGGGAGAAGTCGTTCTTGCAGGGCTTCTCTAGTCGAGGTGAATTTGGAGCTTCAGCACAGCAGCAGGGCTTCACCGGACAAACCAATGGTCCAGGAGTTGCAGCAGGTGTATCTTTCAAGTTCTTCTTCGGATTCCTTCATCCAGTGGTCGACTCTGCCTTCCAAGTCAAAAAGCCTTGCCTTTTATGCAGGTCTCTTTTTATGCAAGTTTCTCTCACTCATTCCAGCCTAGCTGCCAGTCAAACAGCAGGGTGGCTGTCCTTGCCGGACAGCCAGCCGGCCAATCACCTTTGGGTGCATTCCTGTAACCAAGTGGATTAAGCACAGGGAATTTCGGGCACCTCCTTCACTTCCAGCCCCCGCCAGACATACTGGAGCTTCACTTGTGAATCCCGCCAAAGACAAAATGAACAAAGGGACTGAAAGTGAGAGGCCCTCAAAAATACAGTTAATTCTCCCACTGGAGTCAATCAAGACACATCCTTGGAGGGAATGAGACCAAGACCAAGTGCTGGTTATATGAAAAGGCTTTATCTAAAATAGGGCAAGCAGAATCTACTCTGCTCACGCCAAGAGCGCTCTGCAGAAAACATGTTACAAATTACTTTTATACAGCTTTATCGTCATCAAACAGAGGGAAGGTCTTAGGGGCACATGAACAGTTGGGATTGGTCACTAGGGGCTAACACCTATACGTGCCATAGAGTCGAAGGGTTGTGGTTGGCTCTGGAGCATGTGGCGTAGCGATGATGCTTCTCGGGTCAATCGGTCAGCTGGGCTCATCGAATTGCTATGTGAGATCAGCAACTGTAGTGTTGTTTCTTCATTAAATAACCATTTTACATTTGCCCTTGTGGCCCCACATTCCCATTCATTCACTATCATAATCTGCTTGTCCAGCAAGCTCAAAGACCTGTGGGCTTAGACACTTAGGAAAAACGTTTTTCAAATACAGGTTAATTTATCTTTAGGCAAAGGTCAAGATACAGCTATTAAATGTAGTGCTTGAACTGTTGAGGAGCAGGCTTAACTGTGTGTTGTTATAATACAAAATATACTGGCTAAAGAGATGAGGCCTTTAAGGTCACTGTGTAGACGGGAATGTCCATCTGGTAAACAACAAAGAGGGCTCTAAATCTAAGTCTGGAGTCACACATTAAAGAATAGGTCACAAAAGGCACATACCACTATGGTCATAAGTCTCCTCGTGGGGGTCACTGGCCGGTTATTTAAGCGTCATTAAATCTCTGCTAATCTACCTTGATACTTATGAAGGGTGGGGGAGAATCGAAACACCTTTGCAGTATAGTTTCTCATTGCACGAAGAGATAGGGTCTTTAGAGACAGATTTTACCTACTGGCTTTTCCACACGGCCAATTACATTAAATTCTGGTTATATTTGTTTAAAGTATACTATGTTTTCTATCTGGCTAAACATTCTCAGTGCTACAAACCTCATTAGGAAAATAGACGTATGCTTAGGTTAGTGTCCATATTACATTAAACAGTTCATGGTTCAGGTTCTGCACATGCGGCCTTAGCACATATTGTTGTAACACGAACATTGTGGTCAGAGTGATTGGTTACTGTATTAACTTCACACAATATCATACATGTATTTACATTTAAACTAAAAAATGAGGTAGCTTTGTGCTGGCGTGTTCAGTGTTATGTTGGTTTATGCATTTTATTATTGCAATCCATTTCTATTAGCAATGTCATACCATACGTTAATATACATCAAACTTTTTATAACTGAATTCTATCGTTAGGACTTTTGATTACACGTATATTATACAGTGCGCTAATATGCTTATTGTTCTACTACAAACCTTGCATTTATTTTGCATGAGATGAAAACTACCTACGAGCAGCATTTTCTGATTGCATGCAGAAAAGCACTTTGGCTCTCTTCTTATTAGGGCACAAACAATCAAACATACTTGAGGATCGCTTCTAGCTGTTTGACTCTGTTTCAAGGAATATGGGGATGGAATTCTTTATGGCCAGGGTCTGTGGGGTGTGTGGCATGTTTATAGAGATGAACGGCTCCTGATGCTAGCCCCTGTGCCGGACCGTATCAGGTTCGATGAAGTAAGACGGAAGGCAGAGATAGAGTGTAAAGTTTGTTGCATTCTCGTGGCTAGTCTCTCATGAGAACCGGACAACTACAGAAATGGCAAAGGGGAGGTGGTGGGGGGAGTAGCTTGCTCGCTGTGTGCGCCTGGCTGGGAGAGCTGCAGACCTGCATTTTAATTTCACGACTATCCTGCCATTACAAAATTGAGTCTCGTTTAACTCTAGTCTTATGTTGTCACAAGGGGGTTACAGTTCCTGGGGGTATCCCCGCACAGATGCTCTGTGGCTGGGGCTCTGGACCCAAAGCAGCCGTCACTGGGCCCACGCAGGAAGTGTAAGAATGGAGTGGGGTTTCAAGACCATCTCCTCCCACACATTCCCCCCCTTTTGTTTCTTAAGTAACAAATATTGTAACTGCCCCAACCTCTTACGCTCTTCTTCCTCGGCTACTGCTTCGTCCCATGCAGGTGTTTCCTTTATTGGCATCCATGCTCAGCATACCACTCTGAGGCTTCCCCCCTCCTAGCATATTCAACTGGGGTGCAGGTCATATAGATACACCCTCCCTCGCCCTCCAGGTCCACCCATACTTCCTTGTACAATTCTAACTCTCTGGGCTCCCTTTATGGTTGTGTGATATGAATTGTCCACTCTTTGCCCTGTGTTGTGTATGGCATTCATTCTGTATTTGGGCTCTGAACTATCTCCTGTTTGCACTTCTGCTTCATATTTTATTTGCGCCACTCCATTTGCACGGCCCATTGTTACCATCATCAGCGCAGCATTAGGTACCGCATCTGTGCAGCATCAGAGTCCTAATTGGCACACACAAAAAATTAGGACCAAAAGGAAGATGAGTGGTATGAGGAGTCTCACTGTCATTCCAAGCCATGATTGTACCCAAGAAAAAAGATTATCGAACCAAGTGCTGGGCTGCACTCCTCCTTCGTCCTTCATATGCTCTCCGAGGTCGTGCACCGCTGCTATCACGTGTGAGAGGGAGCCGTTCTCCGCGTCTGCAGAAGGTACGAAAGTGCAACATGCGCTCCCGATTTTTCGGCAAACACCTCCATCTATTGCTGTTAACTGGTCTAGCACATACCTGTTCTGCATGGTCATTAGTCGTAATGCTCTGAGTTCCAATTTGATGACATTGAACCCTTTTTCAGTGTCGTTTGGCAAGCTGGATGAGTTCCCACCTCGTTATTTGAAGCCATTTTACATTCGCTCTTGCCTGGATGCTGGGAACGAGGGATGCAAAAAATGTTTCAACAGAGCTGAACAACCGAAACCGATTGGGGATCTGTGTTAGGAGCTCTGATGATTTGGCTGAGATATAGTTTGATGATCGCTTCTTCCTCCGCATCGTGCTCTTCAAACCTTCTTCATCCATTGAATAAACGGGACCTTCTTCAGGTGGCATTGGGGAAAGTTTGCTTGGCGCCGCCACTTGTGTGTTTCCTACTTGGATGTGGCTTTCTGGAATCACCATTAGTGTAGAATGCAGCGTTGCCAGTGAGCATGTGCCCCTCCATAATTGCGGGAGGTGCAGATATGCCATGTTGCCACAAACACAGTATGTGTCCATCATTGCTGCCGTGCCTTTGTTCATGACAGGTATCATGAGAGTTTTACTGCAGTTTTTGTTTTCTCCCATGTTCTTTTTACCCTCCCACGGAAGCAGAGTTCGTAAGAACTTTTGCAGTTTGAAGGGTTTTTTGATGACAGTAACCCAAGTGAGCTTTGTTATATGTTCAGTTCATATCGGAGCACATGTTCTCTGTACCCACAAAAGTTTTTCTTCAGACAACCCTCGCAGTGCTTCTGCTTTGCACAATATTTTTCGTTGTGCCACTTATTGTCCGAGTGCAATGTCCGTTTTATCACCAAAAAAGGCCCCTTTACACAAATTACTCCTTGCGGCCGGGAGTAACATGTCTGCTCGTTTTGCAATAGTTCAAAGGAAACTGTGTGTGCTTGAAAAGTATTTTTAATTCGACACAGCGCGAGATGCCTCTGCAAATGGAATTTCTTGTGGCAGCAATACCTTAGGGGTGCCTGAGACATGGGGTATAAGTGAGCAAAAGAAACAACTTTCATTAGTTGTTTGCTTTGATGTGTTGCTCATGTCAGCATACCATTTGTTAGTTTGGTGTGGGTGCTGCGGATCATCAACCATGTCTAAGCCAAATTTATAGTGCTCTTCCCACTTTTCCTTTTGTGTTTCCCTCTTTTTCCTCCTACGTTCACCTCCCCCATTCCCATGGACAGCCACGTTATTCCCTTTTCCCTCCCATTCCATGTATGAGTTGTAGTAGTTAATGGCCATGTGCTTGTTATCGCTGTTCTCTTCTTTGTTGGTTATGTTACATGAGGATGTTGTTTCTAAAACTGGCATTGTGGTTGGGTATGGGTGATTTTGTACCCACATTCTGTCGTTCATTGTGTAAACACTAACATTAAATTAATTCACATATTGGGGCTTTTGAGTGGCCTGCATCATTGTACCAGTTGTAGTATTATTGTGTTCATTCCCATTACTCCCGTGGGCCCGTATTAGTTTAACACCGTCCCAAATAAAATGTGTTCCTTCCTTGATTGGTTTTATGCCCACACACCCCTGCCTCATATCAATTGAAACAAAAGCTATTGTCCAATACAAGAACAGGCCAAATAATGTTGAAAAGAACACCACTGGACACACAAACAACACACACTCATAGAATAACTAGGATAAACATGTCTTCTTGGCCTAGTCCTACCTACACTATTATTTGTTGCTCTTGGGGCCTCTTGCATGCCCATTGTAGCTCCTAATAAATAAAATATAAGCCCTTTTATTCATGCATATTAAGCTTCCATTATATTACTCATACGTTACTTCAATTTTGCACTTTTAATTTCATTTCTTAATATGAGTAAATATTTTTGCATCCTTCCCTTCCCCCCACACACCGCGAGTCTGGGGAAGAGGAACTAAAGGAGACAATTTATTGTCAGTTCAAAACCAGCAATGGAAAAACATAAATCATATATATATATATATATATATATATATAGGAAAAGAGAGAGAGAGAGAGGGAGAGAGAGAGAGAGAGCGAACATGTAGGTCATCTATCCTCATTTATGTCCAACTATTCTACAACAATAATTTTTTTTATTTTATCCTGTCACACATGTTACCACTACTCATGGATATTATGCATCTTTTCAAATACTCTCATTTACTCTTTGTTTTGCCCCTGTTCTGGGCCTGCAAGCTATCCGTGCACTCCTGCTTTTTCACCTTCTATGTTTGTGCACTTTGCTCGTTTCTGTTATCTTCACAGTCTGTGCAGTCTGTACTCCGATGAGCCTTGCGAACATCTGTCAAGTGCACCTAATACCTTAGGCCCTGTACTTTGACTGCTGTAGGCGTGCAGTGTATTACCTTGTATGGACCATGGAACCTTGGTCCGTTCCATCTTCGCACAAAGCTCCTCACGTATACCATGTCACCTGTCATCAACTGGCAGTCTGGGCTATCTGTGGCTGAAGTGGTTGTATCAGTGGCGTTTTCCTGTGTAAATGGTGGTGCTATTTGTTTGGCTATTGCTCGTGCTGCTCTTGTTAGATTTCTAAGATACTCATGGAATTCTTCTCCTAACACGGTGGCACTTTGGTGTGCATCTGATTGTCTGCACAGGGGTGAGTGGGCTCTAAGCATCCTCCTACCTGTCACAATCTCATGGGGTGACAGGTGGTGGCCCTTGCTAGGCTGATTCCTCATTTCAAAAAGCGCTACGGGTAAACAATATACCCAGTTCTTCTTGAGTGTATGACACAGTTTTGACAATTTACTCTTGAGCAATCAGTTATTTTTTTCAACAACGCTGGTCGATTGCGGATGATAAATCATACAGAGCTTATGAGTTATACCTAGCTTCGCAGTAATGTGCTTGAACATGTCATTCACAAAGTGTGTCCTGTTATCGGAATGTATGACATCACAAATGCCCCAGCGGGGAAACACTTCCCTGACCAAGAACTTGGCGGCACACCGTGTGTCTGGATGAGTGCAGGGGCCTGCTTCCACCAACCCTGAAAAGGGGCATACCACAACAATCAAATATCGGGCCCCGTTACACTGCTCTCCCATGTCTGCTTAATCTATGTGCAATTCTCTGAATGGTCCTTCCGACTTTGGCAATGTTCCTCTGGCTGTTCGTAACGTCATGCCAGAGTTGTATGTTTGGCATGTGATACATTCTATTATTAGCTTTGTCACGTGCTCCTGTAGTCCTGGGTGAACCAATCTTCCTGTATGTATGTAATAATGTGCTTCTTTGCATTGTGAGCTGGGAAGTTCAGTTGTTGGAATGCTACCTCTAGTAATTTTGCAGGCATCACTTCCTTACCAGTATTATTCTGTCTCCATAATAGAACAGTGGATGACTGGACACCCCCTTTTCACCCATGCCTCCTTTTCCTCACTGGGTGCATCTTGCTGAAGTTCAATGATTTGAGAGACTGGCAATGAGTTGAATCCTTCTGGCTGTACTTCCTCTACTACCTTCTGTAGTATGTACTCACCTGTTGAGCTTCTGGGTAAATAGGAGGCTTCCTTGGCGACAGCGACCTCTGCCGCGTTTCCCAACGAGATGACATCATCACCTCGTGTGTGGGCCTGACATTAAACGACTGCTACAAGCGTAGGTTCTTTTACCCCGTCACATAATTCCCCTATTAGTTTTGCATGCTGGACTGGGGACCCGTCTGCCCTTCGGAATCCTCTCCTCCCCGATCTTGCTAAACCTCCATGTACTGTTGTTGCCATATAGGCAGAATCTGTGTAGATGGTGACTGCACACCCCTTTTCTGTGTGTAATGCTTCTATGAGCGCTACCAGTTCTGCTGCTCTGCTGCTTGGGCTAAGAAGTGTGGTGGTAATCTTTTCTGTACAATCACTTCAAATTCCCCCTCCTCCACCCGAACTACTGCTGCTCCTACATGATTTTCTCCTGTTTCACAATCTATGGAGGCAGACCTATCAACGAAGTAAATTTCTCCATCTGGCAGTGCAATTTTGTGTGCTGTGGGCGTGTCCCCATCATCGCCTGTGTATGCGGCACAGTCATGCTGCTGCATGTCTTCTACTGTGCATGCTTCTGTGATAAATGTGGCTGGGTTTACACTTTTGCACCGCACAATATGAATGTTCGCACTAGATATGATCAACTCATACACTGTAGCCCATTGGGTGGTTAGTGTGCCTTTCGATCTTTCCAGGGTGGCAAAAAGAGAGAGTTCCACATATAACGTGACAGAGCATCCCATCACAATTGTAGAACTCTTTTCGATTGCGAACGCGGCGACTGCGAGAGCCTGTTCGAAAGCGAAATGTCCTTGCATTACTGCATCTAGTGTTCCACTGTGAAATGCCAGGGGCTTGTGTCCCAGGGATGTTTTTTGTGTCAGTAGAGCTGTCATGAGTTTGCCATTGCAGTGTGAGAACAAATAAAATTTGCGCTCATAGTTGGGGGTTGCTAGAACTGGAGCAGTGGATATCAATTTCTTGAGTGTGTCGAAAGCTGTGTGCATTTCTTGTGTACACTGTAGTTTAGTGTTTTCTTGCTGTGCTTCCTTAAGTGCCTGTAGTATGGGTTTTGTGTATGCTGCATAATCTAGTATCCAGGCTCGGCAGTAATTACACAGGCCAAGAAACCTCTGCATCTCTTTTACTGTGTTAGGCTCTTTTACTGCTTTTATTGCTGCTGCTCTGTCAGGTATTATTCTCTTACCATCTTTGGATATCAGCTGGCGTAAATATAGCCCTTCCGTCAAGCAGTATTGCAGCTTTTGTCTGTCTACCTTATACCCTTTCTGTGCTAAATGCATTATCAGAGTAATGGATTCCTCTCTGCACTCCTTTTCATCTTTACCGCAGACCAACAAATTGTCTACGTACTGAATTACTGGACTTGTTGTGTGTATGTTTCCAAGATCATCATGCAATATTCGGTTAAAAATACTGGGACTTTCGCAGTACCCTTGGGGCAATCTGCAGTGCTCATATCTTTTGCCCCCTAGCGTGAATGGTGTTAGGTACCAAGAACCTGGGTCAAGTGGCATTGAAAAGAAGGAATTTTTCAGATCCACTACTGTAAAAGGGGTGGCTTCTGTTGGGATTTGGAACAAGAGGGAACTCCTTCTGTACTACGTCATTGAGGGGGCGTAGGTCCTGGATCATCCTCCATGCCCCTCCCTTTGCTTTCTTGATCGGGTAAATGCAAGTGTTGCAGGGCACTATTATTCCCTGTATCATCAATGCAAATATTGTGTCTTTTATTCCCTCCTCAGCTTCCCTAGATATGGGGTATTGTTTTACCCGGGGTAAGATAGCTCCGGGTTTGAACTTTATCTTTACAGGTGACACTTCATGGAGAAGGCCTACATCGTGCAGGCATGTGATCCACAACTTCTGCGGTACCTGGGACATGTCTTCCTCAAAGTATGCTGGTGGTGCTTTAATGATCGCCACGAGGGGTAGTTGCACCTCTCTTCGTTGGACCATTACATCGCAGGGGATTGCAATCTCCATTACTATTTCCCCATCATCGTCTGTGTCACTAAAAAGTTCTTCGTCTGCTAAATCCTGCAGGGCCATATTGGCGTCGATGCACAGCACTGTTCTCCACTGGCATCCCTGCATGTCCATTGCAATTACTGCTATTCTTTGTGACAACGCCTGTACTGCATATATATCTAAGGACACTATTGAGCCTGGCACTATTTCTGGGTCTGCGATTGTGCGGAAAATGAATCCTTAAGGCACCCTCCATTTTTCACTCTTCAATTCTGGCACCACTCTCGCTAGTATCCTCAATACTTGTATGAACATATCTGGAATTACAGGTATGCCACATGTTTGCGGGAAGTTTGCTTGAGTGTGTATGGCTAACATGGCACGAATCGCACATATGCCTGGTGTAGAGAACACTATTCATCTGTCAGTGAAGCATATGGTCATGTTGAGTTTGCTGAGAAGATCTCTTCCCAGCAAATTAATGGGTGATTCTTTGTAATACAGCAGGGGTGCCTGCACAGTTTTTCCCTGCACCGTTATGTCTAGCTCTTCAGTGTATGGAACCTCGACCACCGCCCCAGAGAATCCTTGTGTTTCCAAAGTCTAATTAGAAAGCGGGAACCTGCCCTCCTTGAGGCATGATTTTTCCGCTCCCGAATCCACCATAAAAATGAATTGTTTGTTTCCTATCGCTGCCCCTACCAGTGGTTCCTCTGCTGCATTAAGGGTCGTCGACAGTACTGGGCACGCAAGTGTTCCCTGTGGGCTGTCCTATGCTGAATGCCATGGGAGTTCATCAGTATCAAAAACATTTCCTGTTACCATTTCCGTCCCTCTACATGGTATAGGTGCTCGATTTGTGGAGGTAGCGTAAGGGCTGCTGCGAGTGGGGGTGGTGCGTTCATGGACCTGGGAGTGTTGAGATGTGTTTTGTGGCAGCATCTGGCGCTCATTTATGTATCTAGGATCGAGCTGACTCTCCCTTCTGTTCCCGCCCATTGGTAACCCGTAGGGGCTCCCTGGGTGGGGGTGTCCCTTCTGTTGTTTGTTTGGGTATGAATTAGTGGCCTGCTCTGACATTCTCTCATGAAATGCCCCCACCTCCCACAATTCCAGCACTCTCCTTGCCCTCCTCAAGGCCCTCCGTACCCGGCACCCCCTCCTCGTGGCCCCCTGAATCCTCTGCTATTACCTCGGCCGCCTCTCAACGGCCACTGTGGTCCCTCATACGGATTTTACCCTGACCATGAGTCCTAGCTGTTACCTGTCCCTTTTGCTGCCATTTGCATCGGTATTCTCATCTGTCCGTCGTCTTCCTCTCGCTCCCTTCCTGCCGTGCTGGTTGCTGCTACTGCACTAACCTTCAGTGGTTTGCTCTGTACTAATTTAGCCTCGTCTGCCAACCGCCGCCGAGCTATCTCCTTTTCCTTCTCTTTGATCCTTTTACAGTGGTGCACTATCATGCTTTAAATTTCAGGCCATCCTTTGGCTTCTATACCAGATATTTTATCAAGGGCCTTCTGTCCTTCCTTTGGGAGCGCCCTTTTTATAATAAAATAAAACAGGGAAGTTGATTGTTCCCAGGCCGTGCCCGTTTCCGCTCTCCACATGTCCTGCACCCGAAGAATGAAAGACATTGCAACTTCCTCATCTCCCATTGTACACTGCATAACTGACTGTAAATCTGCTTGCACTGTGTTAAATGAGGCTCCATCATGGTGGTCACAATTTAATCTTATTCCGGGAAACCCTGCCTTCACCCAGACCCTGTTTGCTTGGTCTCCCACTGCAGATACCAGCAGGCTTTTAACATCCCCCACCGCCAAGGACACTCCTGCTGTGTGTTTCTCAAATGCATATATCCAATTGCTGGCGCCTCCTGACAGTGGGGCTAACTGTTTGAGCAAGTTGGCTTTGTCCATTTGGGCCCATGGTATGTAATTTGGCCTTCCTGCCCCCCTGTCTATTAGTGGCAGCTGTAGATGTTGCCCCCCCTTTTTGGTACTCACCTTCTTCCCTTTCTTCCCGACCACCACCATGCACCCTGTTCTGTTCCTTAACCTCCCACTCCACTCTTCCATGAGGGACAACCCCTCCCCAAATGAAGCCCCACCTGTGGCCGTTCCTGGCGTCCTTTCTTCTTTTTCTTGCTCCTCTATATCACACCAATATTCTTCCTCCCTGTCTGATGTCACTCCTCCCTCTTCTAACTCGCGTTCACTGTCAGCTGTGTTTATTTCTATGATTCACGTGGGGGTATCATTTATTCAAAATAGTATCTCTCCCTTTTTCCATCCCTCATCCGCTGCCCCTTCACCCGGCCGAGACATTGCATCTACTTCTACTCGGGGGGTGAGTGACCCTCCTTGTTCCCCCATGGCCCTAAGGCGGGACAGCTCAGTTCGAGCCATTGTTAGTCATGAGTCCAAATCCTGCGTACGTTTTTCAATTTCAATTGTGGGGGTACTCACCTGTCCTGGTATTCCTTGACTCACATAACGGGGTGGTGCTGTGGCAGAAGGCTTAAGTATGGAGGGTGCTGTGGGTTGTGCTACATATACAGGGTCACTATATCCTTCTGCAGGCACTGGTTTTGACAATAAGAGATATACGCGTGTGACCTCTAGCTTATTCTCATTCTGTGTAATTGGCCCTTTACTGCCAGTTGTTGTCAGGGGAGATGTATTACACTCACCACTTTTCTCTGGGGGCACTTCCTTGAACAGCCGCCACAGGTCCAATATTCCCTTCCTGTTTTGCAACTGTTTCCCTTTATATTTAATAAACAGACAGGTGGCAACCATATCTAGTACCACTATATCGAAAGACCCTCCTTGTGGCCAAAATTGGGGCAATCCTTCCCCCTTCAACTCCGTGACCCACTGGTCATGGTATTTGTTGATTTTCTCTGCATACCCTGGCAGGGTCTTACAAATATGGGCAAGGGGCGTCTCTGCAACCATTGTACCTTACTGCAAGCATTACGCAATTGACAATCCTTGTCCAGACTCTTACACTTCTCGTATGATCAACTCAATATGATATGCAACCCTTCTTAAAAGAAATGGACTGTTTACTCACTTTCCATCAATTATAAACCACATCAATTTAAGTACACTTTTCTTCAACGCAATTTTAAATCATTTCATTGACGTTTATCAACAAAAAACAATACTTCCACAAAAACCCGACATTTCAACACATACTACGTAAAATGAATAACAAAAACAACATAAATTCTACCTCACCTTCCCTAGTATCCCCTTCCTACCTCTCCTTGATGTTTTTCCCGTATTCTACAATCCCTTTGACTAGTTCTCTCCCTTTACCCTATCTATATGCACCCGAGAGGGAGAAAGATAGATAAAAACTAGTAGGAAAAAGCGTTTCTAAATACTACTCTGGGTCTTCCTTCAAGAACCCTGCGTTATTTTCTTTTAACTCAGTTTTCCCATATCCATATATCCTGGACTAGTCGAGATAGCACTATGCTGCGCCACCTTCCACCCCCCCAACGGAGATAGGATCCCTTTAACCTCTTTTCACCTTGTTCTCTGTCACCGTCCTAATGGCCATATGCGATAGAATGAGAGTAGAATAGAATATAGAAAAGACCCAGACACAATAGGCCCCCCTATACTACAAGTCTCTCCACCTGTTCAACCCCACTTGTGCCGTATTTCCCAAAACCTTCTGATCTGACTCCCACCATCCTTTTAATGTCACCCGGACTTGATACTCACATGTCAGTCTTGATCCGAGACGCTCTGGACTGGATCGGTCAGTGCGCCGCTCCTCGCTCAAAGACCACGCCCGGCTCCGGCGAGTGGTACGGTGGGTTTTGTAAAGGGGGACCCCGTACCCTTTCACCCTATTGCGTGCGCACGTCTAGGTGTACCGGTTGCCGTTGGCGGGTAGCTCTTGAGAGAGCGCGCTCTGGGTCATGACACGGGGACATCTCGTGCCAGAAGGACGAAAAAGAACTATATCGCGTCAGGGTCACCAATGAAAGTGAGAGGCCCCCAAAAATACAGTTCATTCTCCCAATGGAGTCAATCAAGACACATCCCTGGAGGGAATGAGACCAAGACCAAGTGCTGGTTATAAGAAAAGGCTTTATCTAAAATAGGGCAAGCAGAATCTACTCTGCTCGTGCCCAGAATGCTCTGCAGAAAACATGTTACAAATTACTTTTATACAGCTTTATCATCATCAAACAGAGGAAAGGCCTAAGGGGCAGAAGAACAGTTGGGATTGGTCACTAGGGGCTAACACCTAAAGGTACCATAGGGTCGAAGGGTTGTGGTTGGCTCAGGAGCACATGGTGTAGTGATGATGCTTCTCGGGTCAATCGGTCAGCTGGGCTCATCAAATTGCTATGTGAGATCAGCAACTGTAGTGTTGTTTTTTTATTAAATAACCATTTTACATTTGCCCTTGTGAACACACATTCCCATTCATTCACTATCATAATCTGCTTGTCCAGCAAGCTCAAAGAACTGTGGGTTTAGACACTTAGGAAAAACGTTTTTCAAATACAGGTTAATTTATCATTGGGCATAGGTCAAGATACAGTTATTAAATGTAGCGCTTGATCTGTTGAGAAGCAGGCTTAACTGTGTGTTGTTATAATACAAAATATACTGGCTAAAGAGATGAGGCGTTTCAGGTCACTGTGTGGTCTGGAATGTCCATCTGGTAAACAACAAAGAGGGCTCTAAATCTAAGTCTAGAATCACACATTAAAGAATAGGTCACAAAAGGCACATAACACTATGGTAATAAGTTTCATCGTGGGGGTCACTGGCCGGTTATTTAAGCGTCATTAAATCTCTGCTAATCTACCTTGACACTTATGAAGGGTGGGGGAGAATCGAAACACCTTTGCGCTATAGTTTCGCATTGCACGAAGAGACAGATTTTACCTACTGCCATTTCCACGCGGCCTATTACATTTCATTATGGTTATATTTGTTTAAAGTATACTATGTTTTCTATCTGGCTAAACATTCTCAGTGTTACAAAACTCATTAGGAACATAGACGTATGCCTAGGTTAGTGTCCATATTACATTAAACAGTTCATGGTTCAGGTTCTGCACATGCGGCCTTAACACATATTGTTGTAACACAAACATTCTGGTCAGAGTGATTGGTTACTGTATTAACTTCACACAATATCATATATGTATTTACTTTTAAACTAAAAAATGAGGTAGCTTTGTGCTGGCATGTACAGTGTTATGTTGGTTTATGCATTTCATTATTGCAATCCATTTCTATTAGCAGTGTCATACCATACGTTAATATACATCGCACTTTTATAACTGAATTCTATCGTTAGGACTTTTTATTACACTATATTATACAGTGTGCTAATATGCTTATTGTTCTACTACAAACCTTGCATTTATTTTTCATGAGATGAAAACTACCTATGAGCAGCATTTTCTGATTGCATGCAGAAAAGCACTTTGGCTCTCTTCTTACTAGGGCACAAACAATCAAACATACTTGAGGGTCGCTTCTAGCTGTTTGACTCTGTTTCAAGGAATATGGGGATGGTATTCTTTATGGCCAGGGTCTGTGGGGTGTGTGGCATGTTTATAGAGATGAACGACTCCTGATGCTGGCCCCTGTGCCGGGCAGTATCAGGTTTGATGAAGTAAGACGGAAGGAAGAACTAGAGTGTAAGGTTTGTTGCATTCTCGTGGCTAGTCTCTCATGAGAACCGGACAACTACAGAAATGGCAAAGCGGAGGAGGTGGGGGGAGTAGCTTGCTCGCTGTGTGCGCCTGGCTGGGAGAGCTGCAGGCCTAAGTTTTAATTTCACGACTGTCCTGCAATTACAAAATGGAGTCTCGTTTAACTCTGGTCTTATGTTGTCACAAGGGGGTTACAGTTCCTGGGGGTATCCCCGCACAGGTGCTCCGGGGCCAGGGCCCTGGACCCAAAGCAGCCGACACTGGGCCCACCCAGGAAGTGTAAGAATGGAGGGGGGGTTTCTTAAGTAACGAATATTGTAACTGCCCCAACCTCTTACGCTCTTCTTCCTCGGCTACTGCTTCATCCCATGCAGGTGTTTCCTTTATTGGCATCCATGCTCTGCATACCGCTCTGAGGCTTTCCCCCCTCCTAGCATATTCAACTGGGGTGCAGGTCATATAGATACACCCTCCCTCGCCCTCCAGGTCCACCCATACTTTCTTGTACAATTCTAACTCTCTGGGCTCCCTTATGGTTGTGTAATATAAATTCTCCACTCTTTGCCCTGTGTTGTATATGGCATTCATTTTGTATTTGGGCTCTGAACTATCTCTTGTTTGCACTTCTGATTCATATGTATTTGCGCCACTCCATTTACACGGCCCATTGTTACCATCATCAGCGCACCATTAGGTACCGCATTTGTGCAGCATCTGAGTCCTAATTGGCACACACAAAAAATTAGGAGCAAAAAGACGATGAGTGGTATGAGGAGTTTCACTGTCATTCCAAGCCATGATGGTACCCAAGAAAAAAGATTATCGAACCAGGTGCTGGGCAGTGGTCCTCCTTCGTCCTGCATATGCTCTCCGAGGTCGTGCACCGCTGCTATCACGTGTGAGAGGGAGCCGTTCTCCGTGTCTGCAGAAGGTACGAAAGTGCAACATGCGCTCCCGATTTTTCGGCAAACACCTCCATCTTTTGATTACATGTATATTATACAGTGCGCTAATATGCTTATTGTTCTACTACAAACCTTGCATTTATTTCGCATGAGATGAAAACTACCCTTGAACAGCATTTTCTGATTGCATGCAGAAAAGCACTTTGGCTCTTTTCTTATTAGGGCACAATCAAACATACTTGAGGGTCGCTTCTAGCTGTTTTACCCTGTTTCAAGCAATATGGGGATGGTATTCTTTATGGCCAGGGTGTGTGGGGTGTGTGGCATGTTTATAGAGATGAACGACTACTGTTGCTGCCCCTGTGCCGGGCCGTACCAGGGTCGATGAAATAAGACTGAAGGCAGAGATACAGTGTAAAGTTTGTTGCATTCTCCCGGCTAGTCTCTCATGAGAACCGGACAACTGCAGGGATGGCAAAGGGAGGAGGTGGGGGGGGGTAGCTTGCTCGCTGTGTGCACCTGGCTGGGAGAGCTGCAGGCCTGCGTTTTAATTTCACGACTGTTCTGCCATTACAAAATGGAGTCTCTTTTAACTCTGGTCTTATGTTTCACAAGGGAGGATTACAGTTCCTGGGGGTATCCCTGCACGGGTGCTCCGGGGCCGGGGCCCTGGACCCAAAGCAGCTGCCACTGGGCCCACCCAGGAAGTGTAAGAATGGAGGGGGGGGGTTCAAGACCCTCTTCTACCACATGAGACCAAACCTGTAAATCTCAAGAAAGGCCTCTCCATTAGAGAAATGGTGACAAAAGAAAACCGGGGCCATTTTGCCAAAAATAGTACCCAAGGGTGCTTTACTGCAGCTGTGAACGCAACCCGTGGTAAAGACACACCACAGTAGTCAAAAGTAAATCACTGCCACCAGCCATTAATTGTATAAAGGGTAACATAAAATGTTACATGAGAAGCTAGACAAAGGGGATACTAAGTAACCACTCCAACACCCTATTGTAAGATAGTGTCTGCTGGGTCTAAAAAGTTACAAAGGTAAGTAAAGTCAATTTCACTTTACTGTTCTTGGAAACAGTATTTTATCCAAGAGAAGGTATTGAAACCTTTGGGAAATCTGAAAGACATCCCTGTGCCACTGCACTGAAGGTGCTGTGTGTCACAATGTAAAAGGATGCCTGTGGAGTTTGTCAGACTCCCAAAAACCAAAAGAATCACAGTGTTTGAATCACATAAAATACATGAGAGAGTGGGAAAAAGTCCTAGAGTCCAGCAAAAGGGCTGGGGTCGCTAAGGTAGAGAGGACTTAGTACTTTTCTGAGAATTCTCCCTAACACTACTTTTCCTCGTCTCGGTACTTTTTAAGGAGGATTATCTACCATACACAAGTACATGGAAGTGTGGGAGCCTCTGGTACCCTGTAGAGGATGAGAGGATGAGGGAAGTTATGGTATGATCTGGGTACACTACGTCTCTAGACCCATAAGAGGGATCCCTCCCCATGAGGTCCCCCCGTGGGACTATAGGGCAGCGGCCTCATCTCCATGACCCCATGGGAAGGGACTCCCCTTACAGGAGCAGGGATGTCATCCAACGATTCGTCACAACAAGCATTAGTAAACAAAACCGTGTTGGCTCAGGTATAGGCATTTTATATGCATGTACCAGGTGCTGCCATAACATGTTGAGATACTAAACTGTTTGCCAGCTGTTGCCATTTTATGGCTAGGTATTACCGTTTTGGTAGTGCCTGGAAAATTCCTATCTCATGCCTATACAAAAGCCAAAGCTCTTGGCATTGCCAATGCATGTTTCGTTGTGTTTTCAAGAGCCATTGCATCTCTATTTAAAAGTGAAGTTTAAGCAGCAAGCATTCAGAGTATGAGTTATAAGAACCTGAGTTTTGGCATATAATAATTCTAAGGGTGATTGAGCTGTATTGCTTGCTAAAATGGTTGATCTAGTGTGCATACCCAGATGCAAGGCATTGTTTTCTTCACATTACCAAAGAGTTGGAGAGCCCCCACCATTTTCGAGGTTTGAAATCAGATTCCAAAATGTAAATGGAAGGAGACAAGTGTGCAGCCATTTTGCACCACTCACTGTGTCTTCCTGTAAATACCCTCTGCCGCCAGCACACTGGCACAGAGACAGAATAAGGTTTAGCGAGAGAACCTTTTTCTCTGGGCTGGAGGCAATGGCACAGGCAGCTTTTGCTGTCATAGGGGGTGCCTCAAGGGGCACCAGGCGGTCAATAAAATCGTATTGTTTTGTGGGTGGCGACGTGGGAGGGGAGTATGAGGCAAGGGGAGGGGGATTGGGAGGGATCCGTCAGGACCTGGAGTATCCCCAAAGGGGTCACCGTCACACCAGCTCCTGCCCTAGCTCTACCAGTGGCTAAGGGCCCAGATTAAATCCTCTGCTGTAGCATTATAGAAAGTATATGGACTTGGATCTGGCGCACAGACAGCGTCTTCACAAACCTTTCTCCCGACCCTTGTAGGTATTCCTGGTTGTTTGGAGGGGACCAGAAGATTGAATCAGGGAGCAGCCTGTGGTTGAAGTTTGCTGCCAGGTGACTGTGGCCCCCTTCCTGTTGGAATAGTTGCCGAGAACATGCACACGGCTCTTCACAGCCAATTTCAAATGAATAATAGTAATACACATCTGTATTTGCTGATACATTGTAGAGCAGAAGTTAGTAATTGAGATTGCGTCATTGCGTGCAGGTCATCAGAGACGTCCATTAACTATTCAGGTCCGCCATCTTGTACTGACAGGAAAGTAATCACGAAACATTTCATGATGACGAATTGTTTCTGCGTGATAAATGAGGGAGGGGCGACTCCCGCCTTGAAAGCGACCAACATTCTAATCTGCGCACTTTGTGGTTCCACCTCATTAGCACTTTTCGCTGACCTCTTTGAACTGCCAAGACGGTGGCGCAAACAATATTATTTATTAAAATGAGCACATTAATACGCAGGTTTTGGCATCTGCATGGCATCAGATGTAAAACTCAATCCTGGGTGAAGGGCTAACTACCTTTCAGCGAGCTGCGGAGAAATCACCCAACTCCCCACGGTTGGTCCATGATGGCAGAGAAGGCCCCTTCTACAGACATGGACACAGCCTGCTCTGTGGCCGTGCTGGACTGTATTCTGGGGTGTGAAGGAGGAGACTTGTCCTTTGACTAAATAATAAAGCACTTTATTCTGCATATACTATTTTTTATCAAGTGCGAATGAATTCAGCACCAAATTGCGTCAGTCCGCTCTAGAATGGAACAATGATCCAACAACCGTAATATAAACCGCAACAATAAACCTCCATATGTTATGTCCCTGTAATATTTACTTTGGGGAACTTGTTTTATCATGCAACGTCTTTTCTAAACGTATGCTGTCCTTATGCACGCACCTTTCCCCGTGTTGACTTGGTCACTGGCCAGTTTGGGTGGGCTACCCGAGTGCATGGCCGGAGGGGGCTCAGAGCAGAAGGATGCACCCCCTGGACAGGGGGGTGTTGGTTCCTATGACTGGGCCAATGTACTCTCTAGAATGATGATGGCTCAGTGCCAGCCAGGACTGGGATTAAAACGAACACTTTTCAAAGCGTGATATGTGGTGTGGGAGAGTGCACGTTTCAGTGCTTCGATGTGTGGGAGAGTGAAGTCCTCCCATGTTTGGTATTTGCATCATTAATTAAGCGGGAGTGTGGGGTGGGTCCTCCCGTGAGTGGTTGTGAGTTGGACTATGAATTCCAAGCATGTTTCTTGATGGAGCCGTTAAGTGTGTAGGAGTGTGAAAATCTATGTTGAACCATGAAGAGAGTGCACAGTTCAACTGCCAATTGAATTACCGCCAACCTCATTTATCGTTAACACCAGTCTGCCCTGCAGATTTACCCTGGGATTATGACAGCACTAATCCCCAATTTTTGAGTCCCTAAAACTCGCACTCTGAAACACTTGCGTATGATCGCAATACAAATAAAATATCAATTCAATTCAATAAGACTCCATGAGAATTTCAACGGGTTTACCGTGAGCAGTGGTTAATCCACTCGATTTTGATGGTGAAGGGAGGGATTTAGCTCTAGCGATATGCAATTCTGTGTTGTGATCAAATTGGCAGCAATTCCATTAACGGCAACAAAAGTGACAGTAATGGAATTACTGACAAAAATGTTCCAAAGCGCCAAGCTCGCAATTAAATCCAATATCCTACACCATAGTTCCAGCAGCGGTCGGTACAAGCGGTTGCTCATCAATTGCATGCCCAATGCTTTAATCTGCTGCTTTCATTCCGTTAAGGAACTTGGGAAAGGTTACTTTAGTAAGAACTCAGTATTAGGGAGATGCATCATTGTTATGTGGCCAACCTTCTCCTAGTGAGAGGCCCAGCACTTTTTGCTGGACTTCTGGACCTTTTTCTTTATATCCTGAATGAGTGGGGCCTTTTTCCACTCATTCATTCGTATGGGCTCGACCTTTTGGAAAATCTGTTCTCTGTGTTTTACTTTCCTCCATATCTCTTTTAGGCATCTGTATTTTACTTTTGCAGCACACAGCGCCTTATGGACAGTGTTGCTGGGAACCCTTTGGGTTCTCCTTTCATATTCTTTCTTTACCCTTACTTTCCACTGTTCTTAAGGATAGAGAGATACTTTCTATCGCTCCTAAAACTTTATATTCAAAGATATTGGCACACACCACCTTATGTGGAGTGCCAAGGGGTTACTTCGTATTCCCATTCTTTCTGTTCCTGTGACTTTTTCGTCTCATAGACAACCTTCTAGTTATGGCTGGTGGTAGTGGATGTGTTCTACAAACTATTGTGCTATTTATTACCGCAGACTGCATTGTCAGTCCCAGTTGTGCACAATAGGGTCACCTATGTCACCTGGGAGGGGAACGTCTGTGTGTTTTTCCTTTGGCATGAACCCTTGGGTGTCCTCGCCTGGGCTCCAGTGTGTCTGGGCAGGCAGGAAGTGGGGGAGGAGTTTTTCACTCTTCTGCTTTTTGTCTGTGTGCCTGAATGGAACCAGCTCCCACGGGGGTCTGGCTGTCCTGACTGGACAGCCACCCATCCTTTTTTGTAAAACTGCTGAGAGAGATTGCAGAGTAGTGTGTGCTGAAACTGAATAAAAGGTGATGCTCCTGAGGTGGAAGGCAAGTCGACCACTAGAAACTGAAGTAACCAAAGAAGAAGACGACCAGAGTCGCCTACAGATCCTTTGCAACACCGTGAAGCAAACACTGCTGTCCTGACACTGTTTTCTATCCAACAGTGGAACTCCAAAGAGGATGACTCCTTCTCTTTGGCTGGTGGGACAACCAGCCCTGAGATGAATTACAATCTGAGCCATCTCCCGAGGTGCTGTGGCGTTCCAGAGCTGCAGACCATGGATACCAGGAGACCTCCAAACAAATTGTAGTGCATTGTCTTGCCAAGGCTGACTCCATCCAAGTATTTGCTGAGCTCCAGGTGAACCTCCAGGGACACAGTCCGACTCATCCAAGGCCCCTTACCAGAGAACAGGACTCCAGGAAACGAAGAAGATTGAATGGGTGAATCGTGTCCTTTGTTGGTGATGCAGAAAAGGCGCCAAACACGCAAACTGATCAGAGAAGCTGAAGAAACCTGTGCCAGAGGTCCTCCCTCGGGACCCCTGATGAGGGAACCTGTCCATTGTTCTGCCTTTTGTCACCAGACCAAGGAATCCGGAGGTCGGGTTCAGCACAGCCACATCAAGGAGAACCCAGCCACAAACATTTCTTCAAACCAAAGGTACTGTAGGTAGAAAAGGTATTTCTTACCTTGATCCAAGAAGTCGCTACAGAGCGTTGGAGTGCACATAGAGGTGTTCAGGGTGTCCACTCTTACAACTGACCCAAGCTGCTGTTTTTGTCCCTTTTTTGAGTCCTTTAACAGGGTCTCCCAAATTGTGTTATTCTTCTAAGTATCCTTAACTAGAGACTGAAAGTATCCTCAGGACTATTTGCTGTTCTGCTGCTTTGAAAGACTTTGAGCTCCCTCATAACTGCCTTTTAGCTAGGGTTGCGAATTGGACTCAAAAAGTGGTAACTTGCACTGAAACTGCCTCTAGAACTTTAAGCTCTGCTACTGTTTGACTAACCAACTATTTTCCTTCCAAGAAGATGTTATCTTACGTAGTTTTGCTAACTAAATACAATTACCGTATGTCTTTGTGTTTCCGCGAGGGCGCGTTATTACCAATAATATGGTAGAACTGTCATTAGTGTTAAAAGCTGTAACAATTGTAAGCACAAGCAACTACAAACTAAGCAGTTGCCTTTGAAAAGTATTTACAATTATTCCTATGTGTTTTGGTTTAATGTGCTAAGTATTTTAAAACATCTCTTGTGCAAATGTAATGAATATATTGAACTGGAGGCTTCCAGCCCTTTGAGATGAGGCAGCAATACTCTTGAGAAGGATGGGGATTCAGAAATTATTCAAACATCAATAATCAAAATGACTCAGGTAGTTGGCAAAAGGATAACTGTTTAAATATCAACAGACATCAACGGACGTCTCAGCGCATGGTTTCTCAATGCATCTTAAAAAAAACATTCTTTTATAGCAAAAAATCGTCATTGATGAGGTCAACCAACATATTACTAATGCCATCCTATGTGGAAAACTACAAAAACGTATTGAAGAAAATGATAGGGCCTAAGGGCGGTTACCATCTACCGGCCTCCTGGTCAAATCACCTCATTTTTCTCTGAGTGGGCAGACCTCTCCTCCTCCCTCCTGGCCACTACCACTCAACTCCTCCTCCTATGTGACCTCAATATACATTTATACACTCCTTGCTCCTCCTCTGTAGTCTTCTGTGACCTCTGCAACTCCCTCTCCCTGTCCATCCTCCCCTCTGTCCTGACTCACTCTGCATGGCACACACTCGATGTCTTCATCTCCTCTGACCCTCCCCCTCTCCATCCCTCTGACCACCCCTCTCTCCTCCTGGAGTGATCACTCCCTCCTCTCCTCTCATCTCTCCCTCTGTACCCCCTAGCCAAGCCTACCCAAACACTGCCACGTACCTTCTCGGACATCTGGCCCATGAAGCATGTGCCAGTTGAGGCTTTTGCCGCCACTTTCTCCCCCCCACCTTTGGCTGTCTCACATCCTGACACAGCCCTGTCTCTGCTCTATTCTTCAATTTCTGATATGCTTGATGCTCTCGCCCCTGTCATGAGGTTCCGTTTGAAGTACAAAGCCAAGTACAATTCCTGGTATGACTCTGACCTAGCTACACTTAAACGTAAGTGTAGGGCGGCTGAGAGGAAATGGAGGACTTCATGTTCATCCTCTGACAAACTGGCCTGTCGCCTGCTACAAAGGCAATACCGACTCTCTGTCCTCACCAAGAAGAAAGTCCACATTCAAGCTTGTGTCTCTGCGGCATCTAACAACTCGGCCGAACTCTTTAAAATATGCAAGGAGCTGTCCAACCCTGCTGCAGTCTCTACCCCTCCTGTTGCCTCCCAGATTCTTTGCAATGCCCTCGCCTCTCACTTCATTTCAAAAACCCAGGTCATCCTGTCCACCCTCTCCACCCACACCCCTCCTCTCCCCTCTCCATCTCTGCTTGCTGACCCTCCTTTAGCCACCCCCCTACCATCCTTCTCGTCCTTTCCTCTTTTCTCCCCTGACGAGGTCGCTAGACAAGTCCGATCTATGAAAGCCTCGTCAAAACAGGTTCATCCCTGTTCCTCTAAAACCATCAAGGACCACATTGACATCCTCGCTCCAGCACTTGCTGATTTTTGCAACCACTCCTTTGCCTCAGGATCCTTCCCCTCCCCTCTGAAGCACTCCTTTGTGCATCCTCTTCTCAAGAAACCCACAGCTGATCCTTCTTGTCCAGCTAACTATCACCCAATTTCCATTACTCCCTTTCTGGGCAAACTCCTGGAAAAGTTGGCCATCTCTCAGCTTAACCTTCATTCCAATTCTGATGGCTGTCTCCATGACCACCAGTCTGGCTTCAGAGCTGCCAGAAGCACGGAAACTGCTCTCCTGAACATCCGTGAAGATCTGCTCTCCAACCTTGACTCTAACATTCCCTCTGTCCTCATCCTCATCCTTGGTCAACCATACCATCCTGCTCAAACATCTCTGTGAAAACCTGGGTATCACTGATCAGGCTCTGGCCTGGCTGACCTCTTTCCTCTCAGATCGACCCAACTTGGGTCCTTCCTTTCATCTATCTTCCTCTCTACCCGTGGTGTTCCCAGGGGTCTAACCTCTCGCCCTGGATTTTGAACCAATACCTGGCAACTCTTGCCCACTGCATTGCCACTTTCTGCTCAAATTTCCAGTGCTACGCTGACGACACTCAACTCATTTTCAGGCTGCCCTCTGCCACCTCCTCTCCCTCACTCATCTCTGATTGCCTAACTGCCATTCATGATTGGTGTGCCGCAAATGATCTGTAAATAGATTTGTGATTTATTCCAAACTAGCCCCAGTATCTCCTGGCATGAGAAGCACTATTCGAATCACTTGAATGTTGGGCTGCTGGTGATTGTTACTAACACCGACCCTAGTTATATTAGAATTATATTACATACTACACTTTAGATATGTTATATTTCTAAACTGGCGCCTACCACACCCCCAGTTACATTCTTTGTCTGAATGCCAGCAAGACGGAGATCCTCCTCATCGGCACACCTTCACCATCCTTTCCCCTCACTCTCTGGCCGGCCTCCCTTGGCCCTCCTCCTACCCCCACCTGCAAGGTCATCTTTGACTCCACACTTTCCTTCTCCGCCCACATCTCTGAGGTCTCTAAAAAGTCAAATTTTCTACTGCACCTCCTCAGAGGTACTCTGTCTTTCCTCTCCTTCCCCCAGAAGCACATGGTATCCCAAGCTCTGGTTTTCTCTAGCTTGGACTATTGTAACAGCCTCTTTCTAAATCTACCTGCCTCTACTCTCCGCCCTCTGCAACTAATCCAGAACAGGACTGCAAGACTTGTCCTTGGCCTCAAGCCCTGGGATCGTATCTCTCCAGCTGTGAAATCTCTCCATTGGCTCCCAGTGGATGAAAGGATTAAATTCAAAACCCTCTGCATTGTTCACAAGGCTTTCTGGGTTCTGGGTCCAAAATGCCTTCAGCTATCCCTGTGCAAATACCTCCCCTCCCGAGCTCTTCACTCCTCTACTCCAACTCCCTCAGGGTCAGTAGTTTTTCAAAGAAACAAGCTGGGGCTAGATCTCTGTCTTCGGCTGGGGCCTCCCTCTGGTACAGCCTCCCTGCCACACTAAAACTTGGTTCCGGAAGCACCTCAAGACCTTCCTCTTTTCTTCTGCCTTCGCTCCCGCTCTCCCCTGCTGATCTGTTCTCTCTTTGCACTGTGCACCTGGCCACCCTCTGTCCTCCGGGCCCAGGTACCTGCTCACCCTGCCACCCTCCCGCTCTGCCTCCGGGCCACCTCTTGCACTGGGGTCTGTATCTGTACCCATACAGCCCCCCCTTTTTATTCCTGCACTTATCAGACCTACCATGTCTGCTGCCAGAAACCTAGCACTTGCAAATTGCTGGCTGCACTACCACTGTTTGTTGCCTTTATTATTTATTTATTGTTATTTATCTGTTTCTCCTCTGCTTTGCACTTTCCACTTCTCCCCCCTTCCATGCACATTTCCCCTCCCCCTCTACCATGCACTTGCGCGTTCCCAGTGTGACTGGGCCTAGTAAGATTGCTGTTTTGTTCTCCCCTTTTCCCCTACATTGCCTTGTCGCGCTCTGAAACACTTGTGTACGAGTGCGATAGAAATAAAATATCAATATCAACATCAATATCAATAAGGGAACATCTAAGTATATGATCCATACTAGTCTGAGACATTGAAAGTGATAGGTTTCTTAACATCAGGGGGGGCAACTAAGCCCTCCCCCAAAACAGGTAATTATGAATGTCACTAAATACACAACGTCCCATTGGCTACACAAACTATAGGACCCTAATCACGCGGCCCCCTATCATTAGTAGGCACTATAACCTCTCTCAGTACTTTTCCACCTATGCTAGCAGCACACAGACTGGACTTCCAGGTGCTGGTGAGCTAGTCTTCAACCATAGCTTCTCACCAATTAGCATATCATCTATCATCACCTCAGCGGTGTGCTGTCAATTAGGGCTTTGAACTTGTCTTTGGGAGTGTTCTTTTTCTCTGGAGAATTCAAAGGAGTGAAGGTATGCTCTGCCCTCATGCGTAGGTGTGGTCGTCATGCTCATCCAACTTCATCCTTCCACGTGACTGAAGACCACAAAATCAAGCTTCTTGTGTATTTAAAATACTATTTTCTAATAGGCCTCTGACGCCTTCCTTGTTTTTGTCCATGCCTCCTGAACAGGAGCTTCATTCTTTCACACAATTTGTATCCAATGTCTGCTCACCCCAGCCTGATATGGCCTTGGCTTCTTGGCTCATCCAGTCTCGCTTTTCTGAGTTTCACTCCTGTTAATTCAATTGTATTTAACTGCCACACACTGGAAAATATACCTTCCTTTTTTAGCCCAGCTCTGCTATAATACGTAGTGGAACATCCATTCTTTACTCATATATCTCATATATATATATATATATATATATATATGTTGGCGCATGTCGCAATCTATTCACTATTTAGCTAGCCTCAAAAATACTTAATCTGCTTGCGTTTCTTTGCATATGTACATGTGTAAAATTACTTGATATCTTCATCATTTCTGTAGCATAAGTTTCTTCATCTTGAATCCAAGATGCTACTTATCTTCCACACTTTCTTGATGCCTTATAGAATATCTGCATTCTCTAGTCTCTGCATCTCTTTTATCTGCGTCAGTCTTGCTCTATGTGTGACAGTGACATCACCATTCTTCTTTTCCATTCAGCTGTCCTGTTTCTTCTGGGATTTCATTCAAATGGCCATCGTACTGTCTCGTATGCAGGTATGGTTTTCTCAATGAGATCCTTGCTTCCAGGATTCTCCTTGGTATCAGTATCTTCACTGGTGCCACACATGTCTCACACTCTGGTTCCCAACATATAGGCAATATGGGTGAAATGGTTGAGGTGGGGGTACTTGCCTCCTTCTCTACACTACCCCCTCTGGGCGATTCATCGACCACTCTCCCATCATCCTTCACATCTAGACATACTTGCCTGAAGAAATGCTTCTTTGGGATCCATATCTTTATGACTCCCTTCAGGCATCCAGCTGATTTCACATGAACATCCTTGTCCCAAGTCATGAGCATGCACTGTCCACTTGGATTGCAATAGATCCATCTTCCCACATACTTCTTATGGTTCTATGGATACAGGAACTTGGTTCCCTCAGGTGCATGGATTCTGGCCTTCACAAAGTCTCTGATTTCTTCATCTGTCAAGTTTCTGGTCTTTCATCCTGATTCAACATTGATCATAATTTTCATCCCTATGGCTTTCTTTGCTGTCTTCTTGCATTGTGTGATTATTATTTTGTTCACACAAAATCCAAGCAACACCAACATGATCAGGGCTACAAGGAACTTGAACATGTCTGCCATCCATTGTGGAACCCAAGAAAAGAGTGATCCAAACCAGCTATCATCAGCAATGTCTTCCACTTCATCTATCATCTGGAAGCGTAGCTTCGTTAGCATATCTATGGCCTCTGTCAAGGTGCCATTCTTGTCATTGTGAGAAGGTATGAACGTGCAACACGATTCTCCAATTTTTGCACAAACACCTCCATCCACAGCTGTGATCATGTCCGGGGCGTATCTATTCTTAAGAGTCATCAGTCGTATGGCTCTCATCTCTTCTCTGATTGCATTGAATCCCTTTATGGTTGTGTTGATCATCTGCAGCAATTCCCATCTGGTAATCTGCAGCCAATTGGTATTTGCTCCAACCTGGATTCTCGTCATGAAGATCAATGTGAATACTGACTTAGTTAGGCTGCACAGTCTGTGTTCATACGGGATGGAGTCAAAAGCTTCTATTGACTTGGCAGAGAAATAGTTCTCCCTCTTCATTCGATTAATCAGCTCCACAGATCTCTTCTTCTTCAGGTGAGCATCTGATTTCAGGAAACTGTCAAGGTTAAAATCACTTTTAGGAATAACTGTGCTGGAACATGAACATGCACCAGTGAACATCGTCCTCCCCAAACTTTGGGTGACTTCATATAAGCCCTGGCTCCACAAGCCCAATAGTGATCCATGATCACTGCTGTCCCAAGTTTCATTCCTGGTACTTCAAAGATTCGACCACAGTTCTGGTTCTCTCTGACTTTTCTTGTACCATTGTTTCTAAAGCACATCTTTGTAATATCCAAAGGCACTAGCTGCAACGGTCCTCCTCCGTCTTCGACCCAGGTCAGTAGCTTAGCAAATCTTGGCCATAATGGCTTTCATACATTCTGTACAATGTCAATGACTGGCTGATAACAACCAATGACCACCCAGGCTCTGCAGATAACCACTCCTTCTTCTCATCCATCTAGTGATAAGACTGATCCCCAAATCTGCATCTGGCCTCTGTTCTTCCATCTACAAATTTCTCCTGCAGATTTTCCTGGACTCTCAATTCTTCTGTTTACTTACCATCTGATTCCAGCTCCTTTTACTCAGGCTTTTCATATCTGATCACGTGGTTCTTAGTATGCTCCCTATTTCTTGTCCTCGTATCCTGGATGAAATAACCTTCATCTGTATCTGTCCATTCAGTTGCCCGTTTGAGATAGGCATCTCGGCCCATCAACTGGCCTCTTGTACGACACAGAGCTATGTTTGAAAGACAATGTGCTGTCTTGACGTCTATTTCAATGGCTATGAAGATCTTAGACTTCCCCATGCTATAGGGCAGGAGTGCACACACCAAGCACTCCTCCTTTGAAGTCTTTCTTCCCACTTCTTGTATGTGCTGATACCATATGGTATTCCCTAAATGTGCAGTGCTATCCAGGTAATCATTCAGCTCATTATCATCCTCCCTAGTAATTCTCTTAGGTCTCATTCTTTTCTTATGAGCCCCTATAATTATCTCATGAAACATGTCAGCATAACTCTTTCTCACTGGGCCAATCAAAGAAACATTCGTCAGTGGACTGGGTGTTTTTACATGTAGTATCTGTATAGGAGAAAGTTCCATAAGCCTTTTTCTATCCAAATGGCTTTCTCTAGCAGCAGAAAATGATGGCCATATAAAATCTGCCACAACCTCCATTCGTGTCCTCTCTCCAAAAGGTAACTTAGGTTCATCTATCACAGGACCAGGTGCTCTTGTATGTACCTCTAGAGTAAGAACAATTACATAAGGTCTGGGCTGCCTAGTAGTTGCCACATCTGTACCCTCCTTTTGTTTAGGAAGATGCACAGGAGTCTTTGCTCCACTTGTGTCTATATATTAAGCAGTGCATACTGTAAATGCAAGCAGTATCACTATGAACAGAATGCAAGTGTACATTATGTACAAATAAGTCCATTTACAAAAATAGCTTCTTGCACATTGTGGATGTCTCTCAGGATCTGTCATGATGATTTTGCTATTAATGCTTACCACTTACTCTTTTTTAAGGAAGAAAAAACACATTTTTAATCGGGCAACATCATGCACTTCTTCTGGAAGCTGCTGAGTCAGCTCCATAAGTTCCTTGATCAGCTGACTGGCTGTACGACGATGAACAAAAGTTCGCAATGGAGACCACAAATTGGCCTTTTACCAGACGACATGAAGATTCTCCTTCAGCATGAAACAAAGTACTTTAATCCACAGACTTTTTTTGGATCTTCTCCCTCAAAAGTCTCATTCAGTTCTCAGTGTTCTCTCAGAGTAACGGTTCACGTGTATTATGATGTCTCTCAATGTTTCATTAAGTGCTGCATTGTTCCTCAGATCTCTCAGGAATGTGCGGACATCAGTTTGTCTCCCAACAAGATGCAGGCATTCCTCAATCAGAAAGTAGAACACCAAACTGACATATCTATGCACATTATGCGCTTACAGGTGCATTTGTGTTTTCCCCACTGAATTCAGGAAGCTGAAGGATTAGCTCAATGATAGCCGCGAGCAATCTCCTCACAATTGGACCATTCTTAGGATCTTGTCGGGACAGATGAATGCTAGTAGTTCTCCCCACCAGCACAGGGTATGCACGCAAAAAGAACAGAACAACTGTAAAAACCATCCGTGAAATGTCATTGGGCACCACCCTAGGCACATCCGAAAAGAAATTCAGGGAGAAAGGAATCGGGAACTGGTCCCTCATCTAGTCATCAAAAAAAGGAACTCCAAATCTGGCATGCTCTCCTTTATGATCAAGACGTAAACATGTCTCAGTCCAATGTCAACAAACTCCTGTGGCTCAAGAACAAATAGCTTCCCTTAACTCCTTTTATAGTGACTGGAAAGAGTGTCCCGAAATAAGCCACAGTCCAATATACTCCTTATCTTTATTCGACAGCTTCTACATCCTTCTTCCTTGTCAAAGACCTAGTCTGCATGTGCTGTGGTTCTTCCTCGATGCTTGCTTCCGATGGGGGTGGGGAAGAAGGGGGTTTTCCAGCATAGATCTTCATGTCTCCAAGGAAAATTCAAGCGTGTCTGCCTTGCACCTTGACTGCAGATGGTGTCACTTCCTCTACTACGACGGGGCTGTTGAAATGAGGCTCATGCCACCTTCTAGTAATGTTCTTTATTAAGACTGAATCACCGGGGAAAAGTTTGAGAAGACATTGTTGGAGCATCTTCCTCTGTGTTCTGCGTTGCCCCACACCTCTTTCGCTTGTGCTGATCTGAAATGACAGAGATACTTGAGGTCATGCATTTAAGATAATCACGTAACTCATTTCCTAACAATTTTGTTGTTGTCTGGGCATCACTTCTAGTTCTAGATAGAGGTATGATGGGTGTCCTCATCTGCCTCCCTGTCCCGATTTTGTGGGGGGTAAGATGGTAGTCTGAACTTGGCTGATTTCTCAACACATACAACGCCAGTGGTAGACAATGCAACCATCCTTTCTTCAAGGTAAGCTTCAATTTGGCTATTCTCTCTTTAAGCAAGCCGTTGAGTCTCTCACAGACCCTGTTCACTTTCAGGTGATACCCCGATGAAAACGTGCGCTTTATACTAAGCAACAAGCTCATTTGTTCAAAGACTTCATTAACAAAATGAGGGCCATTATCTGATCTCAATACTTCACATATTCTCCATCTAGGAAACACTTCTCGTACTAAATATGTTGCTGCACAGGTGGAGTCTGGATGAGTACACAGACCAGCTTCAATCCATCTTGAGACAGGACATACGAATACAATCATATATATTTATCCATTACATACTTACAGGATGTTGACATAGTCGATATGTAAATGATGAAAAGGACCATTTGGCCTCAGAATAACTCCTCTAATTGTGCGCAATGTGTGCCCAGCAGTAGACCTTTGACACACAATATAATTTACTACATAAAATGCAACGTGTTCTACTATATTTGGAACAAACCAATCCTCCGCAATTGTTGCACCGAGGCTCTCTCCAGTATCATGTGCAGGGAAGTGTAGCTGGCCCAACGCAACCCTTAATAAGGCTACAGGCATCACTGGTTTACCAGTGTTGTCTTGTCACCACAATACTTCAGAGAGGCTCAAAGAACACCCTCTGCATGTCCACAGGTCTTTCTCATCCTGAGGCCCTTCCCCTTGGATCTGTACTAGCTGAGTCCTAGACAAATCATTATAACAATTAGGTACAATCATCATCATAACTATCCTTTCATTCAAATCAGGCATATCAAATGACATCATAATTTCTGAACATGCAACTCATTTTGCTTCTTCGTCTGCTTTTTGATTTCCACGTGAGATACAATCTGTTCTTTTAGTATGCGCTGCACATTTAACTACTGCGATGGCTACTGGGAGTTGTAGTGCTCTAATGAGTCTGTCCAAAAAGGCTGCGTGTTTCACTGGAGTGCTGTCCGCTTGGAGGTAGCCCCTCCTTTTCCAACATGCTAGCCCTGTGTGCACTGTTGACATCACATAGGTGGAGTCACTGTACATGGTCACTTCCTGGTCTGCATGTCCCTCGAGCGCAATAATCAGCACCACTTATTCTGCGGCCTTCTAGCATACACGGTGAAGAAGTTATGAAGGTATTTGTGGAGGTTGTTTTTTTAGAAAGATTGAAATTAGGAAAACAAGGGTGCGCTTTTTAAAATTATAACAACGATTCTTTACACTAGGGGAGACTATGAAGATGCAAACTACACAACAGCGCAGCCACCAGCCCAGGATATCACTGGTTGGTTTGGCCTGCCAAGACGCTCACCTTTCTTCAAAAATATATCAGCGCAAAGATGATTTTAACACTACTATTACAAAGGACTATAGGGTAAGAGGAAGAGTTCAAGCAAGACAAAAGGATTTCTAGCAATACAGTTCTGGATATAGAGAATGGTTTTGGATAGGATGATTTATGGGCAATACATATGCTAGTGACAATCATATGCTATGGATACTCACTACCAATGTTTGGAATGGACCCGTTGGGGATCTGGTCAGTGATACTTTCTGGACAGGAATTCAGCTAGCACACTGGACTGGACCCAAGGCACTCTGGTTCTGCAATCAGCAAGGCACTCTGGACACCGCACGATGGGACAGGACCGGATCTGAAGGGTTCTGGTTCTGGTTCACAGCACGGCTCTACTGGGTTGGATCTTTGGATTCTGGCAATAGTTTTGAGCAAGAAAGCAGCACAGCACAGCGAGGCTGTTCTTTTGTTCCCCTTAGAGGTCTGGGGTAAAATCTGGTTTCTGGATTTTTAAAGGAGAAGCTGAGAATGGTTGAGCTTTGGAAATGGGCCTTTCTGCTTTCAAAGTTCTGGAGTCTGGAGTCTGGAATATGGATTTCTCTTGCGAAGTGCTCCGCCAGCAATCAGTTGTTGGGTGAATGTGTGTGTCTTTCTAGGTCCTAAGCTGTCTCTATTTATGTATTTCCTAAAGTGGTGGGTATGCTGAATTATACTAGGCACACCCCTAGGTATTCTATTAGTTAGGGTCTTTCCTCTCTCTTGATTTGAGAAGAGATCCAGGAAAAACCTCCCCTTTGAGTTTGCACATGAAATCTACTTTTCATACAAGACATATTTACAATTTAACAAACTTGATAGCAATAGCATATCTCTATCCCATATTTTGTGGAGCAAGTATTCATCCAAGCCCCGTCGCGGTGAGAGCTTGGGTCTAGATTTGGCAATTTATCGCACTTTTGTTCTGGAACCTAATGTCAGATTTATCTACAATTTTAGACATATGTGCGCATGACATCTGGGCATAATCATATGAAGTTTCATGTTTCTGCCATCAATACAATTTCTAAAAAACCACAATTTCTGCAGTCATGTCCCTGAACATAGCACAGAGTTCTGAGTACTTTTAAAACATGACCAAAAATTTCACATTAACAATACTGTAATTTTCCAATTTTTATAAATTCGCACAGTCTTGTGTCAGTCCTTTTCAAAAATATACTTTTCTGTGCTTTAAGAATAAACAAAACTGTCTGTTCCCGCCTTCAAAGTTTCTGGTGGCTCAAGAGCAATATCCGCCTCTTTCCTCTGGCAGGGGCTTTTGTTGACACTTTCATCTGCATATCTTTTCAATCAAGGAAGTCCTTTGTCTCTCCCAGGAGCAGCAGCTCAAATCTCCTCCCCTCTTCATTAAAACCTGAATGTGAGTTCCTGGGCCAGAGAACAGAAGGGAGGTGTATTTTGTTGGGGCAAGCTGTGGAATGTGCTTTGTAGTTCATGCACCAGGTTACTTTAAAAATCACTTGGCTTACATTTTTCTTTGATTAAAATAAACTTACATTTTCAAAACAGGCAAACAGTGCTCTAATTCCAGTCTTTTAAAACATAGAGATTAAATAGTTGCAACCTATATTGCTTTTGATGGCAAGTCACTTAATTCCAACCATTTGATTTTAACTGCACAAGTTTAAGCTTCCAATGCAATTAAATGACAGCTGTCATGCAGGTGGACGGTGGTACTGCGCCCATATTTTGACTGATTTTCACAGACAAGCACATTTTTTTAATGTGATATTCTGATAAACTCTGCTTTTCCTGACATTGTGTGCTCATGAGGATTCCTTAAATGAAGTGATGGGTAACACCCAGCAAGGATATTAGATATTTTCTGATGTTTTGAACCATTATTTTGTAATCTCAGCAACCAAGGATCAAAGGATTTCAGAGCACTTCTGGGTTTCCTCGCAATAAAACACTGCCTTTCATGTAGTTTCCATTTTCACTCGGTGGGCAGCCTAGTGACAGGTTTCAGCAGTGTGGTCTCCTGTTCCACCACTGACACATGAAAAGTAGATTGGCAGCCATCTTTCGAGTTTCACAGCGCAATTTTCATAGGTTTAGCACGCATAGGGCTTTTTGCGGCCATTTTGCTGGTTCTGGTGCCACCAGTACACAGTGATGCCGCAGGGCAGAGCCTAGTGGGTCAGTACATCCCACAAGCCCCCCTCACGATTTGGCTTTTGACCGCCCTTCAAGAGGAAGTCACGAGATTGGGATGATCAGTTTAGTTTCTTTCTGGTCCAAAATGGCAAAATTCATCAGCTTCTCCCATCAGTGGTGGATCGACCGGTTCTCCTCGTCGATTCCTGCTGAGAGTATGGAGCGATACCCCGGACCCCTTGGATCTTCCCTTCTGGTCCCTGGGTGGTCCTCCTTCATTTCAAATTCTAGGATGACAAAGCAAAGCATATTTGTAGACATTTCCCCATCACTATTCATGTAGTGGGGCAGATACACACGTTTTGACATATAGCAACACTTTTTTATATTTGCAGTTTATAGATTATACTGATGGAATAGTTTTTTATATTTGGAATTCTAGGGAGCTGGAGTGATCCCTTCTGGGGTTCCGAAAGACTCCTCTAGTTGCTGCAGAGTGTGCTTAGGATGGCAACACTTCAGTTGGTTGATATGGACCCACTTATCTTCCCCCTCTGCCAAACTGCCTTTGGGGATGCAGATTTTATAGGCGACTGGTGAGATTTTGTCTACAATCTTAAAAAGACCCCTCCAGCTAGGCAAAAATGTGCACTATTTGGCCTGGTTCCTTTGGAAAATGTATAAGTAGACCCGGTCTCCTACATGGTATTCTTTTCTAGCAGTCTTTAAGTCATAGTGGGTCTTCATACTGTCTGCAGATCTTTCTAGATTTCGCTGAGCATAGGCAAAGCATGTTGAAGGTGTGTTCTCAGATTTTCAACATACTCATGAGTTGTTGAGGCATTGATAAATGTCTGCTCTTGGGTTCTGTAGAGTAGATGCTGGGGAAGCACCATCCTGCATCCAGTCATCAGTTCAAATGGTGACATTTTTGTTGCAGATGAAGGGGTAGATCTGATGGCCATCAGGACAAGAGGTAATCGAATATCCCAACTTGGCCCAGAATCTGCTCACAATTGTCTTGTTGTATCTCTCCACTACACCACTAGAGGCTGTCCGGTAGGCAATGTGTAATTTCCTTTTGACCCCAAGTATCTCCCAAATCTTTATCATTATTTCGCTAGTGAAGTGGCTACCGCGATCTGGCTCGATCCATTGGGGTAGTCCAAAATGCGAGAAGATGTGGTTGATCATCAGGGCAGCTGCTGTTTCTGCCTTGCAATTTGGGTCCGGGAGACATTCCACCCATTTAGTAAAGAAGCATGTCACGGTCAACATGTACTTCTTCCCACTAGAGGAGCGAATCACGGGCCCGATAAAATAGACTTGTAAATCTGAGGAAGGCAGGTGTGTGAGGGATGTTGGCTGAAATTGTGCACACACAAGACGCCCCTTCAAGCAAGTATTGGTCGAGGTCCTGCCCCATGTGTGGCCAGTATGCAACCTCTCTTAAGATTTCAAGTGTTGTATGAAACCCCCTATGACTGGCTGTGGCCACATCATGGCTGTGACTTAGCATTAGGCTTTGGAATGAAGTAGGGACCACCCCTGATCATGGCCAGCTAGGGATCTCCTCACCAACAGACCGTCTTGGGTTCGGAACATTTTTTGACATTTCAACAACACTCTAAGGTCCTCTTTCCCAATGTAATCGGTATCCGTCAGGGGAAAGTTGTCTGGGTCCCCAATGTGTTGATAAAACTTACCAATTATTGGATCCCCTTTTTGAGCCATAATCAAATCAGCATCTGTGGTCTCCTTACTCCATTGTGAAGTTGAGAGTTCATTGTGAGCATTTGTCTGGACCTAGTGATAGCAGAGACCTGGATTTCCCCCAACAGGGACTCAATCTCAAGTAGATTCCCTTGGATGGCTCTGCTTTTGGCCAGCTGATCGGCTAGGTCATTTCTAGTCTTGTCTGGTCCCTCTACCTTAGAATGACCCTTGATCTTTTTTCAGTAGATGGTCATCCCATTCGAGGTGACCAGATCATCAATATTTTGGATTCATTTCCCATGTTTCAATGTTTTGTTATTAGCACATAGCATGCCTCTGGTTTTACAGTTAACCAGGTGCTCCACGAAACCCATTCCGTACATAATCCGAATCAGTGATTATGACCAGTTCGTGGAGTTGCTGTTGGACATTAGTGGGGATGGCTTGATGCACAACCATCAACTCTGCCACTTGACTACTTCGGGGACCAATCTTGTACCCACCGGAGGGTTCTGGGGCCTCCTTCACCCATGCATTCCCTACGCTGGCCACAAATTCTTTTTCCTTTGTTGTTGTCAACATGGTAGGGGCATCCATCCACATAGACAGTGGGCATTACCTCACACTAGTCTTCTTCAAAGACTTTGTGTGGGGAATTAAGGTATGCCTCCATGTTGTCCTTTATTTTAAGACTTTCGTCCTCGAGACAGTTTTCTCTGGCACAATCACGCAAGTCAGCCAGACCTTGCGTGAGGGGACTCTTCTTGTTTTGGCCATATCTGACCTCCACAGGAAAGCCTTGCATTGATAGGATCCAGGAAGTAACTCGGGAATTACTCACATTTCCGGCCTGGATTCTGTCACTTTGGAGATATTGCAGAGGGTGGTGTGGAGTCTCCACTATGGTATGTTCCCCCTGAATAAACGGGCGGTAATTCTTCAATGCCCACACGGTTGCCAGGAGTGCCTTCTCACAATCGTTGAATTTTTCCTCCACAGATGTTAATGTTTTACTCACATAGGAGATTACTTTATTGACCTTGTCATGCTTTTGATATGATACTGCAGTCAAGCATGTATTAGAGAACCCTGTCTCCAAGAAGAACTCCTTGTTTTTGACAGGGTAAGCTAGGCAAGGTGCTTTTGAGAAGCTTCTTTTGAGTTGTCTTACTGCCTCGGCTTGTCCTGGACTCCACTCCCTCTTGACCCCCCTTCAAAAGATGGATAGGGGTCTTGTGATATCTGCGTAGTCCTCAATGAACTTTGTGCTGTAATTAGTCAGTCCAAGTAGGCTCCTTAGTTCCCGCAGAGTGGTGGGGTTTTTTTAATTTCTGGAGTGCTTCCACTTTCTTTTCCTGGGGACAGAGACTCTAAGGAGTAATCTCATGCCCCAAGAAATTGACACGGGTTCTGCACCACTGTGCCTTTTGAAAGGAGAGTTTTGCTCCGGCAGCCCTCAACTGTGTCAGAACATAACAGATCTCTGCTATGTGTTCCTCCACAGTTGAGCTTTTGACTAGAGCATCATCTACATAAGCCAGGTTAACCTTTTCACTCAGGTCGGGCATGGCCTTATGTAGAAAAATGTTGAATTAATTGCCGGAGTTGATGTAACCGAAGGGAGTACAGATCCATGTGTACTGCTGCCCCCCAAAGGTGAAGGCCAGCTTGTATTGGTCCTCCCCACTGACAGGTACAGTCCAGTATCCATTGGTCAGGTCTATTGCAGTGAATACCTGTGACCCCTGGATCTGGGCCAGCCCTTGGTCAATATAGGGAAGAGGCCATCGGGAAGTATGGACCCGTTTGTTGAGCTCCCTAAGGTCGGCGCAGAGTCTCCACTGGCTGCTTGGCTTCAAAATCCCCAGCACCGGATTATTGAAGGTGCTGTGGACTGGACGGATTATCCCACGGGACTCAAGGTTTTTAATTATTTCAGTAAGGGACTCCATTGATGCGATAGGCAAGCGATATTGCTCCACAAACACTGGAGTCGCGCCAGGGTCCGTGGGAATTGTTGTTGTGTGGATGTCGGTGCGACCACAGTCATATGAGTCCACCGCAAGGAGATCTTGAAAATCCAAGAACTTGTTTCAATTTTTGATTTTGCTCCAGAGTCACACAGGCATCAGCTAGGTTGACTCTCTCTTCACCATCTGCCTGAAGCCTGGAAAGACTTCCGGTTTTGCTATCTCAGCGGCCTCCTCCAGCTGAGTGGAGAAGTCCCTGGTCAAAGTGCTGGTTTGGACTGGAGGCTTCAGGTGGGGAAGGCAGTCCTCGCGGACTTGGGAAATTACCTCATCCCTCCTGAAGTCACAGGTTACATCTTCCTTACCATAAGGGCAGGAAGTGTACACCAGGAAATACCCCCCCTGCCGGGTAAAGATCCTATCTGGTGTTGTGTTGTCATCTCTATCACTGTCAAAACAGTCCTTTGGGATTGGTCCTAACAGTTCATTACCTAAATCTATGGAAAAATGTCAGTCATCAACCACCATTCCAAAAATGGTGCCTGCGGCTAGAGTGATACTCTTCAAGTCCCTGTTATCCACCTCTATTGGAATGGTGTCATGTTCTATATTGACTAGTGGTGTTGGGTTTACCCCCAAACCTTGCTGTTGGAAATAGGCATTGAGATGAATATTGGCGTCAGGGTTTTTCAATTTCTGTCCTCTTTTAACTTTCACTTCCAGGGAGAATTGTCGGGTCCTTTCTGGGATGGTGACTTCCTCTCCAATCTGAATTTCAACTGCATAAGGCAGCAGTTGAGCTGACCTAAATGCTTTCTCTGGGTCATCAAAGCCCATGGGATTATCCGCTAATCGGGACCAAGCTTTGAGGTTTATTAGGTCCAAACTAATGGCAAAGCGATTGAGAATGTCACTGCCTAAGTAAAAGGTGGCAGTGACGTCTCGCACGAGCCAACAATTATGGACTATGCTCTTGTTGCCTATGGAAATGTTGAGCATACACCTGCTAGGCAAGAGATGTTTGGAATTGGGTGTTTCCAGGTCCATTTCCCAATTTGTTTAACAGTTTGAATGTGGGAATGGCTGGATCTTTTGGGAGTTTGCGGAACATGGGCTCGCTGATGAAGCTCTTACTGTTGTTCACACACACTCGGGTGAGAACAGAGTCCTTCCCTTCATTTATCTGAATAGGGATGAACAACTCCCCTCCAATTTTCTGAATATCAGCCAGGCTTTGAAATGATTTCTCATCTTTCTGGACTATAGGAGTGTGATTTTCTGATTGTGAATTTGTAAAGAATTTCAGAGTATTTCCTTCCAGTATGGAATGACACCTTAGATTGGAAGGAAGGTTGATCTTCAGAAATAGAGAGGACCCCCATCACCAGTTTGTTGTCCTACTGCTATTACTGTCACGTCTGGGATTTGGTTGTTCTGGAAGTGAAATTCTACTTGGTCAGACTTTTGTTCAACCATGTGGCATGTGCTGTTTAAATTAACATGGTTGACACTCTGTTTTAATTTTATTGGTCGGCTAGTCTGGGTTCAGAGGACCTTGCTTATGCGATCTATTAGGGGTGACAATCTACGCAGGATGTCATTCCCTAGTAAACAAGAGGTACCCTCTGGAGTTCCATCTATGACCGGGTGCTTCACCTTGTGTCGCCCAATTTTAATATCCAAATCCGCAGTCCCATCGATGGGAATTTCATTCCCGTCGAAGTTCTGAAGTTGTCCAGGAAGAGGGGTGAGAGGAATTTGGTATTCCCCCCCCATTTCCAAATTCAGTTTATCAAAGGCCCTTTTTGACAGAAGGGTAGCTTGGGATCCAGTGTCCACCAGTGCCAAAATTGTACACTGCCCCTGTTTCTGGACCGGGGCATAGAATCTTCCCTCCTTCCCCTCAAGGGGGCACAGATAATGTACATTTTTGGACAACTGGTGGGTTAGGTTCTTGGTTTTGGACACTGATAGAGAGGTGATTTGGGCAGGATTCTGTTTGGTGTCTTGGGAATCTGAAAAGAAAAGGTGACAGCTAGATATGGGAGATGTTTTGGGTTCCCTTGGTTCTGGGCCACCCACTTCCCCCCCTGTTTTTGGAGGCAGTCACCAGGATGGGTTTGAACCAGGGGATTTTCATGCTGGTGATTCTGGGGTTGGATGATGGGCGGTGCTAACTCAGTCCCCACATCTACCCAGTCTGGATTTGTATCCTTTGGGACCCATTTCTCCTTGGGAGGAGTTCCCCCATCTCTGAAGGAGAAATTCCTTTTCCCAGGATCCTCTGAGGACCCCTCTCCTTCAAATTGGAAGATTTGTACCTCCTCCTCAAAATGGGTCTTTTTGGGCTCTTTATTTCTCCTACCCTCCTCTTCTCCTTGGGTTGCAGACTTTCAGGGGCAGGAGATTTTGGTTCCTGGGTTTCCAGGGGCTTTTTACAAGTGGGGAAGGAAGCTTCCTCCAAGGCTTTACACCCCCTTCCCCTTGTGCCTCCTCCCTGGGAAGCGGTGGGTTGTCGGGGTTCTTCCCCCGTCACTGCTCTGGAGCCCCAGGTCCTGAGTTTGAGGCATTCTGCGCCGCCATGCTCATCTGAGGGTTCTGTTGAGCCCTCAGCATGCGACCCAGATCCTGTGCCATGTTTTGGACCTGGTGCTCTAGTTGTGACACCACCTCAGGCTGATACAGGGTTCTCATTTCGCCCCTGGGCTGATCCCGAGAAGGGTAGCTATCCCTTCTCCCAAAATACCCCGGGTTTGGAAAATGTGGGTACCCCTCCACCCTTGGCCTCCCCTCTCCCGGATTGGGTTGTCTGGGCTCAGGAAATTGGGGAAAGAAGGATGGATTGTTTTGGGGTTGAAATGTTTGCAGGTACCTTGAAAAGAAATGTTGTCCAGTATTTGGGGGATTACTGCCCTCCTGGGGGAAGTGAGGGGGGAAGTTCCCTGGGTTAGCTGCTGTTTGATTGGATCCCCCCTTGGGCTGGAGGAGTCCACACATAACCCAGGATGGGTCTATTCCCCTTGTAACGGGGGCTGATGTAGTCAGGGGAGTTAGGGATCCGTTTGTGGGATTGCCTCACTGGCTCCCTGTTTTTGATTGGCCCGAGGGCCTTCTGTGCTTGTGGTTGCTTTGATTCTGTACAGGCAGGTTTTTAGGCCCCCATCTCTAAACCAAAAATGGGGGCAACCTTCACCTCTGCCACCTAAGCAGCAGCAGGGGTGTTGGTTGTTTTGGGGCTTTTTGGAATATTTTTGTTTTCCACAGGCTTTTGCACCTCATAAATGAGTGCGGCTTGTTCAATGACCCAGTCTAGTGATCTTTTCTCATAAAAGTATCTCACTAGCTGGGTCATGATCTACTTGGGGAGAGCGTGGAAGAAAGTATTCACAAATTCTTTGCTGTCAGTGCGCACCCTTCTGGTGGTCTGCGCAAAGGCACGCTTTAATTCTTGAACAAATTCTTGTGGGGCCTGATCTTCCTGTGCACAGAAATTTTTTTCAAGATGGCAGCCCTATAGGTGGACCATCTAGAATGATTCTGATCCTCCAGGCCAGCAAAGAAGCTGGAGTACTCAGGAGAGAAGGTCCATTTCACATATTGAATACAGCTTTGTCTGTCCTTCAAATGGAAAGTTTCCATCATCTGTTCAAAGAGCTCTAGGTGCTCCCAAACTGAATATTTCGCGTTCTTATGATAGGGTGTGATGACGCTCCTTATCGCTTTGATTTGTTTTAGGGGATCCCTGAGCAAGGCCTTTTTTACCTTGTTGGCCTTTTTGGTTCGGGTGACCCTGGTCCACTCCTCCTCTGACTCAGAGGCACTGCTACCAGAGGTGCCTGTCTGGTCTTCTAGGCTCTCCCGGATTCTGCGAGCCTGGGAATGGCTGGCAGAATGTGGGGGCCTAATTACTTGTGTCCTGGGGCGCTCAGAGGAGTCTTCTGATTCCTCCTTGCTCCCAGGATTTGCTGAGTACACCCCCACCCCACTGTCCCAGCTTGGCAGAGATTTTCAGGATGCCCTTAGTGGGCCTACTCTCATGGAGTTCCCCACTAAATTTTACAGCACTTGGGAACCCATACCCAGATACCCACCCATCCATTCCTGGGAGGTGCTGATCTATGAGCCCCATATTCCTTATTGGATAGAAGTCTGCCATCCCCGTGGCCCTTGGCTCATGTGCGCCAGTGAACATGGGGGTGGCAGAGCCCAGGGATTGGAATAGATGAAGGCCCCTGGTACTAGGGTTCCTGCGGTTAGGCTCAGGCATTCCCTTTCCCAGCGAACCTCATCTCTCTCAGCCCCTGTTCCCTGTTGCCATGCAAGAACCTGACCTTTCTGTTCCTCTATCAAGGCCTTGCTAGTTTCTATTAGTTGTTCTTGCATAGCTACATGTCTGTGGAGCCTATAATTTTTCTCACATGGAGCCTCATTGTCTCTCTGTGCTTCCTGTGTCAATTTAGAGTACTAGGCCAGTTTTTGCTGCAGGAGGGTTACCTCCTGAGTCCTGTCCATACTGGCCTGGTCCTTCCTTGCTAGAGCATCTTCTACCATCCTGGTGTGCTCTAACAGTTTTTCATGGTCTTTTTGGAGGTCACCCAGTCCCTGAAGGGCCAGGTGATTTTCTTCTATCTTCTCTTTTAAATAACTGACCTCCTGGCCTAAGGTGTCCCTTTCCTGAGCAAGAGTATGCTTCTTTGCAGCCAGGTCGTCCCTCTGTCATTGGAGTGCACCAGCTTTCTGGCGCTCTTCATCAAATTCTGCCTGGGTGTCCAGGTCTTTGAGAATTAGTTTATTATTCTCTTCTTTTTCTTGGTCTAGGTGGCTTTGCAGGGTGACTACCTGCTCTGAGCATGCCCTGTTCAAATGTTTTTGTTGTTCCAGCTTTTTCTGGCTCTGCAGTAGAGAGTCCAATCTTTCTTGGCACTCCTTTTGTAGGGCCAACACTTTGGTATCCTGCTATACCTTCTCCAGCTGCAGGATACCCATATCTTCTTTTATTTTTGTCAGGTACTGCCTGATTTCATTTTCTGATTCATGGCTCCTCTGCAGCCTTTGTTCTGCAGAGTCCAGATCAGTTTGGGCTTTTTCTAATGCTTACAGTTGCTTGTTTGCCAGATCTTGGCCTTCGGCATATTTGACCTGTATTGCTCCAATATGGAGGTACAGATATGCCGCTATTTTGGCAATCTTACTTTGCTCTTCTTTTACCTTAGGGGCCATATATAGTTCACTCAGTGCCATATGTAATGGACCCTGATCTTGCCATATGTATAATCCTTTTGCAGTGGTCTGCTCTTTAATTCCCTGCAACCACACCTTCTGATCCTGCTCTGTCCATTCACCCCTGACAAATAGTTTGTGCAGTAGGGATTCTTTAGCCGTATTGATTTCTACCAAGGTCGCCATTCTGGAAATATTAATTTCCTTTCTGACTTACAGGAGTTTATTTTATTTTTGCAAAGCAGACCAATTCCTTAGAGCGTTCCTTTTGAGGGGTGCTTTTTACAGTGTAGCACAATGTGGTAGCCCAACAGGGTTTTTGTACCCCGTCAGTTAGCACACTGTATTAGACTGTCACAAGTGGTATGCTTAATTCAGAAATCCCTGCGCACAAGCCCCCGATCTTGTAAGTGATTTCAACCAGGCACTTCACCTAAGTCAATGCCTAGCGTGGGATGCACAATTGAAACCCTTAATTATTTATTTATGTCTATAAGTTCTTTTATTTCTGAATGATGTACCCCTATATCACGCCCCTCTCTTTGAATCCCCCCAGGTCACACTGAACCAGGAAGCAGGCTGTTTTGAAAAGTTAAAATTATTTATTTTAGTTATTTCACAATATATAGATCACACTATTTTAATGGTTATACAATGATCACCAATGGGGTGATGTCACAATAAATCTCTTTAATCACACAGAGTAATGATAGGAAAATAATGCAGCATAGAATAATACTTTGTGTGGGTTCAATCAGCATAGAATAATACTTTGTGTGGGTTCAATCAAAATGCACTGTGATTACTCTTTCCCCCTGCACACTACTCAATTCCCCCAATATGAAATATAAAGAGATGGAATGAGAGAAAACAGGTTTCAGGAATACAGAATTCAACAAATAGTATCAATCCCAAATTCCCCCCAGCAAACACAGAGGAAAACAGGAATGATTGCAAACTTGTCAAAATGGTTTTGAATGTGGCTTGGAATGGAATGGTAAAAACACTGAAAATGGATTTAATTCACTAAAATGGTTTCAATACTAGTGGGAACCGCTCTGTATAGTTTCAGACAAACACTAGCAATGATTATTGAATAACTAGCAAGTTGAAAACTTAATTCTGAGGTCGGATGCAATGAATAGCTATTTCACACATGATAGATTTGAGCCAAATGAAAAATTCACGGCAAACTTTTCCATGCGTGGCACGCGAGTTGGGGTGCGGTTTTGGGTTTATTGGAAAGCTGAGGGTGTTAGCTTCAAGTAGACACTTGAATTTCATTTCTAGCATTCACGGTGAGGAAGTCATGAAGGTTTTTGTGAAGGTTGTTTTTTTAGAAAGATTCAAATTGGCAAAATAAGGATGCACTTTTTAAAATTACAACAAGGATTTTTACACTAGGGGAGACTATGAAGATGCAAACTACACGACAGCACACCCACCAACCCAGGATATCACTGGTTGGTTTGGCCTGCCGAGACGCTCGCCTTTCTTCAAAAATATATCAGCGCAAAGATGATTTTAACACTACTATTACAAAGGACTATAGGGTAAGAGGAAGAGTTCAAGCGAGGCAAAAGGATTTCTAGCAATACAGTTCTGGATATAGAGAATGGGTTTGGATAGGACGACCTATGGGCAATACATATGCTAGTGACAATCCTATGCTATGGATATTCACTACCAATGTTTGAAATGGACACGTCAGGGATCTGGTCAGGGATACTTTATGGACAGGAATTCAGCTAGCACACCGGACTGCACCCAAGGCGCTCTGGTTCTGCAATCAGCAAGGCACTCTGGACACCGCACGGTGGCACTGGACTGGATCTGACGGGTTCTGGTTCTGGTTCACAGCACGGCTCTACTGGGTTGGATCTTTGGATTATGGCAATAATTTTGCACAGCCAGGCTGTTCTTTTGTTCCCCTTAGAGGCCTGGGGTTAAATCTGGTTTCTGGATTTTTAAAGGCTAACCTGAGAATGGTTCATCTTTGGAAATGGGCCTTTCTGCTTTCAAAGTTCTGGAGTCTGGAGTCTGGAATATGGATTTCTCTTGCAAAGTGCTCCGCCAGAAATCGGTTGGTGGGTGAATGTGTGTGTCTTTCTAGGTCCTAAGCTGTCTCTATTTATGTATTTCCTAAAGGGGTGGGTATGCTGAATTATACTAGGCACACCCCTAGGTATTCTATTGGTTAGGGTCTTTCCTCTCTTTTGATTTGAGAAGAGAACAGGGTGTCATCATGACGATGTGTTTTATGATCCAGGGAAAACCTCCCCTTTGAGTTTGCACATGAAATCTACTTTTCATACAAGACATATTTACAATTTTACAAACTTGATAGCAATAGCATATCTCTATCCCATATTTTGTGGAGCAAGTATTCATCCGAGCCCCGTCGCGGTGAGAGCTTGGATCTAGATTTGGCAATTTTTTGCACTTTTGGTCTGGGACCCAATGTCAGATTTGTCCACAATTGTACACATATGTGCGCATGATATCTGGGCCTAATCCTATGAAGTTTCATGTTTCTGGCATCAATACAATTGCTACAAAACCACAATTTCTGCAGTCATGTCCCTGAACATAGCACAGAGTTCCGAGTACTTATAAAATGTGACCAACATTTTTACATTAACAATACTGTAATTTTCCAATTTTTACAAATTCGTACAGTCTTGTGTCAGTCCTTTTCGAAAATATACTTTTCTGTGCTTTAAGAATAAAGAAAACGGTCTGTGTCTGCCCCCAAAGTTTCTGGTGGCTCAAGAGCAATCTCCGACTCTTTCCACTGGCAGGGGCTTCTGTTGACACTTGCATCTGCATATCTTTTCAATCAAGGAAGTCCTTTGTCTCTCTCAGGAGCAGCAGCTCAAATCTCCTTCCCTCTTCATTAACACCTGCATGTGAGTTCCTGGGCCAGAGAACAGAAGGGAGGTGCCTTTTGTTGGGGCAAGCTGTGGAATTTACTTTGTAGTTCTTTGGCTTGCATCAGGCTGCTTTCAAAATCACTTGGTTTAAATGTTTCTTTGATTAAAATAAACTTACATTTTCAAAACAGGCAAACAGAACTCTAATTCCAGTCTTTTAAAACATAGAGATTAAATAGTTGCAACCTATATTGCTTTTGATGGCAAGTCACTTAATTCCAACCATTTGATTTTAACTGCACAAGTTTAAGCTTCCAATGCAATTAAATGACAGCTGTCATACAGGTGGCCGGGGGTACTGCGCCCATATTTTGACTGATTTTCACAGACAAGCACATTATTTTTAATGTGGATATTCTGATAAACTCTGCTTTTCCTGACATTGTGTGCTCATGAGGATTCCTTAAACGAAGTGGTGGGTAACACCCAGCAAGGATGTTGGATATTTTCTGATGTTTTGAACCATTATTTTGTAATCTCAGCAACCAAGGAAAAAAGGATTTCAGAGCACTTCTGGGTTTCCTCGCAATAAAACACTGCCTTTCATGTAGTTTCCATTTTCACTCTGTGGGCAGCCCAGTGACAGGTTTCAGCAGTGTGGTCTCCTGTTCCACTACTGACACAGACAAAGTAGATTGGCAGCCATCTTTTGGGTTTCATAGCGCAATTTTCATAGGTTTAGCACGGATAGGGCTTTTTGCGGCCATTTTGCTGGTTATGGTGCCACCAGCACACAGTGATGTCGCAGGGCAGAGCCTAGTGGGTCAGTACACCCCACAGCATGTTCAACAAATAACATCATGGAACACCCCATTACTATGCTGGCAGCCTTCTCAATGGCAAATGTGGCAGCTGCAAAAGATTGTTCGCAAGGAAAACGACCCCTCATTATTGGGTCTAAAATCCCACTGTAATATGCAAGGGGCTTGTACCCCAACCTGGTTCTCCGCGTGAGTATAGCTGTCATAACAGTGCCATTCATGTGCGAAAACAAAAATAATTCCTCAGCATACTTGGGAATCCCTAAAACTGGAGCTGTGCAAATTGCCTTTTTCAACTCACCAAACCCTTCTTCCAGTTTCTCAGTCCAAACTATTTTATTTCCTGATTTGCCTGTGCTTTCTTCAGAGCTTGCAACAATGTATGAACTTTAATCAAAGACCCATGCTCTCACATAGTTACACAGTCCTGAAAATCTCTGCATGTGCTTTATCGTGTGTGGTTTTGCTGTTTTCAAAATAGCCTCACCCCTCTCAGGAGAAACTTTCTTTCCTTCTTACGAAATTAACTGGTCTATGTACAGCACTTCTTCTTGACAGTACTGTAATTTCTTTTTGTCTACTTTATATCCTTTGTCTGCAAGAATAATCATTAGCTGAACTGAATCGCGTCTGCAATCTTCCTCTGAGGTTCTGCAGACCAATATGTCATCAACGTAGTGGAACACAACAATATTGCTTAAGTTCATCTGTAGGACTCTATTGAAAATCAATGGGGACTCACACTACCCCAGGGGCAAACAAGTGCTTTTCTGATGACTTTGTCTGAATGTAAATGACGTCAGATCTTGGAAGTCTTAATGCAATGGGTTTGAGAAAAACACATTTTTCAAGTCAATCGCATTGAAATATCATGCCTTAGGAATATTACAGAGAATTGTCTCAGGATTAGGAACTAGAGGGAACTCGCCCTCTACAAATTGGTTAATCGGGCAAAGGTCTTGAATTAAACGCCACGTCCCTCCCTTCCCTTTTTTAATTGGATAAATCGCAGTATTACACGATAACTCTGACGTCACTAAGATGCCCTGTTCCATCATGACGGATATCGCCTTAAAAATACCTTCATCTGTCTCTCAAGACATGGGATACTGTTGTGCTTGAGGTAAAATTGCTCCTGGTTTCAATTTAATCTTCACTTCCCTAGCCCCCTTCAATAGGCCTACATCATAGGGGCCTATTGTCCATAATGAAACTGGCACTTTCGCCATGTCGTCATCAAAATACTTGGGGTGCTTCCTTGCTAGCATCATTTTCTGTGGAACCTCACATTTAATTGCTCTCACCCAATAGCTAATACTCATCTCAAACAATACTTTGTCATCTGATGGATGATCTCTAAACATATCCTCCTCAGTGACGTCAGTCAATCTGTAACCCTCCCCACTGCCAATCACTGTGCACCATCATCTGCCATCATGATCATTTCCATCAAGCAAAGCCATTTCTCCTCTCACTATGGCTGCCTGTAATTCTAAAGGAACGATTTGTCCTTCCTCTTCATCCATAGGTAGATTTGGACTAAATAAAAATTCATCAGGTGTTCTCATACTTCTGTCCACTAAACCTGGTAGCCATGTTAACAGAATGCATACCCCATAATGAAAAACTTCTCGTTCTAACAGTACTCCTCGTGTGACCACTTGTCCTGCAAATCCCATAATAAACTCTCTCACGTTTAAATAATGCATTCCCAGTGTTGAACACACTATGCCTTTATCAGTGAACAAAATCTACAAGTTCTACTTGGTCATTAAATCTCGACCTAATATATTAACAGGTGTCTTTCTTGAAAATAACAATGGCACAGACATGTCACACTCTCCTTAGAGACTGGCAATTCTTCAGTAAAAGGAACTCGACTTGTAGCTCCCGTGAAACCTTGAGTATTCATGGCGTTTCCAGACATCAAATATTTCCCCTCTCGTGTACATGAGCATGTTGCACCTGTGTCTACTAAAAACAAAAAAGATTTGCCTCCTATATTAACATCAACCCTCGGTTCCTCTTGATGATTGGGTGTCACAAATAGTATTGAACACATCAATTCTCGCAGTGAGCTGTCCTGTTGGGGATACATTCTCATCCCCATACCTGTGAAAGGATTCCCTCCATCAACAGTGACACCCCTATTCTAGGAGTCATTAATAGTTCCGTGTTTGTGCTTTGATGTATCTGCATGGGTGACTACTGTGACTGCCCTTGTGGCGGATTCATTGGTGCCTGCTGCATTTGTAAGTCTTGCTGCATTCTCTGTGTTTGTGTTTGCTGCACTGTATTATTCTTGACAAACCCATTTCCATTCTGCTGCAATTATGCAGTCAGGTTATTAGTCCCCCCTCTTGAGAATAGCCCATTCTGCACAAATCCTTGACTTCTACATGTGTGAGCAAAGTGCCCCGACATACCACATGTCCAGCATATAAGAGGAGGTCTCCTAATTTGCCCCTCCTGCATGCCTTGACAATCGTTCTGTGTGTTTTGAAACCCACCTTGGTTATTCTGGAAGTTTCCCTGATTATTCTGGAAGCCTCTACCTCAAAGGCCTCCCTTACCCCGTGGTATGAATCCATTATTACCTTGATCGAACTGCCTTTTTTAGTTATTCACCTGCGGCATGTTTGCTGATTGCTATGAACCTGACCCATCTCCACTAGTCGACATTGCCCCTTCAATGGCATACTTTGATAGTTTTTTCATCACTAACTTTGCCTTTTCACATTTCCTAGCATCGTCTTTCTTTCGATTCTTCTCTTGAAACAGCCTGCAATAATGCACGATGGTCAGCTGTATTTCTGACCATGGTTTTGCTTCCATGCCAACTAATTTCTTGAGCTGTTTTGGTACTGCTTCCGGCAGTCCTTGGCACAATATATGATAAAATATAGGTATAGATTTTCCCCAAGCTTCGCGTGTCTCCAAGGCCCACTGCACTTGGAAAGTCTGAATGTAAACTAGAGGATCACCCCCTTCCTGCATCTTTTTAGCCATTATAGCTCCCATATCTGATGTGTCCGAATACAGTACTCTAAGCGCTTTCCAGACCATTTCCCTACAGTTATTGAACAGTGCTTCATTGTGAGCCGTGTTTACCGTAGTAACACTAGAATACCCTGCTCTTGACCAAACGTCATCAGCCCTTTCCACAAGGATGGAAATCAGGAGACCTTTAATGTCCCCTATAGCTAACGTGTTTCCTCCTGTCATTTTCTCTAACTCATGTATCCATTTCCCAGAGCCGGAAGTTAAACTCAGAAGTTTATACCTTAAGTTGTCCTTATCCATCTGTGGCCACGGTATATAATGTGGCCTAGCTCCTCTCTTTTCTAACTGCGAAATCCCAAACTAGCATTCATCTCCCATCGTTTGTCTATTCATAACAGGGACAATGGCTCTGCACCGCTTTCTTCCTCGCAGTGACCTTAGCCTGCTCACATAAGGTGGCGAGTCCCCCCTCTGACCATGGGATCACCCTCTAGGTGGATCTAGCTGCGTCAATGATTCTGACACCCGAGATTTGGGTAGGTCCAGATCTGACCATCTTACTTCCTTATCCATCGAAAAACACCCTTCAGGGCCACATGAATCACCTCCCTTTTCCCCACGGAAGGTTTCTCTATCTTCATCTGACATATCCTGTCCCTCCCCAGCTTGTGTGATTTCTCTCTTCTTCATCTCTATTCAGAATCAGTCTATCTAAAGACAGCTGTTTGGCCTCAAAACTACATGAGACTCCCTCTTTGTCGTACAGCTGCATACTCTCGAGTCAATCATTTTTACCCTTCCCCTGTAGCACTCTCTTAGTCCTCATATCATGATAGACTTTATCGATCACATCCCTAATGCTTCTCAAGTCAAATTCATCCTTTAGATTTGCTCTAGATGGACCTGCTATTGGATCATGTGCTGGGAAGAATTCTTCTATGTCTTCCCATGCCACTACTGGATTAGGATCCATAACTTCCTTTCCCATATGATCAATATTGCGTGCTCTTTGTCTCCTCTTTTGTTCTAGTTCATTGTCAAATTCTCTTTGCTTCCTTGCTTCCTCTCGTACCCTTTCTTTCTCCTTTCTCGTCATGTCTCTTCTCTCATTTGCCCTTCGTATTTCTTTGTGTTTTCATCTTTGTATTCTTTTATCCCTTAATTTCTGTTCCTCCTCTTCCTCTCTCGTTCTTTCTCACTTTTTTTGTCTTTATCATTCTTCGATTGCCCTCTGTCTATTATCATATTTTCTCTGCTCCTTAACCCACTATGCACTGTACTGCTTAGGTTTGCGTTTGTGCTTAGGTAGCTGCTTACAGAGGTATATCAGTGGAGTAACATCCTCCATTTTGACTCGTCACACTTTATTGTCAATACTCACATTTACGCTTTGCATATTTCAAAAATATGTTTCAGAAAAACAAAACAATATGAGAGTGCACCAATTGTCGCAGCCTCCAAACCCTCTATATCACATTTTTACTTTCATCTGTTTTCACTAAACACCATTATTTAAAAAATAACAAATAAATAATTAATTCACAATTCTCTTGTTTTCTTTTTCACAGCTATCAATTCCTCCATTGTTTTTTCACCATGTACCGTCACATAAAACAAACAGACAAACAGACATACTCGACTGGCTACATATAATCTTCTCTTTAAGACTCGTCCTACCCCTAAAAAATACCCCAATTTGGGATTTGAATCGTCCTCTTTTAACAGTCTTTAAACAAGTTCGTAGCCTACGTCACCCGTAATAGGGCTCTAGGAATGATTCCTTCTGTTCCGTCTTTACGACACAGGAAACTTGGGTGTACTCTTTATCGTGGCCTCTCCTCACAATATCTCTTAATTGCTTGGCCTCTCCTCAAGTCAATTTTACTTAATAACTCAATTGCTTGGCCTCTCCTCAAGCCAATCAGCTTAATTTTCAATGCTCATCGTTCTCATGTTACTTAACCCCAACCTCCCTCTGTTACTCATTTTCCCCTTATCACATTCTTCACTCTCTGCCCACTCACACTTTTGCCACCTCATTCAGTTTTTACTCACCATTCGCTTTTTCGACTACCGACTCTCGGGATAATCTGCCCCTTTACCAGTCTCTTCAACTTTGCCTTCGTTCAGCTTCCTGTAGACACCGGGAGGGGATTCCGTGAAAACCGGGGGAGCCATCTCACCCTTGCTTGCAAGGCTAAAGTTTAAGAAATGTTCCGCTATCTACAGGGAGCATCAAGTCCTTTCAGCTGATTGGCAGAGGTTGTGCGATATTTTTCTGGGTCTGCAAAGCCTACTCTCTCGATCGATATCTAACCATCATCTCTGCTACCACGTGAACTGGAGGGTTCCAGCTGTTTAAGACAATACCCTTGAGATGAGTGGGGATACATAAATAATCAAAACGACTCAGGTAATTGGAAAAAGGGTAAATGATGAAGGAGAATTCCGCCAAATGAATCCCACTCTGCCCTACACTCCGTCAACAAAAAGTCACGGCAGAGCAGGAGGGGGAATCTGTGGGGTACATTTAAGGCCCAAAGCCAAAATTCCCTTTCACCAAAACTGCATATAAAACAGTGTCACAAAGATGGCTGTGCTGTTGTCTACTTGGCACATGTGGCGAGATTTGAACACAGCCACCCAAAGAATGGCTGCATTTGCGCTACTTTATTTGAATCAAAAGAAAATAACCTACATTCAGAATGGCTCTACATTTGCTGTTCTGTCATTTGAAGACTAAAGGCTGCGTACAGCATTCAAAACGGCATTGTAATTTGTTATTTCTTTCATTTTAAACCCTACAAAGTGTGCGCTCCAGTGAAACACAACCCTGCATGTGTATTCCATCAGATTACCAAGAAGAAAGGCAATACATATCAAGAATGGCGTTGTTCACTGATAAAGTACTTGAAGTGCAAAGAATTCTGTTTTGCCCTCAACACAGCTTTTGTTTCCTTTTAAAATGAACCATTGCACTCAAATTGCAGCAAAGGAAAGAAATAGCATGGCGCTCTCTTGTTCCCATGTCAATTTCAAAGAAATTCTTTGCAGTGTCGCTCTGTGTCAGTAAACTCACAGTGTATGCAAAAGGCCTTCCAAAGATAAATTGAAACATAATCCTGCAGGCTGCAGAACCGTGTTTGCAACAGGAAAGGAAAAGTTCTGCACACGTGTGAATCTGCTATTCAAACTAAGGAAAATGTCATTTCAAAGTCAAATGTCAATTGAAAGCCGTTGCTCGCACAGAAACATTATTGTATATGTGGGTGGGGGTTTGCAGTTATATGGCTAACTAATGTACATTGTATTTGTTCCCATAGGAATTGGCGCTTGGAACAGACTCAGAAACCAGTAGAACAGGTTCTTCTGGCCCAGGCACTGAATTCAATGACAAAGCCCTGCCTCCAACAGTGGGAAGAGTTGCATCCAGAAGTGAACCAGACCACAAAGGCACATGAAAAGGCTGAAGTGTGGAAATTCACTCCCCTACTAGACTGGCCGGCATCCCTGCAGAAAGGAACAAAGAAAACCCAGTAGAGCTGGTGCATGACCGAGAGAGGCGATTTCCTCCAGCACCCTCTGAAGGAGAAACTGTAAAGACTTCAAAGGCGCTTCATAAAAGCCCTTTGTTACAAGCCAGACCTGGCAGAGAGAGTGGCTGTGGGGGTTTGTGGGACCGCCCACACATGTGACTAATAAAGCCCATTGACTTTAAAGAACTGTTGTACATTAAGACATTTCTCCCAGTGCCCTGAATAAGCAGTAATTTTATATAATGCCAGTATTTCATGTGACTTTTTCGACAAACAGAAAGAGACCCAATGCATGTTTCTAGCACTTGGTGAAGTAAAATGGCATGAAAAACACATTTCAGGGTGAATTATAAATAACACAGATATGAAACTTGGCGAAAAGATGCAAAATGTTAGGGGGCATATGTGTAGCTATTTTGTAGAATTTTAAATATTATACTTTTCAGAAAAATGGTGAAATCATGCCAAAGGGCGATGCAATCTCGCACAGAGTCGGCGGTCAGACTGTCCAATTCCCTGTGACATATGGAATCTGAAAATCTGCTTCCTATGATGGTGACTAGTATAAATTTGAAGTTTTGCTCCATAACTCATTTTTGGTCAAAAAAAAGTAGCTTGGAGAGACAAAGGGAGATCATAAATGCAAACACGCACATGGTGTCATTTCCCCTGAACCAATCAGCCCAGGGGGAGGAGGGAGGACCAGCTGGCTGGCCTATCCCAGGTCAGGAAGAATTCCAGAGTACTCCCCCCCCCCCCCAGACTGTAAAACAATGATGTCATTTTGGCTATATGAGGGGGAGACAGAGAAACACAAGGGATTCAGACTCAAAACCAGATCCAGAGACAGCCATTTAATCTACTCAAATCCAACTCAAGATCCAGGAAAGCAGATCCCTCCATCCAGATACAGACACACACCAGAATCCAGGGAAAGAGGAGGGGAGGCAGCAGAGCTCAGTGACCAGAGCCCTTGCCCATCTGATCCCTTCCAGGAGAGCCAAGTGACCAGATCTTGGCCCAGCTGTCCCGGAATGTCCAGCATCCCATCCAGAAGAAATCAGCTGTCCCAGGGACCAGATCTCTTGGCCCAGCTGTCCCAGTGACCCTGCTGGCTGCCCAGAAACCCCAAACTCAAGCTTACATTGTAAGTATCACATCACCCAGTCCCAAATTACATATCCCTCTCTTTTGACTCTTGCACATCATTAAAATCCCATTCAAAATCCCAAATTGCCAGTATAGTCTATTCACCCATCCATAGACAAATCTGTATTAGCCTGTGTATGTAAGTATATTTCTTTGATAAGTCTTCCCATAGCCTGTTAAATCCTTAGTATCATTTTGAGATTAAATGAATTAATTCCCCTATAAGGAGATTCACAGTGTGAGCTTGTTACAATTTAAAATGAACAGCCTTGCGTGCAGTGTCTTTCTTTAATAATATAGCCATTAAAATATAGACTCAGTAGAACGAGTCATGGTGCAACAAAAAACAAATTTGCCCATGTATTGTGTTTTTCCATAAATTCCGATTTGCATTTTTTCCACAGAAACCCACACTGTAATCCCAATAAGAATAACCCCTTTATATCAGAATCCTATCTGTTAAGTGCCTGTGTTTGTTATTCAGATTTTGACAGTTCAGCCCTTCTCTGTGGCTGCCTTTCATCACAAGTTCTGTGTAGAAAATAATTGTCATTCTGCCGTGTGTGTTTTCTTTAGCATTGTTTTCTTCCTAAAATCGATTTTCTGTCAGCGTCTGTGATGCTGGAAATGCATTGGAGGGACAGGGCCTCCCTGTTCTTGTCCTGTAGTCCTTTTTCATTTGTGTTCTGTATTGTTTTCTACCCAGGAGTCCATGTGGGACTCCTGGCAGTACTTCTCTTCCTGTTTTTGGTTTGGTTTACAGACCCATGAGATACCCTTATGGCACCCGTGGGTTGGGGTGCAACCCTGTGCCCCTAGTGTATGTTTTTGGGCACCTGTGTGTGGCCCACAGAGCAGGGTATGGGCTGGTGGCAGCTCCATGCTGAATTTGACAGGTGCTCTGAGTATCCTCCATTTTGGGATGCCCAGGCCCTGCCATTGGAATCAGTTGATTCATGGTAGAAAACAAGATGTCCCCTGTGGCTTCTTGCTTTCTATTGCCTGTTACCTTGTTTTCCCAAAGAACTAAGAAGCCCTGACTATGTCCCTTCCCCCTAAATGGCTGTTGGGTGGAAGTTCCATATATGGTGTTGTTTTGAAGTCCAGGCCAGACTTGCTGGAGCCTTCCCAGTGACTGTATGTTGTGGGTACACCCTGTGGGGGGGACCTGGATGAATGGAGTGTGTGACCAATATGCACTTCTTGTTGTGGATGTCTGGTTTCTGGTGTTTGATACAATGACTGAGACAGCCCTGCCCGAAACTGGTATGAATGCAGTGTGTAGTTTTGAATGGCTGGGTACTTGTCCCAATACACATTTCTTGCTCTGAGTGCCTGAGAGGGAGAAGAGGGGCCTGAATGCACTGTATGCCTGATTGACTGACTGACTGACTACTGAATGCCCTTCTGAGTGATTGGCTGCCTGAGTGTGCACCAGCTGATCTTTGCCAAAGCTCCCTGGTAGACAGACCTACAAAAGGCTGCCGATCGGAGACGGGGAATGCCGGGGAATCCCAAAGAGAAGCACCCGGACTGTTGTCCGCCACCGTCGATGACCGCCGTCGCCGACCGGAGCTGCCGTGCTCCCGTTGCCTAAGAACGTTTGATTCACGGACACGCTCATCCCCACTGCCGCCTGCCTTATCCCGTTAGAGAAGGCAAGGCCATTGACACGCTGAGGATTATCTGCCAGTGGGTTTCCTGCCACCCAAAGACCACAGAGACGCCAACTACTCGACGCCCTTGCTGGGCCACAGTTCTTCAAACTCTTTGCAGTCCAGAACTATCGACATCGAGGTGCCCCGCACGCCTCTTTCTTGCAGGACGTTTACACTTCCCCATCGATGAGCACCGCTAGGAAAGAAGCTGCCACTTCACTGGTGTAGTTCCCCCTGTTCTTCAAAGGACGTTTAATGACCCGTGACTCCTGCCTTAAAGGGAGGGCACTCAAGAAGGGCCGTCGATTCCCCAACGAGGAACCCTACAACGCCAGGTACTTTGGGGTTGCTGAACTATTGGAAAGACTCATGTGAACAATATATGGACTGGGCTTATGATATATCTTTACTCTACAGGTTTCCCAGGGGGGGGTTCTCCACACAGAACTGTGTCTAGGTAATGGGGCAAGTATTCTGCCAATTGTTCTAACCAACTGCTTTCCTCTTATATCTATTGTTGGTTTCCTTTATGAACTGTTTTGTGTGACATTTAACCGTACAGTTGATGCACTTTAAAGAGATCGAATAGTAATTGTGGTACCACGTAGAACTGTATAGATTCGCCATTATAGATAACCGAGTACAAAGTGAGTTATCGTGATATTGTACATGACCTTGAATATTAATTATATAAAGACTGTGTTTTAACTAATAGAGTGTGCAAACATTCCTTTGTGGGTGCTTGGGGACTACACTGTACTTAAGAACCAGCCGTATCACCTCCTGAGAAGTTAAGCCTTGATTGCTCGTTCATTTCTACCGTAATAGAGAATCTTGGCTGGCATCCTCTGTGCCTCTCCTCAACCATATAGAGAGCAGGAGTATAGACACCCCCTCCAGTCTTTACACTGGTGGCAGCGGTGGGATGCTTATGGTTTTAAGAATCAGTGTATAACTGTGCCACTTACAAAATATCTGCACTTTGTTAAATTGAGGTTTAGTTGTGTACAAGAACTGCATTACAAGCAATGGAATCTATTGCGAATGGTAAATTGACTTGGATGAGCTTAGAGGCTCTCCAGAGAGCTTGTGAAGCCAGGGAATTAGACTTTGTGGATAAGTCTTGGGCTGAGCTGATAGCTGCCCTGGTGGACTACCAGACTGATGGTGAAACTCTTGAAGGGGAGGATGCAACCAATGAGGACTCTATCCCGGGGGTTGTCGCTGAATCTGTTTATGGGAACGCCACCATTCCTGCTGCCTCTGTTCCGACTCCCAGCAATTCCTTGGAACTTGAGTTATTAAGGATGAAATTGGCCTTTGAATATCGCAAGTTGGAAATAGATGCTGAGCTTAAGAAAGAGGAGCTGGCACAGCAAGGGGAACTCAAGAATAGGGATCTTAAACTCAAAGACAAGGACACTGAATGTCAGAGAATAAAGTTAGAGAAAGCTCGAGTGGAGACTTCAGCTAAACCTGTTGAGAGTGTCAGGTCCCCAGCAACCAAGTTTATGAAAGATTTGGTTGGTGTGTATGCAGAGGGTTCTGATATCCTCCAATGGATTGAATCATTTGAGATGGCTTGTGCAATTCATGATGTTGATAAAAGAGATTGGGCTAAGTGTTTGTTAAGCAGAGCGCCTCAGACTGGGTATGACTGTATTCTTAAACTGAGTGTGGAGGAAAGGGGTCAGTATGAGTGCATGAAGTCTGCTTTGATTGCCAAGTTTGGCAAGACACCTACCCAATACTTAAAAGGTTCAGGGATTTTAAGAAAAGAGATAATGTGTCTTGGGTTGACTGGGTGAGTGCTGTGCTTATGAACATAATGGGATGGATTGATGGATACAAGGTGAAAACATTTGTTGAATTGTCCCACCTTTTGTTTTTTGAGCATTTTTTGGAAGCCTGTTTACCAGAGCTGCATCAGTATGTTGCTGACCAGAATATTTTGGATCCCTTTAAGCTGGCTAGGTTGGCTGACAAGTGGATCTCCCACCGGGTGTTTCCTAAGGACTCCAGTGGGAAGGACAAGGACAAAGAAAAGGGGACCTCTGAGAAAGCTGAGGAGTCCCAGAAGCAATCACAGTCGGGTAAACCAAAACCTTCCTCTCCTAAAACCGAAAAACCTAGTGGGGATAAGTCTGTTGTGGGTGGGAGTAAGAGTAGTGGTCCGCCTGCTGCAAAGCAGGATCCTAGTGGTTCCAGTACCGTACCCCGCTCTCCCGGCACTTGTTGGGATTGTGGGGCTCTGGATCACAGAAGGGGTGACCCCAAGTGTAAGGGTAAGGCACTTGGGGTCCAGGCTGTCAGCCTGACCTATCCCTACCCCGTACCTGAGGTGGAGGCCACTGTTCTCCCCTCCTCTACCGGGATCACATTCGGTGCTCCCATAGATATTTCCTTAGTGTCCCTTGGGGCCTGGTACCAGTACGCAGAAGTACTGGCAACTATCCCACAGAACACCTGTAGGTTTTTGAGAAGTGTCTTCTTGAATGGCTAGCCTTCTACTGGTTTGAGAGACACTGGGGAAAGCATGACAGTGGTGGACAGGACCCTGCACAAGCCAGAGGACTATGTAGGTGCTCCTCTGAGAACCACCAGGTTAGCTGTTGGGCCTCTCAAATTATCGCCTGTAGCCGTAGTTCACATCACAATTGGAGATAAGACAATGAAGCTTCCGGTCCTGGTTCAGGACAACGTGCTGAACACTTTGTTAGACAACGATTAGGTTGAGTTGTGGATAATCACGGATGGTCTACCCATGACTGTTGTGGCGGTCACCCGATCGCAGGTCACACTGGGTCCGGCTGCGAGCCCGGTACTCTCGCCGATGGAGAAACCCAAGGCACGAAGGAAACGGAAGAGTCAGAAAGCCACCTCTGTGGAAGTGACCCCTGCTCTTCCTGCTGTTCCGACAGCACCCATTGGGATCCATGCTCCGGACGGGCTGGGTCCAGTGGTGAACCCCATCTCAACTCCTGTGGAGAAGAGCCAGAAGACTTTCCTGTGGGAGAGGTACTCCACCCGGAGGATCATCCCGACCTTCAATGCTTGTTAGCTGAAGGGGGACCCTCCCGGGCGGACTTCTGTAAGGGACAGAGAGAGTGCCACTCTCTCGAGGGTCTGAGGAAACAGGCCATGTCCCAGGCACAAGAGAATTGCCTAGGACATTCTGGATCTAGTGGGAGGGTGAGCTCTTTGTTAGTTAGGCCACTAGGCCTGAACCTGGTGCCCTCAAGAGGTTGGTGGTACCCCAGGTTTACAGGCCCTTCCTACAGCAGTTGGCGCATGAGGTGCCCTTAGCTGGTCATCTTGGTATCAAGAAGACTAAACAGAGGCTCTCTGCCCATTACTACTTGCCCCGGATGGGAGTAGAAGTGGAGTCCCACTGCAAGATCTGCTCCACTTGTCAGTTATCTGGGAAGGCTGGAGGCAGGGTTATTGCCCCACTGCAGCCACTGTCAGTGGCAGACACTCCATTTGAGAGGGTGGGCATCGAGATTTTCAGTCCCCTTGACCCTCCCACTTCAGGTGGACATCGGTTCATCCTGGTCTTGGTCGATCATGCCTCCAGGTACCCTGAGGTTATACCCCTTCGGACTGTAACGTCCAAAGTGGTTGCCAGGACTCTCCTGGGCATTTTCGCCCATGTTCGATTCCCTAAGGAGGTTGTCTCTGACATAGGATCCAACTTCATGTCTAGTTACATGAAAACCATGTGGATAGAGTGCGGGTAACCTATAAATTCTCCAACTCTTACCATCGAGACCAACGGTCTGGTTGAGAGGTTTAATAAAAGTCTCAAGGGCATGCTAGGTGCTTTGGAAGAGCCCCTAAGGAGGAAATGGGATCTCCTCCTACCATGCCTGCTGTTCGCTTACAGAGAGGTACCTCAAGAGGCTGTGGGTTTCAGCCCCTTTGAGTTACTCTTTAGACATCCAGTGAGGGGGCCCCTTGCCTTTATCAGAGAAGGTTTGGAAGCCACCTCTCCATGTCCCGCCAAGCAGTTGGGGGACTATGTGTTAGGCCTCAGACGGAGGATGACACAGATGATGGGTCAGGTGACAGCAAATCTCAAGGCCAGCCAAGAACTGAATAAGTACTTGTATGACCTTAAAGCCTCACAAGTGGATTGGACTCCGGCACAGGAAATCCTTGTGATGGAGCCTACCAAGCCTAGAGCTTTGGCAGACAAATGGACTGGACCCTTCAGGATCATCTCCAAGATGGGCGAAGTCAATTATCTGGTTGACATGGGAGTCCCTGGGGTAGCCCCTCAGGTATTCCATGTTAACAGGCTCAAGCCTTTCCACAGGAGAGCAGAAGTCTAATGTCTCTTGCTAGCTTCAGAGCAAGAAGAGGATGAGAGTGAGCCCCTTCCTGATTTGCTGCATAGCAACCCTCAGGATGGCTCAGTGGAGGGAGTGCATCTCTCTCCAGATCTGACGAAAGAGCAGCAGAGGGCCTGCCGGGCTTTGATCCGGCAGTATGTCTCTCTTTTTTCACTGACACTAGGCCTCACACCATGGTGTAGGCACGTAATTGACACTGGTGACAGCTTACCTGTCAAAAGCAGGTGCTAACGTTTGTCAGATACAGTTAAGAACCACATCCAGTCTGAGGTCACCAAGATGTTGGATCTGGATGTTATTGAACCCTCAACCAGTCCCTGGTCCAGTCCTGTGGTCTTTGTCCCCAAGGCAAGTTCCCAGGCAGGTACCAAGGATTGGATGTTCTGTGTGGACTACCAAGGAGTCAATGCCGTCACCAAAACTGACGTGCACCCATTGCCCAGAGCTGATGAGCTTGTCGACACCATAGGTGCTGCCAAATTTGTGAGCACCTTTGACCTTACCTCAGGCTATTGGCAAATGGCTCTGACAGACCATGCCAAGGAAAAGACAGCATTCTCAACACCAGAGGGACTCTACCAGTTTAGGGTCATGCCTTTTGGGTTGAAGAATACCCCTGCCACCTTCCAGAGATTGGTCAATCATGTGCTCAGTGGGCTGGGGGCCTTTTGTGTGGTCTTCTTAGATGACATTGCCGTCTACAGTTCTAACTGGTAAGAGCATTTGACACATCTGGATAAGGTGTTGCAGGCCTTGAAAATGGCTAACCTCACTATCAAGGCCACCAAGTGCTAGATAGCTCAGGGGAAAGTCACATATCTTGGTCATGAGGTAGGAGGGGGTCAAATCCAACCTCTCCCCAGTAAAGTACAGGATGTACATGACTGGGAGACTCCCACTACGAAAACCCAGGTGAGAGCCTTTTTGGGCCTCACTGGGTTCTATCACAATTTCATGGCGGACTATGGAACCATAGCTGCACCACTGACAGCTTTGACTTCACCCAAACAGCCTAGGAAGGTTAATTGGACTGAAGACTGTCAGAGGGCTTGAAAGAAAGTCTCTGTAGGGCACCTGTGTTGTTTGGCCTGACTAAAGCAAACCCTTTATCGTCCAGACAGATGCCTGCGACACTGGAATCGGAGCTGTCTTGTCCCAGTTAGATGACAAAGGGAGGGAACATCCTATCATATTCATCAGTAGACAACTCAAGGGTAGAGAACTTAGGTGGGCTACTGTTGAAAAGGAATGTTTTAGCATAGTTTGAGACTTAGGCATTTTAGGCCCTACCTTACGGGGTCTACCTTCAAGGTGCAAACAGATCATAAGCCCCTGAAGTGGTTTATGCAGATGAAGGGTAAAAACCTGAAACTGCTTAGGTGGTCCATTAGCCTGTAAGGGCTAGACTTGACAATAGAGCATAGACCAGGGAAGAGTTACGGTAATGCAAATGGCCTTTCCAGAAGGTATGTTGACCATCTGGATGAGGGTGTCTATCTCGTGGGTGATTAGGCACCATAACCTCAGTCTGGGGGTGGTGACTGTGACGCTGGAAATGCATTGGAGGGACAGGGCCTCCTGTACTTGTCCTGTAGTCCTTTTTCATTTTTGTTCTGTATTGTATTCTTCCCAGGAGTCCATGTGGGACTCCTGGCAGTGCAACTCTTCCTGTTTTTGGTTTGGTGTACAGACCCATGAGATACCCTTATGGCACCCGTGGGTGGGGTGCAACCCTGTGTCCCTAGTGTATGTTTATGGGCACCTGTGTGTGGCCCACAGAGCAGGGTATGGGCTGGTGGCAGCTCCATGCTGAATTTGACAGGTGGTCTGAGTAGCCTCCATTTTGGGATACCCAGGCCCTGCCATTGAAATCAGTTTATTCCTGATAGAAAACAAGATGGCCCCTTGTCCTCTTGCTTTCTATTCCCTGTTACCTTGTTTTCCCATAGTCCTGGGAAGCCCTGACTCTGTCCCTTCCCCCTGACTGGCTGTTGGATGGAAGTTCCATATATGGTGTTGTTGTGAAGTCCAGGCCAGACTGGCTGGAGCCTTCCCACTAACTGTATGTTGTGGGTACACTCTGTGGGTGGGACCTGGGTGAATGTAGTGTGTGACCAATATGCACTTCTTGTTGTGGATGTCAAACAATGACTGAGGAGACAGACCTGCCCGAAACTGGTAGGAATGCAGTGTGTAGTGTTGAATGGCTGGGTACTTGTCCCAATACATATTCCTTGTTGTGAGTGCCTGAGACGGAGGAGAATGGCCTGAACGCACTGTATGCCCGATTGGCTGACTGACTGCTGAATGCCCTTCTGAGTGATTGTTTGCCTGAGTGTGACCCAGCAGAATGAATGGGAGATCAACTAGTATATCTGGGGGCCTCTCACTGCTAGAAATCATTCAGAAGCTGAAGTCCAACCTACGAAGAGTAACTGGAGTGAAACTGAAGCTTGACTTTCAAGCCCTGCTGGAAGAGAAGAATTGCCGTTGCTCTTCTTCATCAATCTGAAATATGTTGTGTCTCTAAGGATTGACCAAGAGAGGAGCTGGTAAGGCACCCTCTTCCCGAGCTATGAGGGACCATCGTGCACCAGCTGATCTTTGCCGAAGCTCCCTGGTAGACAGACCTATGAAAGGCTGCCAACCGGAATCCCAAAGAGAAACGCCCGGACTATTGTCCGCCTTCGTCGACGATCGCTGTCACCGACCGGAGCCGCCGTGCTCCCTTTGCCTAAGAACTTTCAATTCACGGACACGCTCTTCCGCACCGCCGCCCGCCTTATCCCATTGGAGAAGGCCAGGCCGTCAAAGCGCTGAGGAGCTTCTGCCGGTGGGTTTACCACCACCCAAAGACCACAGAGATGCTGACGACTCAACGCCCTTGCTGGGCCACAGTTCTTCAAACTCTTTGCAGTCCAGAACTATTGACATCGAGGTGCCCCGCATGCCTCTTCCTTGCAGGACGTTTACGCTTCTCCGTCGACGGGCACCACTAGGAAAGAAGCTGCCACTTCACTGGTGTAGTTACCCCTGTTCTTCAAAGGACGTTCAACGACCCGTGACTCCTGCCTTAAAGGGAGGGCACTCAAGAAGGGCCGTCAATTCCCCGACAAGGAGTGCTACAATGCCAGGTACTTTGGGGTTGCTGAACTATTGGAAAGACTCTTGTGAACAATATGTGGACTGGGCTTGTGATATATATTTATTGTACAGGTTGCCCAGGTGGGGGGATCTCCACACAGAACTGTGTCTAGGTAACGGGGCAAGTATTCTGCCAATTGTTCTAACCAACTGCTTTCTTCTTATATCTATTGTTGGTTTCCTTTACGAACTGATTTGTGTGACATTTAACCGTGCAGTTGATGCACTTTAAAGAGATCGAATAGTAATTGCGGTACCACGTAGAACATTATAGATTTGCCATTATAGATAACCGAGTACAAAGTGAGATTGTACATGATCTTGAATATTAATTATATAAAGACTGTGTTTTAACTAATAGAGTGCGCAGACATTCCTTTGTGGGTGCTTAGGGACTACACTGTACTTAAGAACCAGCCCCCATCGCCTCCTGAGAAGCTAGGCCTTGATTGCTACCGTAATAGAGAATCTTGGCTGGGGTCCTCTGTGCCTTTCCTCTACCATATAGAAAGCAGGAGTACAGGCACCCCCCTCCAGTCTTTAGAGCGTCACTATCAGGTTCTGAGCTAAACTCCCACTCCTCATCTGAAGTGTCCACAGTATCCGCTGGTGACTTCTTTCTTCCTCGGCTTTTGTAGCTGCTTTTTTGTGTAGGTACTACACGACGATGTCACAATGGGTGATTGGAGAACCAATTGACCAGTGACCCTGGTCCCACGGCAGCAACGATGGGGAAAAAGCCTTTTGTGGCACAAAAAAACCCACTAGTGGTGAAGGAGCAAGGAGCAGCTGGAACTGTCTCTGAATATTGAGTCTGGTGAGTCCATGTCTAACAAGCAGCTCCAGAGTAATCCGAAAACTTGCCACGGTAAGAAGGTCTGAATAAACAGTAATCTGCAGGGAACCGAGAGGGGAGTACCAAGAGATCAAATGCAGCAGTGTGCAGCTAGGTGGAGTGAAAGAGAGAGACCCAACCAAATGGAACAGAGAAACCAGCGGGAGAAGCCGGAACAAGAGAGAGCATGAACTGCCAAGAACGGCAGAGGACAAGGCAAATCAGGCTCAGCCAAAGAGAAAACTTACAGTGTAGCACTGGACAGGAGAAATTCTGCACTTGCAACGCACCGGCCGCCGGGAGAGGAGTGAATAAGAACATCCCGGTGGCGGCCATGTTGCTAATGACTAGACCGCTTATGCGGAACATGAACTAACGTGAAGGGGATATTCATGGCGGAATGAACACCATCTGTCCCAAGCACCAAGAGCACGGGTAAATGATAGTATGTCCCCCTCAACCCTGGGGATGACCTGGTTTGCTCGGATGGGCGCGTTGAAACTTTTAGACAACATCCAGAGCCTTTATGTAGGTAATGGGCTCCGAGTAGTCTTCTGAAGAAGGATGGCCCTTCCAGGACACCAAATATTCCAAACATCCTTTTCTGTAGCGAGAGTCACTAATGAGCGACACTTCGTACTCCTCCATGCTGGGGGGTATCTGTGGTGAGGACCTGCGTAAGGGAAACACAGGGACATTGACATCCATTAAGATAGCTCAGCGGGTTGACCACTCGCTGCTGCGATCTGATTGTGATCTGCAGGTCGCAGGTTCGAATCTCTGCAAGGCCAACTCAGCCGTTCCTCCTTCTGAGGTCGATAAATTAGTTCCAATTTCGGTCGGGTGATATCGTATGTAAATATGTGCTCTTTAAAACGCTTTGGATTAAGGCGCTATATAAATAACACATCATTATCATTATCTGAAGGATGTAAAAGAGAAGCATGAAATACTTGATGAATGCGTCCCAGACTCTTGGGGAGTCTAAAACGAAAGGCCACAGGGTTGATCCTGGTAGTGATTTCATAGGGCCCAATGAAATGAGGAGACAGTTTAGATGAACGTACCCAACGTGGTAGATATTTGGTAGATAGCCAGACTTTGGATCCGACCTCCATTGAAGGATTGGTAGAGCGTTTGCAATTTGCTAATCTTTTGTATGATTGTCGAGTCTCCATCAGACTGTTCATAGCAGTCTTATGTGCCTCCTCGATCTCCTTAAGTTTGGCCTCAATAGAGGGGTTGTTGGATGGAGGATAAGAAACTGGGAGAATCCCTCTAAGGTGAAATCCATAAGTACAAAAATAAGGACTGAGACCCACAGCCGAGTGAACTGTGTTATTATAAGAGAACTCTGCTGTCGGAAGTATAGAAACCCAGTTGTCTTGATGAACATAGATGTAACATCTCAGATACTGTTCCAGCATTCTGTTAAGTCTCTCGGTCTGGCCGTTGGTCTGTGGGTGAACCCCGAGGATAGAGCTATCTCAATGCTGAGTCTGGTACACAATTCTTTCCAGAATCTGGAGGTGTACTGGCTGTCCCTGTCCGAAACTATTTTCTCTGTAAGAGACCTTGAAGACGAAAAACGTCTCAGATGAATACCTCGGCCATGGTAGAGGTAGAAGGGATTCCAGACAGAGGAGAAAAGTGAGCCAGTTTGGTAAAAGAATTGATGGTTACCATAATACATGTACAGCCTTGTGAAACAGGTAGGTCGACAATGAGGTCCGTAGACACATGACTCCAAGGAACGGTAGGCAGAGGAGCTTGTTCTAGCAGTCCAATGGGTTTCTGAGTGCAGTGTTTAGTTCTGGCACAAGTCGAGCAGGCTTTAATCTATTTTTCAACTTCCACTGCCATACCTGGCCAGAAGAAGGAACGTTTGACGAGATCACTGGTTCCTTTCGTACCCCAATGGCCAGCAGTACTATGATCATGGCACCATGCTAACACCTTGAGATGCAGGCTTTCCTGAGGAATAAAGGGTTTCTGGTTGACAAACAGGAGACTGTCCTTGTCCTCAATGTGAGCACCAGGTTTGTTAGCCAGTATTGAGTGGTCGAGGTTGGTGGCTGCCTTCATTTCCTGTAGAAAGGTGGCGATCAGTGAAACTATAACATTCCCAGGGAAGAACTGCTCGGGTTTGCCTTCAGAAGGATGTTCAGAGGAGCACCTGTGTGAAAGGGCATCAGCAACTAGATTTTGACTTCCAGGTATGTACGTAATATCAAAATCATATTGGGTGAATAAATGGGCCCAACGAGCTTTGACGCATTCCATGCGTTGCAGGACTTTCAGATTTTTATGATCTGTTCAGATTATGAAAGGATGAGTGCAGCCTTGAAGCAGATGTCTCCATTCTTCACATGCTATCTTCATGGCCAGAAGTTCTCTTTCAATCACTGAATAATTGCATTGGCTAGGGGATAGGGTATTTGAAAGATAAGCCACCGAATGTTCAGTCCCTTCATGATCCTGCAGCAGTACTGCTCCCACAGCATTGGATGAGGCGTCAGCTTCAATAATGAAGATCTTGGTTTGGTCTGGTTGGTGAAGTATGGGAGCCAAACAGAATTTTTCCTTGAGCGTCCTGAGCGCAGTCTCAGCGTCTTCTGTCCAATGGAAGGGTCTGGTGACTTCTTTCTTCCTCGGCTTCTGTAGCTGCTTTACTTGTGTAGGTATGGTCTACCGCGGGTCGACGCCACAATGGGTGTCTGGAGAACCAATTGATCAGTGGCCCCAGTCCTGCAGCAGCCACATGTGGAAAAAGCCTGCTGTGGCGCAAAAAAACCCAGTAGTGGCGAAGGAGTGAAGAGTAGCTGCAACTGTCTCTGAATATTGAGTCTGGTGAGTCCGTGTCCAAGAAGCAGCTCCAGAGTAATCTGAAAACTTGCCAAGGTAAGAAGGTTTGAATAAACAGTAATCTGCAGGGAGACGAGAGGGGAGTACCAAGAGATCAAATGCAGCAGTGTGCAGCTGCGTGGAGTGAAAGAGAGAGAGCCAACCAAATGGAACGGAGAAACCAGCGGGAGAAGCCGGAACAAGAGAGCAGGTAAGAAGTCACTTGGGGGAAGCAGAGAGCCGAGCGAGCGAGAGGCGAAGACATGGGAAAGAAAGGGAAACAGAGTGAGAAAGCATGAACTGCTGAGAACGGCAGAGGACAAGGGAAAGCGGGCTCAGCGGAGCCAAAGAGAAAACTTACAGCATAGAACTGGACATGAGAAATTCTGCAATTGCAATGCGCCGGGAGAGGAGTGAATAAGAACCTCCCGGCGGTGGCCATGTTGCTAATGAATAGACCTCTAATGTGGAATGTGAACTAACGTGAAGGGGATAGTCATGGCGGAATGAACGCCATCTGTCCCACAAAGGCCAAGAGCACGGGTGCATGACATTTTCTTACCTGTGTTAACGTTGCTCTGGTGCCCTGCTCAGTAGTCTGTAAATGTCCTTGGGCCTCATTACGACAATTGCGGAATGGGTTAACGGGCGCCGCTAATGTTGGCGGGCCCGTTAAACCCATTCCGCAATATTACGAGGTTCCCTCGCGGGACCTGATGTGGACGTCTGGTTTTACCAGACGTCCAGAGCGGGTCCCGCGAGGGGACCAGGGATCTAACAACGGGCCGGCCAGTTGTTAGCTCCCGCACCCATTTCCATTGAGCCCTGTGGGGGCTCAAATGGGAATGGGGAAGGTCCGGGCCCGGGTTCCCTGAAGGAGGAATTACCGGGCCCTCCAAACTCAGAATGGCCTGGTAATTCCCCATTCAGGGAACCCGGCCCCGGACCCGATTTTGGAGGCAGCCATGCCCTTGTTAAGGGCATGGCTGCCTCCAAAGTCGTAATGAGGCCCCTTGTCTCTTAAGTGCAGCCACACACATTTTTGTGCTAGCTATCCCACCACAATAGTAAACTGATGTACAAGTAACACGTAAAATCTGAGTATGCTATTTTGCTCCTAAATAAGGTTTTCCTTTTCATTTCTGGCCTCCCATCTTGGGGTGGTGGGCTGAATTCAAAATCCGTTTTTTTCTTATTCATACTGACTCCTTGCACTGCTTTCCATCCTACAAAGAATTTAGTTAGCAAGTGTTTGGGGGTGAGTGTTGCAGGGGAAGTGAATAACACGAATGCAATCCGTTAATGGTAAAAAAATGATTTTGCTTACGTTTGCTATTAAAGATTTCTGTGTATTTTCTTAGGAGTTGAATTAATTTTACTGTAGGAATCTTTGCATTTGTATTGCCACAACACCGGTGGTTGTTGCCAAATTATTTGATTTTGCTCTGATTTTTCATTGAACCATAAAATTAATAAATATGGTATTCTTACACACCGGCCTGGTTCTGGTCCATTGTGATATGGGGTGTTTGTTAAGGTGGGTGTGAGATGGGTCGTGGGCCTACTCAAACCAAGAATCCAGGATTCAAATAAAAATAAAAATTGTTTTTATTGTGCGCCACATTCATTGTCAGTGGAAGAAGTAACTGGTTGGAGTGTGCCGTGTTCTAAAAACCGTTACAATGCGCAACGACTGACAGTATAAATCACAATAAATACTTAAAGTATTCACATACTATAGATAATATTAGTTATGGCTCCTACAGATACACTTAAAATAGAACATCGAAGGTGGGATAGCACAGGGGCAACGTGTTTGTCTTTGGAAGCAAGACAATGCAGCGCAAACACAAGTTCAAATCTCGATCCTGCGCTTAGAAACCAATCTCTGGCATTAAGTGCGTTATAAAAGAACCAGAGCGGAGTGGTGTGTGAGTGGAAGCAGTCATTGCAGTCTCCAACTCTTTCATGACAATTCTGGTGCAGCTGACCTGGTTTGTAGTCCTGCCTTACTGTTTACCATTTCCTGGAGGTGAAGCAGTTAAAAACTCCCAGGACCGCGGAGCGGAGCGGAGTGTGAGTGGAAGCAGTCATTGCAGTCCGTGCAGCCGGCGGAGGCAAGGCGGGGAGCTTTGACCTGCCTTGTTCAGTGCCAGGTAAATCCGTGTTGTACTGTGGACTTTATACTTATTACTGGCAAACTGAACACTATTGCCATTGCTGTCACCGCGGGACATTGGTAACATATGCAATTCACCCAGATAATTGAAACGGAACTGAAACTGAAACCTAGCCAGTGCGGTCATTTCTTTTTTTCTTTTTGGACCACGCTTCCCTTTTATTCCTTTTTCCAAGGGAATCTGCTGGTGTGACTGTGGTTTGTTATTGTGCACGGAGGCCGGCGCAGGGATTAATTGGTGATCCGGGCGGCGTCTGCGGGCCAACGGCCTTTGAGCCGCTCGGTTTCCCCGTGTTCAAGCTCCCGTGCACAGGAATCTTCCTAGGAGCAGTCCCTCACGAACGGGTGGTCTGTCTGTAACACGTGCAGTGTCAGCAGGCATATAGCCTTTGAGCCGCACATGTTCTGCTACCCAGGATCAGTGTGTCTTCTTTGATCATAATTAGACCCCAACAGATCAATGAAATTAAGGAGCAATTCGCTCCAGGACAATCCGAGAGCTCCGGAATGGGAGGAGCCTAAAACGGCTAGTAGCCCCCTATTCCAGGGCTTGAGGGGCCTGGGGAGGTAATTAGTAAGGAAAAGCCCCCTCTGGTGGGGGTTAAGCCGATTCAGACTCAGGCCCAAGTGCATGCGGATTCCTTCCTTTCCTCCGTCGCCACTCCAGTGAGATGTCTGGGGGCCCAGGAAACTGAACTTACTCTGGCTGATAATTGGAAAAAGGGACTTGAATACACAACAACCACAATGAAAATTCAAAAAAAAATCGAGGAGCACTTTGGTGAAAAATTGGCACATGAAAGAGCAACTAACAGAGACATTGATATGTCAACAAGTCCCACTAGTAGCCACAAATGACCTAATGAGACCAAAAAGCCTCCTGTGGATCTGAATATAAGTATCCCTAAGGAAGATTTACCAGCAGAAATATCATCAGTCCTAATTCAAAGGGAAACCCAGGAGTCAATCACAGTTGAGGGGGCCCAGCCAAATGATAACACACTAAGTGCTTTCAGCTATGTGTTAAATTCGCTGGTCTCTGTCTTCGAGCTCCTAAAAGCTGAAGTGCAACTCCAATCTGGCTCCATAATGGAATTGACGAAGGAGGTGGCCGCGTTTGATGGCTCCATAGTGGGATGTTGCAATGTTGTTAACTCAAATGTGCTGCCGAAACTGCAGGCGATGCAACTCGAGTTTGTTAAACAAGGACTGGATATCTCTGCAATTCAGAGGTCCATTGTAGACTTAAAGAAATCGGAAGAGACTGACAGATCCCTAAACCAAGCCTTATTAGCTCAACTTCAACTGTACAATCAGCACCAACAAGAGCGGGCTGTGCCAGATCAGAAAGAGGGGGTCACTCAACAGAAAGATAATACATCACTTTCGGAGTCAACGCTTGAAGAATTCAGGAGATTGACTAATATGGAAGAAGAATTTCTAGATGAGCACCCAGTGGGGAAACCACCCCTTGTAAATCCAGGCGATCAGCCGGACCCCCAAGAGGGGGAGAGCAAAGAAGTCCGTTTTAAAAGTACAAAGTTAGGTGGGAAAAGATCCCGAAAAAGGGAAGCAAGAAGGATAAAAAGACTCAGAGAAAAAGAAGTCAAAAGAAAGCGGGAGAAAAAGTCAATGAAACAAATGAAAGCAAAGCACAAGAACTCAGAAACTAACTCATTCTTAAAGAAAATTGGAACCTCTCACCCCTCGGTGGCAGAGGATGATCAAGAAATCATTGAACTGGAGTCTTTGAACAGTCCACAGGAAAAAAGGGGGGGCGTGAAGAAGAAAAACGATCAGGAACGAGCTCCCCAATTTATCCACAAAGTAAAAAAAAATCCTGTTCCAATAGAACTCAAGCCAATAACAGGGTGTCATCAAAAAAAAGTTCCCAAACAGAAAAGACTCTGGACAAACAGGACGAGGCCGAATCATATCTGATGAAGGGTGTTAAATTAGCCCCCATCTTCCTTAAAGTTAGGCCAAAAACGGGGTTCAATTTATCCCTGAACAAGATTGGGCCCGCGGTAGAACCAAATAACAATGTGAAGATCGCTCCAATCTTTCTGAAAAAAAACCCAGTTTAAAAAACACGCCTACAGTCGAACAGATTCAAGACAAGTAAGTCCCCAAAGGCGTCTAAGGAAGCTGTGGTTACTCCACACTCACCTCTAGAAGCTTTGGTGAATGAGATCTCGCACACCAAGCCACAAAGATTGCAACTTGAAAATGCAGTGCCCATAAGTGGAATGAGTAATCGCAGTGCAAGTGTGGACACAACCCCAGACAGTAGAGGGGATGTCATGCTCCATAGATCTGAAATAAGGAGGGCAGTAGATGCCTACATGCAAGGACATACCATTCCTCCACTTGCACTGGCAGCTCCTACTGCTTTGCCCTGAAGGTCTACAGACAATGCCAACAAAACAGGGAGCTCCTGGGAGCAAGCCTCGATGGACATCGACTCTGGGGGGCTTGACTCTATGAAGCCTGTAGTTGTGACATCTGATATCAATCCTGTAAATCCTGGAAAAGACCTTTCAATGGTGACTTTTCTAAAGAAGTATTAACGCTTATTAAGGATGCCCTGGGTGAATTGGGTCCTAATCTGAAAGATAAGAGTGCGGCTGCCCGTAGCAAGGTATTGAAAGCACAGGAGAGCAAGGGAATTGAGAAAGTTATTACTCGGCCTGCCCTGTGTTCTATGATTTTGAAATGTAGACCTGCTCCATGCACTCAGTATGATCTGAACCGAAGAGCCATTTTGGCAATGTTTTCTGACATTCAACTACTAGAGGATATTACATCTGCAGATTTGACTCTGGTTGAATTTACTTCTAATCAAAACTTAAACGCAGTCCGGGTTTGGATGCAATCTAAAGTGATCCGAAACCTTGTTTGGCAGGCCAAAAATTCTCTGTTTGACTGAGGCTTTTTGCTTAGTCTAGAGGTGGATAGCGTGGCAGTGCCAGTTGCAGTAAGTAGTATGGAAGGTGTGGCAAAGGTTAAATCTATGACTTTGGTTGTCTCAGAAACAAAGCAACAAGCGCGGGGGAGGGGTACTTGTGTCTGTAATTGTAATGCAAATTTGAACTAGCTATTTAGCCCTTCACTCCAAATTCCCCTTGCCTTAGTTAGTTGGAACTCACGTGGATATAAGCACCTTTTGAATAATGATGAGAGTGGATTAAGCAGGTTTGACGTAATTTTACTTCAAGAGACCTGGTTAACAAGCCCGTTAGTTTGGCCAGGGTACCAGGTTCATCTGAATCCAGCCTTGAAATCGGTAGCAGGTAGACCTTCAGCGGGTCTTGTGGTGGCCTTGAAAGATGGACCAGGGTCTTCATCAACACTTTGGGCAGTGCTGAATGCGCATATGTTGCTTGTCAGGGCTGTTATTCATGGTGGTGTTTATGCAATTGTGAACATATATTGGAATCCGGTAGCCATATCTTCTGACTGTTTTTATAGAGATCTTAACATTCTGTTTGATATGGTGTCCGCTGATGAAAATATTGCTTACTTTATCCTGGCGGGAGACCTAAATATGAATTGCCTTGCAAAAAGTGGTGTGCATATTAGTGAAAGACTAGTGCAATGGAAATCTGTAGTTGCCCTTAGAAATCTGCACATTTTGAACAGGGCATTCAATTCAGATATCCCGCCAACTTGGCATAGAGGTAACTCCTCCTCAACAATTGAATTCATCTATGTAAATTCTACGCTATGGGCAGCGATGCAATCTTTCTGTGTGTCTCCGACTGTGGCAAGCGATCATAATTTGTTGTGTGCCAGCTGGCAAGTAGTGTCAGAAGCCAATGATAACAAACCAAAGACACCGAAGGGTGGATGTTTAGTGGTAAATGGTGGGAGGAACTTCTTGCGATGGACTGAGAATGCCTTGATGCACTTTAACCAAATATTATATGGCTCAAACAAATTAAACAATTGTCAAACCTCTGACATAGGCCTAACATATAGTAATGTCATGCAAACGTTTAGTCAACGAAATGTGTCTAACCTGCAAAGAGAAAGTCATCTCCACACGTTTGACAGATCTATATATATTAGGAAAAAAGCATATTGTGCTGAAGTGAGAAGTTTATCAAGGCTCCCCCTCTCTGTCAAAATGGTTCTTACCAAAAGTGTGCACTTGGTATATAATAACTGGCTAAAAGGGCACCGAGCCACACTCTATCAAAGAGATGGAGCCATCATGTTATCAACATTGGCTGAGAAAAACATATCAAAAATGTTGTCTTTATTAAATCAAGCGAATTACATTCACCAATTGGGCCTACAAATAACGGCAGTTGAGGTGCACCAGTGGGTAGAACACTTTGAACAACTCTATGCATTACCTATGAACTCAATGCCCATGGTAGACCCGTAAGGCAAGTTACGTTTTTGGCTACGCCTTGATCAGAATGAAATAAGGCAATTAATTATGACCTCAAGCAATTCGCGAGCAGTGGGCCCTGATGGGATCTCAAATTTTGTAATGAAAAAACGTCTCAAAATCTGGAGTTCCATTCTTTTCAAAATCTTTTCTGCCATCAATAATCGTCAGAAATTGCCCAAATCGTGGACTGAAGCAATTACAGTACCCATTTATAAAAAAGGTGACCGTCAACTCCCGATGAGCTTCCGTCCAATCTCTTTATTGGATGCTCCCGCTAAGATATTCTGCAGAATCATATTAAAGGAGCTCAATGAATGGGTGGATGGAAATCGGCTAAGAGACCCTTTGCAGTCTGGATTTGTGAAGGGCATGGGCACGATTCCAAATATCCTGGCCCTGACAATGATTCAGTCCGAACAAGTTGATGGTGGACTTCCATTATACCTAGGTTTCATTGACTTCAAATCTGCATTTGATTCTATAGATAGATCCATGCTCCTAGCTAAACCTAGGCAACATCAGTGCCCCCCTGTCGCTTGTGAACCTAGTGATGTTACTTCATTCAAACGCATCCATGCGAGTGAAACCAAATATGGAAGGCAAATTACCTGCACCTATCCTTACATATAGAGGGGTGAAGCAGGGTTGTGCCCTTGCATCATTCTTGTTTAATTTTTTTTTCCTTGATTTAGGCCCTGCTTTAATGAACTGCGTTGTAGATGCACCTTGTATAGGTCATCAAAAGGTTGCATATCTTCTATATGCAGATGATTTGGTTCTGCTGTCTTGTACACCCATTGGCTTGCAAAATATGCTGAATCAACTAGGAACCTATGCAGTGGCAAACAATCTGATCATCAACACAGCCAAATCCCAAATTCTAATTTGCAATAATAACACCTCTAAAAAATATCATCTAAAATGGTTTCATCAAAAATGTGAACTTGCGGTGGTTGTGAAATATAAGTACCTTGGAGTGTACATTGAACACAAGAAAACTTTGAGTACTATGACTTGTGAGGTTAGGGCAAAGCTGAGTGCCCTTATATCACAATCAAAAATTCTTATGAGAAAATTTGGAAAGTTCTCATTGAAACACATTGTGTCGTTTTACAAGTCCAAGGTAATACCAATCCTTTTGTATGGAGCCGAGGCCTTGGTGCCACAGGATCGTAAGTTCTGGGACAGTTTAGAAGCAAGATACTGCAAAAAGCTGTCCTATCACTTTCGCCTGGAACACCGCTGGCGATATTATGATTCGAATTGGGATTGGTATCCTTGTATGCTCAGTTGCTATGGAAGCAGTGTGCCCTTTTGCGAAAATTGTTGAAAGGATTGGGGAAGCCCACTTTCTTGAATGCACTAGGTCAAAATGTATTAACATCAAAAAATGGTGTATCAAGAAAGTGGAGAAATCACATTCTAAATGCTGCATCCGATGCTTCTGTATCAATTGAGCTTCTTTTGACCAACCCGGATCGCGCAAAAAGCAAAATCTATCAATTCGATTGGGTTGGTAACATGGCACTATGTTTAAGACTTAAAGATTTTAATCCTGATGCATTTGGCACCAAAAGATACAGAGTTATAACTGATTATCTGTTGAAATTTCCATCACATGTATGCCGACAGAAATATTTAAGATTTAGATTGAATCAGTATGAAACTAAAGACATCTTGTTTAGAAGGAAATGAATATCAAAGGAACAGAACTTTTGCCGATTTTGTCAAACGAAGGATCAAAAAGAAACTTTGCAACATTTGTACTAGAGTGAATCGCATTGAATGAGACAAGAGTTAAATGTTTTGGGAAGAAAGTGAGTGTTCATAGCCATTTAGATCATAATCAAATAAGGAATCTCCTGTTCTCTAACCCGAGAATAACTGTACAGATTGCAATTGTACAATTTTTAAATATAATATTTCCTGATACTTGAATTTGATAACTGTGAAGAGTAATCAGCATATGACACGTAAACTGAGAGGGATTATGTATACATGTTGCCTTTCGTGATAATTGTTGGTTTGTAAATTCTGTTTGTTATGTGTATATGCTATTTTACTATTTGTTTGGGTTTTATGAAAATCAATGGAATATTTGAAAAGTTGGTTTACCAACTATAACAAATAAAAAAAAAATGTTTTTAAAAAAAGAACCATCATAATTATAATGGTGTGTAAGCATGGTGATAGCACCTGAGTTTGGATGCCAATATCTAGGCAATGGCATGAGTACTTAGCTGCCTAATGGTGTGAGTACCTGGACATATAATGCTAACATCTGGCAAATGGTTGCATGCTGGATGATAGCTCATGTGCAACATGCTTGTTTCGGGAATGGGATGATGCCATGTAACATAGGTTCAAAACCCTAATTGGTTCGACTGGGCCCCTTCGCCCTTCTGAGGTTGAGAAATCAAGTACCTCAAAGGGTAATAACAATGATTATTAATATGCTTAAAAGCTGTCCGTCTACATGAGGCTCTATACAAATCTGTATGCAAGTATGAGGCCAGCCTACTGAAATACCTAATACATTGATTGCGTTGCTGCTGTCTGATGGCAAAAGCTGGCAAGTTGTGTGAGTACCTGGCAATGTTACGAGTACGTTGTTGTATGATCAGAATACCTGCAATATGATGAGAGTATGTGAACATATCCTGGCAAAACCTAGCAAATGATGGTAACTCGGGTCATGAAATTGTAACATTAGCCAAACAGTGAGGGCGCACAGGCATGTGCTGTAAAAACCTACAGTAGCAACAAATAATACATTGTTACTACACACAAGCAGCAACAGACATAATGGTCAACAATATTGCTTTTTTTGCTACCTACTCAGACATTTTGTGTCTGCCAGTAGACAGCATAGATTGACCAGGTGACTCCATGTCACCAGGATAGGTGATTTCCAGTCCTGGGCTTTATGGAAACAATTAGTGCATTCAAGGAGTTGCAGCATTGTTTGGTTCTATTGGGTGAACATTCCAGAAAACAAAGACTCATTTGGTCTCCCTAAAACAGCAAACATACAAGAAAATGAGCCTGCTGCTGTTCTACAAGACCATACATCAAAGAAGTTAGTTTATCTCTTCCTCAAATAGTATGCCTTCCTTTAGCCATGCACTTCTGTGTTCCACCCCTGCCCCCACAATCACCTGTCATTACAGGCAATATCTGGCCATTTTGATTAAGCCAGAGCCGCCCTCCCCCCAATTCTGGCATGCCATGCCAGTGTCCCGATGTAGTAATTATCACATTGCGTCCAAAGTTGTGGGAGACTTTTAAGGGTGTGTAAAATGGAAAGTATGCTCACTGTTCTCCCAAAGTGAGAGGTTTAACAGGCTGCCTCTGTTGGGCCCCTTCGCCATCTGTGCCCTAGGCTGTTGCCTGGTTCACTCACCCCTAAAAAAGTCCCTGCCAGTAACACGTCCGCCCAGTCAAGACTCCCAATCCCACCCACCTATATTCCCTGAAATAATCTCCCGCAGTGTTGACTCACATGTGTTGAAGAATATTGACGTTGACCAGAGCTGGAAAAGGTGAACCAGAGATGATGTTTCCGGATTTATAATAGAAAGTAACTACCGTTCTCCCCTTCCCGTCATGTGGCAGTAGTCACAGACAGCAGCAGGATAGATACAGTAGCAGGTAGTAGCTGGTTGAAATCGATGCTCCATACATACAAGCTAAGTCACAGTTACGTTTTTGGTGCTGGAAGGGAAGACATTCCCTGCAATCTTCGTAGTTACCATAAGTGAAGCTCGCACACAGGTGGCTAAACATGAAGCGACGTTGACACCTTCCTCTCTCTGGCACCAGAGAATAACAATACACTGCTTCGGTAGCTGCCAGAGCAGCTGAAGTGTTTTGCTGGGAGCAGCGCGTGCTTTGACTGCTTCCTGGCGCCTGCCAGACCTTTCGGATCCGAGTTCATGGCTCACGATGCTTGTGCTCTTTGGCGGGTGTGGAGAACACACGAAATGCGTTGGCTGCACAGGGAGAAACATCAAATCGTCTGTTGGCGCGCAGCCCTTCTCTTAAAAATGTCCGGAGAGGAAGCACTGGTAGCGCGTCCAGAGGGATGTCACCCTTGGGAGGCCTCTCGTTTGGAGCACTGTGGTACTGCGCAATTGCAAAGAACGGTGCTTGAAGTTAACGTTCATAACCTTTTATAGGAAACGAGCATGTATACTCCCCAATGCCCCTCCCTCCCCCCCCAAAAAAACGATGAAGAAGAACGCGTTTATTTCGGTGTATCTTGTCTGTTTAATCTGTCTAAAGCTCTGACTGCGAATATATATCTTCGTTGTTTAAATCGTTGTCCCGTTGTTTAATGTATCCCAAAATGCAGATATGTCTGCAGATTATTAACCCGTTCGTTCAGTCATGTGTTATTTCCAGGTTTGGCAGATTTGTGGCGCAGCCACCCTTCGCAACTGTTGTCATGGGTACGGCACAGGGCTGAGGACTCTGACGAGTCTTAAACTGTCGCGCTTCTAAACCTGCCGTGCTGTGTTTCTTCTCCCACGTGCAAAGCCATGTCTTGCAAAGAGAAATGGCGCAGTCCAGTCACCCAGAAAAGGGGGGGCGGGAGGTGGGCGTTATAGGGCGCCATGCCATAACATGGTGGAGGGCCAAGGTACCCCACCCCCTCTCACTGGATGCACAGGTCTCCCAAAGGGTTATAGGGCAGAGGTGACGGTGACCCAGAGGAAGGTAGACCATACAGGAAGAGGAGGCGGCTCGCGAGGAAGGGGTTTTAGGGATTGGCAGGGTGAAGACCTCTGCGCACTTGCCAGGTGGCATCAGAGGCCAGGGCCTTCAAATAACGTCTGGAAGCGCGGGTTGGCTTCTTTTTCCCTTTCTCCCTGCAAGCAACCGGCAAACTTTGCCTCCCCCGCCCTCCCCCCATCACTGGTTTTCTTTGGAGGTATGGGAAACGTATTGATTATTTCCTGTCGCAGGTGGCGATCACACAGAGGATCGAACAGAGCTAATCCTCTTTGCAGAGGGAAGGACCCTGAACAATGAGCCCATTGTATAGCCTGACACGGCTGGGGGCGAAATGTCCTGTAAAGAGGTGCACCCAAGTTTTCAACTTCCAGCCCGGCAGGCGGAACGAACAAACTAAGGGCGCTCCCAGTGCTTTAAGTGGGGTAAGAAATGGAGGGGGGGAGCCCGCGTTTTGGGGCGGGGATTCTATTGTGGCCAGGGCCTAAAAGTGCAGAAATCATAGTAAGGTGTGCAAACAAATATATAAATGTAGTGAGCATTTATATATTTGTATGCGTACTACTATGGTTTGTGTATTTTCAAGCCTTCTTTTATAAACATAGCAATGTTACATAATTCTATGTTTATAAAAGGTGGCTTGAAAGTGCACAAACCAAGTTACGCACACTTGTGTGCTTACCTTACTATGGTTGTGTACTTTTCAAGCTACCTTTTATAAACACAGACATTTGTTACATATTTCTATGTTTATAAAAGATGGCTTTGAAACGTACACAATTCAAGGCATCTTTCATAAAGCGTTGAAGACGGACAAAACCCGAGGTGGCTTTGTCCGTCGACAAAGCTTTATAAAAGATGCCTTGAATTGTGTACGTTTCAAGCCGTGTGTTATTAACAAAGAAATATTTCTACGTTTATAAAAGATGTCTTGAAATGTACACATTTCAAGGCATCTTTTATAAAGATTTGCCAACGGAGAAAGGCACCTCAGGACAAAGGGGCGGGACGGCGCCAAAAGCCGAATGGCCCAAAAGCCCGCGAAGGGGAAACAAAAGGAAGGGGGTGGGGCTTGCAGGATATAAGCAGGCGGGACCAGGGACCAGGCATCTCGCTCTTGCACTGGGACCCGGTCGCCGCCACCTGAAGTGCAAGGAATTTCGTTGGAAGCCCAGCTGATCGGACCTCGGAGGGTCGGGAGAAGGAGAAGCACAAAGCGGCGGCAGGAGGAAAAGGCGAAGGACTGGCAGCTGGATCGCCCGCCCAGCAGAAGGAAGGAGGATCGGCGGCAGAACAGGGAAACGCGGTGAGAAGCGACCGCAAGGAACCAGCAGGCGGGATCGCACAGCCGGTGGAGGACAGCCGGCGGGGCGTGGAGGAACGGCCCAGCCGGTTGGGAGCCGCAGCGGGAGAAGGCGCGCTCAGCCCGGGACCAGGAACGAGCGACGAAGGCGGAGCAGAGCTGCGGGTGGGCCCCGCCCAGCAACAGCCGAAGGACAGGCGTGCAGCGCCGGCAGGAGGGCAAGGGGCCAAGGGGCAAGGAAAGGCGGCTAGGACGCACGGGGCTGCAGCCCAGCCGGAACAGGACAGGGGGAACACCAGCCGGAGACGCATCCGCCTAGCACCAGCCCACCCCACCCCCACCCCCCCCCCCTCTCAAAACGACCAGAAGCATCCCGGGCAGAGGGGCCAGCGCAAGGGCACGCAGACGCCCACGCCCTACCTCTGAAGGATAGAAATCAGACGGCGGGACACGGAGAGGCCGCCGCGGGGGTGGAGCAGATCACGGGCAACAGCAACGAGCGGCCTAGGGGGAGCAGGAAGCAGGTGGCTGACCCATTGGAAGGCCGCCAAACAATGGATCTGGCGTCATTTATGGAAATGGCCAGGGTGGCAGCAGCAACCCATGGCCCAGACTGGATGTCCAGGATGGTGGCCCAACCTTGCCAGGAAGGGCGCAGCCAGAGGGTTGAAAGCTCCCCTCTGATGTTTCAGGACAGCGGCAGCGAGGCCACCATGGTCGAGGCCGAGATCCACAGCCTGGGGGAGGAAGAAGAAGACGAGGAGACCCGGGGGAGCAAAAGGAAAAGGACAATGACAGCCAGGGCTAAAGCAAGCAAGGAGCAGGCCAGCAGCACCAAGAGACCACGGCTGAAGGGGAGGGCGCAGGAGGATGCGGCCTTAACGGCTCCTGCACTTGCTGAGGCTCCAGGGAATCGAGTGAGCCCACCCAACACTCCTGCGACCAGAACGGTGGAGGTCGCGGGTGGAGGAACAACATCCCTGGAGGCGGTAAAAGGTATGGTGATGGAATGCATGCAAGCATGGGGAAAAATGGGGCAAATGCTGAATGTTGTGTCCAGTACTGGTATTGTGGTAAGGGGGTGTCTCAAGGAGGTATAGCCATGCATCCGGGGGCGTCCCAAGGGCTGGGAGGGCCTTGGTGCAGCGGTAGCACGCAAGGCTGGGCACAGTCGGGTGGACTGAGTCAATTGCCTCAGAAGAGGGGGCTACCGCCCGGGGGTTTCTTATCGGTCGGGCTGCCTAGTGTGGGTCCACCTATGGTAGGCGGGCATCAAGTGCAGATGGCGGGGCTCCCTTGGGGTCATGAATGGACAAACCAAGGGCCAGGAGCGGCAGTAAGCATGGGGGGGCCCAGCAGTTAGCTTCGGGGTTACCTGCAGGGGCGCAGGGGGTGCAGACTGAGACAGGGCCTGGAGCGGCCTTGACAGGGGGGCTGAGCTCGGCTCAGCCGTCAACAGCAGGCCCGATCAGCGGGGAAACAGGGGGATTGTGGGGCCAGACAACCCAGTATGGGAGGCCAATGCCAGGGTTCGCACCTATGCGGGCTACGGTGAATTCTTTGGTGTGGCACATTCCATGGGGGGTCAAGGAGAGGTTGTGGAGGAAGGAATTCATTGACATCTTCGACTTGTTGGGGATCATCCCCACGGGGGGAGGCCTGAAGGAACTATCAGAAAAGGAAAAGGAGAAAAGGGACAGGGAGGCCACCAAGGTGGAGCGTTCCATGAACAACTGGCTGAAAGCTTATAGGATGTATATGTCAGTAATGTTGGAGAGGTACCCGCAGGATGCACTGGCGATGATAGCATATGAGCAATACGTGCATGATTTATATCAGAAATATGGCGGCGAGGGATGGCTGGAGTATGACCGGGGCTTTAGATTAAAGATGCAGATATGGCCAGCAATGTCATGGGACGAGATGGATGTCGGGGGATACATGGACAAAGTGGTCCCCTGCAGGGAACCCCAAGGCGAGCCACTAGGAGAGAAGTCTCGGGGTGGGAGAGGCAGAGGCGGGTTCCCGCAACGGGGGAGAGGGTCCTTTCGCGGGCCCTCCTCCTGGGTGTACCGGGCAGCAGCCCACCAGAGGGAGCAAGAAGTCTGCTGGAGGTTTGCAGAAGGGTATTGCTCATACGGGAAGACATGCAGGTACAAGCACCAGAGGGGCGGGGGGACGGGCCCCCGCAAGGCCACTCCGGGAGAGGCAAAACCCAGGGATGGTGGGAACCAAAAAAATAAAGGAAACGTTGAGTGATGCGCCGACAAAACAGGGCAATGCTGGGGAACCAATGAATGACAAATGTATGATTAAAGGGGCATTGCCCACACCAGTTAGCCTTCTTGCCATGACTCCCTATCTAAATGAGTACCACAACAAGGCTGACGCGAAATTGCTATGGCAAGGGTTCAGGTGGGGCTTTAGGATCCTGGGGGCGGGGACTCAAAGGGGAAGGGAGACAGCCAACCGGCGATCTGCTCTGGAGAAACCCGAGGTAGTAGAAAGGAAGGTCGACAAGGAGGTGGGGCTGGGGAGAGTGGCCGGCCCATTTACTAAGCCTCCTATGAGCAATCTGGTGGTATCTCCACTAGGATTGGTGCCAAAGAAGGAAGAGGGCCAATTCCGCCTGATACACCACCTATCCTTCCCCGAGGGTCGATCAGTGAACGATGGCATCCCAGAGGAACAGTGCAGGGTGCAGTACGCCTCCCTGGAGGATGCGATACTAATGGTAAAAGCGGCAGGAGAAGGGGCGTTGCTGGGGAAAGCAGACATAGAATCAGCCTTCCGTCTATTACCAACCCACGAGGATAGTCACCACTTGCTGGGTTTTAAGTTAGGGGACAAATACTACTATGACAAATGCCTCCCCATGGGGTGCGCCATTTCCTGCTCATATTTTGAGGCATTCAGCTCCTTTCTGGAGTTTACGGTAAAGCGGGAGAAAAAAGGTGGGGGAATGTTGCACTACTTAGACGATTTTCTCTTCGTGGGGAGGGAGGGGACGGAAGAGTGCAGATCCCTGATGGAGGTATTGCAAATTAAAATGGATCAGCTTGGGGTCCCCCTAGCACCAGGAAAGACCGTGGGTCCAGCAACAACATTGACATTTCTGGGGATCGAGATTGATTCAGTTAAAGGGGAATGTAGGCTCCCGCAGGACAAGGTACAAAAACTGAGGGGCTTGATTCAGGAACTGATGGGGAAAAACAAAGCGACCTTGCGGGAGTTGCAAGCACTGGCTGGAAACTTCAATTTTGCAGGCAGAGTGATACCAGCGGGGAGGGCATTTGCCAGAAGTGTGGAGCTTAAAACTGTGGGCTTGCAACATGCCGCACAGCACGTCCGATTGGGTGCAGAGGTAAAGGAGGATCTCAGGATGTGGGATAGCTTCCTGACAAGATCCAACGGGGTGGCAATCTGGAGGGCTGACTGGGCAAGCAGTCAGAGGCTCAAATTGTTCACGGATTCATCGGGGTCCCTGGGTTTTGGGGCTATCCTGGGTGACAGATGGTGCGGCATGGCGTGGCCGGAGGAATGGCATAAGGAAGGGGTCACGAAAGATATCACGCTACTAGAGCTGTTCCCCATAGTGGTGGCATTTAAGTTGTGGGGCGGGCAGCTGCAAAATTCTAAGGTCGCGCTATGGTCGGACAACTTGGCGGTGGTACAGATCATTAACACAGGGTCGTCCAGTAACCCGAGGGTGCTGAGGCTCCTCAGAGAACTCACCAGAAGTTTGTTAGAGTTAAACATCGAGGTTAGAGCTCGGCACATTCCAGGGGTAAAAAACACGGCCGCTGATTCTTTGTCTCGTTTACAGTGGGACCGGTTCCGGGAGAGCTGTCCCGAAGCAAGGGAGGAGATGACCCCATTCGAGGTACAATGGTGGGGGATGATTGGGGCGATCTGACCGCATTGGTAGAAACTGCCCTGGCACCCGGTACAACCAAGAGGTACAGGGCTTGTTGGAGTCGGTTTTCACAGTTCCAGGAGGAGGTACTAGCAGGGGACCCCGGGGAGAACCCGGTGAGAGCATTCATAGGCTGGTGCTGGAAAACAGGGAAGACCCGGGCATGGGTAAGCTATCACCTGGCGGCCATAGCACATCATGCAAAAGTGCACGGGGAGAAGGACCCCACTAAGGAACACTACGTCATGCTCGCCATGAAAGGCTGGGCGAGGCAAAGCATAACAAAACCAGATGAAAGGCGGCCAATCGATATTGGGAAATTGCACGGATTAATTAAATGTCTAGGGGAAGTATGTAAGGAGGAATCAGAGCGTGTGCTCTTCTCGGCTGCTTTTACGGTGGCATTTTTTGGGGCGCTCAGAATTGGCGAACTCGTGCCGGAAAACAAGAACGGCAAAGGGAATGGGTTCTTGCGCGTCAGGGACATCCAAGTGGGGAGCGCTCAGGTCATCATTTATGTGAGGAGGTCAAAGACGGATCAGAAAGGAAAAGGGGCGGCGCTGACCGTACATGCCATTCAGGCGAGCAGGGTTTGCCCGGTGGCGGCAACGGCAAACTTTATGCGACAGAGGCGGCCATCAGGGGCAGAGGCGCCATGGCTCACGCACAAGGATGGGTCCGCACTAAGCCGCTTTCAGTTCAAGAAAGTGATGGCGCTGGGTCTGGATAAAATGGGTCTGGCTGGGGGCCAGTTTGGGACACATTCTTTCCGGATTGGGGCCGCCACCTCAGCATCAGTCGGGTGACTGGGGGCGGATGACATTAAGAGATTGGGGAGATGGTCGTCAGGATGTTATAAACGTTATGTCAGGCCAGAGAAAGTGTAAAGATAACCATGCCATTCCCTCCATGTCGTTTATCAGCAGTGCACCAAGGGAAACTACGCACAGTATGGGTGGTGGGGCACTCATTCATCTCAAGGGCAAAGGCGAGCTGGAACCAGCAGCAAGAGATCTTAACAGCAGGAGAATTCAAGATCGAGTGGCATGGGGTGCCAGGGATGAAATGGGCCCAGCTGAAAGGGCAATTGCATAAACTGCTAAATAAGCGGCGGAAGCCGGATGTGTTGGTGATACACTTGGGGGGGAATGACCTGACCAGCCTAGGGAGGGGGGTCTTGCTGAGAGACATCACAAACTCATTACAGGAAATAGCGGCACAGGTGGAGGAGACAGAGATCATCTGGTCCGAGGTGATTTCTCAGGCACAGTGGAGAGGGGCAGAGAACCATTCGGCGGTAGAGAAATCGAGGAGGAAGCTGAACGGGGCAGTTGCCAAATTCTGCAGGGGCAGAGGTTTCCATCAGATCAGGCATGGCCTGATTGACGGGAAGACCCCCGAGTATTTCTTAGCCGATGGGGTGCACTTGTCCCCAAAGGGAATGGAGCTCTTTTTCTGGAACATTTGCACCAAATTGCTGGAGTTGTGAGAAGGATTGAGGAAGGAGGGAGCCAACGGTGTGCGGGAACCCACCAGTTGGCGTGGCGGTGTTTGGGCAACCAAGCACAAATGATAGACTCCGGACGAGCCAGAAGGAAACGGAATGGGTCTTCGCTCTTCTGGACCAGCGCCTCTTGGGGGCCTAAACGGCGGGGGCGTCTGGTAGGAACAAATAAGGCTCAGCTTCCCCCCCAAAACAAACGGCGCTCTCCCCACCCACGGACCCCTGCACGGGCAGGATAGGAACAGGTACAATGGGTCGGGGGAGTTGGGGGCCTACTATACCAAGTACAGGGGGAAGCAAAGGAAATCCGGCAAGGAAGCGCCACACGTACAGAATGAGGTCAATAGTGTGTACAAATACTTCTGTTGTCATGGAAATAAAACTGCGGCCAATTTTGCCAATTGAAATCTTGTGTCATGCCAATTCATGGGGGACAAAAACATTGTGTGCATGCGCAAAGATAAGTGGGAGTAAAGGCAAATGGACGGCTGCAGGGGTTACACCCTTTGGGAACCCGCGGGCTCCGTGATCTAATCTGCATATTAGATCATTGGAGCCCGCGGGTTCGCTGAGGGTCAGTGACCTGGCGAGGGCAAACAAAGGAACTGTAACTTCCCTGATGACCCCTCAGATGAGAATTTTTCATTTCTGACCCCAGCTTCACAATACCTGCCCAAGAATATATGTACCGGGGCACGTGTGACTGCAATCCTTGGTAATGCATTGAGTGTCTGGGCATTTGATGACAATTGCTGGTATATGATAGCGCCAGCTGCACTATGATGTGAGCACTGGAGCACATAGTGGTACTACCTGGTCATATGTTATGTTACAAGGATTTATACTGCACACGTCTGTCATTTCCATGGTCTCTAGGCGCTTAGGAGGGTAATAGCTGGCAAACATTTTATTTATTTAATTATTTATTGCATTTGTTGTACTCCCAAACCCTTGTGTATCACGGCGTAATACATATACACAATACAAAACTCTCTTCATTAAAATCACTATCGCGTGTGGTTCGTCCATGTTTGGGAGACGCTTAGCACTGACGTATCCCTCAGCAAAAAATAAATGGTTGTCCCTCTGATCATAACCTGATGGCCAATATTTAGGTTCCTTAAAAAGTGCAGTACATTTTGTACACAGCAGAGGCACAACATAGCCATACACTTCACAATGCGAGAAGATAGCCATGCCAGGGAGGGTGGCTCTGGGGACAGGCTCGTGATGCTGAATAACAGCTGGGCTCATGAACTTTTTAATGTTAGCACGTTTATTCATTTATTGTTATTATTTATTTTAGTACAAATAGCTGGTGAAGGAGGAACTGCAAATTACAGCGATCTGTACAATATAATATACTGCAAAAAGACACACAATACAGTAGATTTCAACAGATTTGGGAGAATGCACAGAGTAGAAGCACAATAAGCGTGTATACAGCAAATACAACAACAAGTGGAACAGACAGCTGAAATGGCCACGATTACAAAGCGACAACATGTCCAGGTGCCACAGCTATGCCAACCAGGAACCTTTCATGGAACCAGTACTGAAGGTGCACGCAACAACTGGAGGGAATGCAGGTTCCACATTCAAGGGGCACCCCCGTTGAAATGGTGGTTACAGTATGGGGTTCTTATAAACAAGCGTTGTCGAAGCCACACGTGTTTGGTCATAAGTCGTACAGCCGTTTGTCAGGTGACAGCTATTGCTAACATATGCCCGGGGACAGGATCATTTGCTCTTGTACGTACTTCATATGATGGTATTGGCTATCATACACATCTACTGCCATCAACATGCCCAGTTATTGGCATCATTGCAAAGGATCGCCACCAAATGCTCAGTTACTCATCATGGGGGGGATTGTCAAGCTGTCTCGGAAAGTGAAAAAGTGCAGGGGAGTTGCTAGGTCTGGAAAAGATCTGGGGCTACACTATTGTCGGGACTGTCGGGACTCAGGGCTAGCTAGCCTTTTGGTTGGAGACCCTGAGATTCAATCCGGGGCTGCAACCAAAAGACCCAGGGCTATAGCCTCGTAAGCCCCCACCTAGCAACGCCTATGACTGCATTCATGGCTGCAGGGAAACTCCACCCTTGTTGCTGCAAAGGCAAGCACTGGTCACCCCCTACCACTGTGAGCATGCACGTCGCACCACTCCGTACTGTGTGCATGTGTTTGTAATGCACTACCGTGCATGTGAGTGGATGCACACGGCACGCAATTTTTTAAATACAGCACTCAGTGTACTCACACTCCTCGGCGCTATATCGTGTACATGACACGAGTTGTCAATTGGGGAAATGCCAGCAGTCAAATACAAAACTAAAAAAGTCCGATAGCCGTACAGGACCGACTAGCACAAAGAATGGGAACGACACTCAGGCGGAGACAGAAAGACACAGAGGGCGAGAGCTACAGAGAGGGTTACATGGACACGAAGACGGCAAGAGACAAAGATAGCAAGAGACAGAAGAAGATGGGGAGATTGCAAGAGAGAGGTAGAGAGAATGTGACGGGAGAGGCAGACAGAGAGTGGGTTTGGAGAGAAACAGAGGAAGAGACAGGACGGGAGAGATACACAAAAAGAAGTAGGCTTGAGCCATGTGCTCACTGTCTTCTTTAAAAAGATGCAACACAATAGCCCACATGTATATAATTATTGACCGCTTGTTTTACATGCCCGTCCTGAATTCCATACTGACAGGTAGTAGTAACTGATTCAGAGACTGTGTGCAGGAGAGAAGTGATAGGAGTATCTTTGAGCAGAGGCATCAGAGCAAGGAGATCAAGTATTGGCAATGCCAATAGTTTGGGCTTTTGTGTAGGCCTGGGAAAGGCAATTGCCTTGCACAGCCATAGTGCTATTAACTGCCCAGGTCAAAGGGGTGAAGAAACAGAGACTTATCTTGAATGTTTATAATCCCCCAGGTGACGGACTCACTAGAGCGATCACCCAGGAGGCAGAGTCTATATTAAAAGCCTGGACAATGGAAAAAGGATCATGCTTTATTTATAATGTTGAGGATCTTAATTATCAAAGATTTTGAAAAATGTCTAAGAAAGAGATTGTTGACCTCGCAATAGACATAAATCGATCTGGTGCTAAAATATTTGATTATATTGATGATGAACTGACAAAATCAGACCTCTGGTATTGCTTTATTCATATTAATTGTTTACTTCAACTGTACATTGGAGATGAAACCTCCTGCTGCACCCCTTATACTTGGTCTAATGGAAGTTCTTCTACTTGGATAGATTACATTTTATTTCTGGAGTCCATATTTGAGTTAGTGGGAAATCTCTAGATTATTCTAATGACCGTGAGCGATCATGTGATAAAGAGATTTACACTCAATAATGATACAAGAGCAAAACAACCCAATAATAGAATTTGTTAGACTTAATCAAACATAGAAAAATGTAATGCTTGTTTTAAAAAAAATGCATCAGAGGATTTGACATTCAGGAGGTTTAAAAAACCTTAACGTTGGTAAAGCTTCAGATTGAAAATAATCAAAAAATATTTGCTACAAATGTTAAAAAATAAGAAAACATTTAATATAAAGACTGCAGAGAAAAAACGATGTCTGAATGAAGATATAAAAAGAATTAAGCGGGAACTAAGTGTTCCAGTTGAACAGAAAATGGTCATATCTAACTTCAAAACTAGATACAAATATTTTGTGAAACGAGATGTGGCCTCGGATTCAACTAAACAGTTGTTCAATTCACTTCATAATAGGGACCCACGACTATTTTGGAATTTGTTTAAAAATTACTCATCTGACAGTACAGAGAACAAATTAATTCATTGTATATCGGAGATGGCATGGAAAGAACACTTTAGGATCCTACGTAATAAAGATTGGAATATTTTAGCAGGCATCGATCAAATTCCCCATGTATGTAATATGAAGATCTTACATCATTCAAGAGAAGATTTGGAATTGATGATAGGAAGAAATAACCATCCAGGGCCCATGGCCCCTATGGCATACCCAATTCTTTCTAGAGAAATGCTCCCAAAAATTGGGCTGCCGTTCTTGATAAATCTATTCCTAACTATTCAAATAACAGGTATTTTACCTAGTAACTGGAAGACTTCCATACTAATACCAATATTTAAAAAGGGATCTATAGACAATTGCATGAACTATAGGCTATTAGCAATGTCGGACGCCTGCTCCAAATTATTTTCACAATTATTGCTACAAGAGTTAAATGCATGCATAAAGGAAAATAGATTGTTTATGAGCCAACAATCTGGGTTCCATAAAGGCATGGGCACACTCTCTTATTTGTGCACAATGTTGTATTTAATTCGTGACAACCTGAAAAACAAAGAAGGCTCGCCATTTTTTTTCCCATAGATTACAAAGCGGCCTTCAATACGATTGACCGCAATATAACGTGTGCTAAGCTGAAAGAGTGGAAGCTAAACCTGTTATTCTATATTTCATAACAGAATTATATTTACAAACAGTGGTCCAATTAAGACTTAATCTAGAGGGTGAACTTAGTGGAAAAATTAAAACAAACCATGTCCTGAAGCAGTGCTGCCCTTTAGCACCCAATCTTTATAATCTGTATGTTGCAGATTTGGGGAAGTCACCCATGAGCACCCCAGCACCTATCCTATTCCCCCTTCCTTCTGCACTTGCATGTTCTGAACACTCACAAGGCATAGTAGGTTTGTCTCCCCCCCACTGTATTATATATTTTCATTTTGTATGTTTTTTAATGTTTCTCATCCCCTGGTCCCCTCCCTGTTGCCCTGTGGGCGCTTTGAAACAGAATTTGCTCACTGTGTAAGCGCCTAACAAGTGAACAATAAATAAATAAAATAAATACATAAATAAATTAGAAGGGAGCTATACTTTTCTGCCAAGAGTTTTGATACATTTACTGTATTAGAGCTAGACAAATACATTAGCCTGAAATAGAAAATAAATTCAACGCCATCTAAAACTTTGTGAAAAATAAATGTGAATTCTTCATTGATGGTTTAGTAAACCTATAGCAAACAAATTTGGTTCCCACCCTATTATATGGCTTGGAGGTCTACACGACACTGGAAACCAAATGGGTCAACAAATTGGTGGGGAGGCTCTGCCAGAGAGTCTTGGGTTTACCCCACTCTATTCCAATTCAAGCAATTCATTCTGAATTGGGGTGATCATCTTTATCCACTTTGAAAAAGATCTTGATGGGTTTTTTCTGTGTTCAGATATTAGCTCAAGAGAAAAATGTTGAATCTTTGTATTCAAATTGTGTGGATCTATTGAAGCATAATGCATCTCCTAATGTTTTGGGTGAACGGAAAAAAGAAGTTAATGTCTGCTTCAAGGAAATTGATTTTATTTTGGAGGACAACACGAATATCTCACTAGTGGAGGAAAAAAAGAAATTGGCAAACATTTGGGACAGAGATGCTAACATGACAATCCTGTGGAAACATATAAAATATGCACTTCATGTTAAGCATTGTTTCCCTGTTGAGGTACCTTGCACATATCATAGAAACCTTTATCATGGAAAAGTGAGGAGATTCATAATGCAGGTGCGATTAGAACTTCTCCCTACGATGTTGAGAGTGGGTGCTTGGAACACAATCACTTATCAGGAATGTTTTTGTTGCTTGTGCAATAAAGAAGGTAGAAATACCAATACACCTTTTAACTGACTGTTGTGAACTGTCCGATTTATATATCAAAGGATATCAAAATGTATGTTACAAATTGGAAACCTTTAATTCGGATCAATCGAGGAGCCTTTTATGTTCAGGAAGTAGTACAATTTTGATTTTTACATTATATAATATGTGGCTAAAAATTGCACAAAATTTAGAGAAAGTATTTTGAAATGATTAGGTGCATATGTGAATACATTGATTTTTTACAAGAAATATGATCATTTTAACCTTACATAATAAGCTTCCATTTTACATAATGTAGTGATAATTTTAGAGAGGTAATTTTATTGTAGTTTCTTATCCTTCTTTTTTGTAATATGAATTTGAATTTGTAAATTTGATATGTATACAGTTTACTTGATGTATTGTGATGAATTTGTAATATAGTGTTAAAAGGATTATTTAAGAAAAATTACACTTTAATAAAAACTATTACCTGCCCATTGATGCTAGCAGGAGCAAAATGGTATGAGTATCTGGGCATTTAATAGCAGTCACAAAAACTGGGGGGCACTGAAAAGACAATATACAGGGTAATGCCCTTAACAGGTAGGATTTTTATCACAAAGAGAAGGCGAAACACAACTGTGTAAAACATTCTACAATGCAGTAAATCGTCCACATGCCAAACGGATCCCAAAGGGGGTGGCCTGGGAGTTACAAGGTTATTATTTTTTTAATCAAAATTTCAAACATGAATAAACATTACAAATAATACTTTGCCTAGAAGGGAAAATGGGAAAAGAAAAAGAGGGGCCAAAGCCCCGGGACCGTCAAGCATTAGATGAGGGTTCTTGTAGACCAGTCTGTTCATGTCTGACACACCTGAATGAGTTTGCACAGTCTGCTGGGGGTGTAATGTTTCTGATGCATCTTAGGACATTCAGCGGGCATCCTCCCATCTTTGCCATACTTTGGGCGCCTTCTGCGGGCAACCCCTCGCTGTATATACTCTATGTTCCATTGCTGCGCATATGTCTACATCTGTGGCCCATTGTTCATAGCTTGGTGTTGTCTCCGATCCCCACAGCTGTGCAATATTCCTTCTGAGTACTGCTGTGGCAGTCGACCAGGTAACTTCTCATATCGTGACAGATCGCTTTCGTCAGAAACTCCCAGTAACAAATGCTTTGGTCCCCTCTGTACTGGCTTGCCCATGACTCTTGACAATTTGTCGCAACATTTCTGCCAGATCTGTTGTATGTTGTCGCATTCCCATAAAATATGGAAGAAGGTCCCTTCTTCACGTTTGCAGCGCAGGTATCGCGGGTCTATAGCCCTGCCCCACCGGAACAGTGCTACTCTCGGGTAGTAGGTGCGATGTAGGATCTTAAGTTTGACCAGTCTGAGCCTAGATGATATGGTTACCTTCCGGAGATACATCAGTGCCTCTGTCCAGTCCTCTGGTTGTAATGTCCCCACGTCCCGCTCCCATTTGGCTTTTAGGCTGATTAGTTCTGGTGTGGCAAAGGATGTGATCGCCTCACTTTCGGTTTTCCGAAAAAAACTCAAAACTACCCTGTTTAACTAACTCTTCCCCTTCTCCTCTCTCTTTTCTCTATATCTGCAATTTCTACTATCGTACCTAAGCAATGACCTCCATGTATGTTGTAATAAGTCCTTTTCAAATTCTATAACAAGTGCCACGATGCCCATTGGGCTGCCTGTGTGCTTAATCAAATGCGAATAAATAAATAAATAAATAAATAAATAAATAAATTGTACATGGTTGAGGTGATTTTGTGCTTAATTTGTTCCTGGATTATGTTGCGTTCCATCGGGGTGTATTCTGTCATATCCCTCATGTTCTGTAGGTTAGATTGCAGTGCATGTTTCATTTCGGTATAGTGATATCTTTCTTTGCGTGGGAGGGAAAAGTCAGATTGTAGTGTCTCGAACAGGATTATCTTTCCTTCCCACACTATATCTCCAATTCTTGCTATCCCTTGCTGGTTCCAGGTGGGCCATTTGGGTAGCTTCCTTTTTTCTGGGAGGAATATGTTGTTCGATAACGGTTGCACCGGTGTCAGTTTCGAGTCCCACCCCATGTATTCGTGTGTTTCTGCCCAGATTAGGGTGATTTGTGCCTACATAGTGGGGGGTGTTGCCCCGCCAAGACCGTGGTACAAGAGTCCCTGGGGTGATCTTGTGCTGTCGGTGTTGACCCCTCTAATGTGCGGCAAGTTCGCATTCCCGTGAAGCATGTAGTTCACTACCGCCATCTGACCAGCCCATTAGTAAGTTTGCTGCCTGGGTAGACAAATCCCCCCTTCCCAGAAGGACCTTTGAAGTGTAGGAAGGGCTATCTGTGGGTGACACCCGCACTATAGTAGTTTCCGGAGGATACGGTCAATTTTGAGGAATTCGTGTTTTGGGATATGGAGTGGTGCGTTTTGCAGGATATACAGAAACCTGGGAAGAGCAAACATCTTGAACAGGGCCGCCCTACCCAACAGCATCAGTGGTAGGGAGATCCAATGGCGAGTATCCTCCGCGAATCTCGTCATAATGGGATGTAAGTTCATGGGAATATAGTCTGTGAGGTTCTTCGTGATTTGCACTCCAAGGTATTTAGACTGCTCCGTTACAATGCGGTAGGGACAGTTTGCTGGTATTATGGCGATTGCGTTGCCTATGGGGAATAGTGTGGATTTGGACCAATTTACGCACAGTCCACTAAAGGCCTTGTATCTCTTTAGCATGTTTGTGACTCTGTGGCAGGAGTTGACCGGGTCTTTCAAATAGATTAACAAGTCGTCTGCATAGAGTGAGACTTTGTCCTCCCATGTGTATGACCATCGGAAGCCCTCCCAAAGTGGGGTGCTTAGCAGGAGTATAGCCAGGGGTTCTATGGCGATCGCGAAGATCATCGCAGACAGGGGACAGCCGTGCCTCGTGCCTCTGCCTAAAATAAAGGAGTGCGATTGCCAGCCATTAACTTTAGTTCTGGACCTTGGGCAGCTGTATAACAATTGCACCCAGCTCTTAAAGTTCCGGCCAAAGCCCATGTGGCTCATTATTCCCCAGATGGCCTTCCATCGCACCGGATTAAAGGCTTTTTCAAAGTCGATTGCTAATAAAGCTAATGGACACTGAAGACTGTCTGCTCTTTCCAGGGCTGAATGTAGCCTGTAGAGGTTCATTCTGGTTGATCTTTGGGGCATGAAACTGCATTGGTCTAGGTGGATCAGTGAAGGGATGACTTGCTGCAATCGATTTGCTAGTATTTTGGCAAATATTTTTGTTTCACTGTTTATAAGTGAGATAGGTCTGTATGAGCTACAGATTTCGGTAGGTTTATCCACCTTGGGTAATACTATTATTGTGGCTTCTCTTAGGTCCGGGGATAGAGAGCCCCGGTCCCGTGCGTGCTGGTACATACGCAGTAGGTGTGGGGCGATTACGTTTGCTCCCACTTTCTGCCATAGCTCGACCGGGAATCCGTTTGGACCCGGAGACTTGCCGGATTGGAGTCCAGACATGGTGCTCAGCACCTCCTCCTCTGTGATTTCCTTCTCTAGTAGGTCCTGTTGTGCCATGCTTAAAGTGGGGAAATTCATTTCCTCTATGATCGAAGCATCTGTAGGGGTGGTGGGTGTCTTATAGAGATCAGCGTAGAAGGCTGCAAATCCCCCCGCTATGTCCTGTTCTGATGCTAGTGGGTTTGAGTCTCCTGTCTCTAGCCTACGGACTTGACTGTGACCCTGCTCCCTGCGCTCTAGCCACGCCAACATCTTGCTGGCTTTATCCCCTGTTTCGTATATCCTCGCCTGCATTGCTCTGTGAGCTTGCCTCGCATTGTCTATGGCTATGTTATGGAGGTGTTTCTGTGCTAGTAATAGGGCCTGATTCGTGTCGGGTGTGTCTTGGGCTAGGTGTTTTTCCTCTGCGTGTTTTACCTGTTGTTCCGCCTCTTGTATCTTGTGAAGGTGTTTCTTTTTGTATGCGGTAGTCCATGAGATGATTTCACCTCTCTGTACTGCCTTGTAGGCCTCCCATAGTGCCTCAGGGTCCAATGCAGACTCTGTGTTTAGTTCGAAGTATGATTTGGTTGCTTCTTGGATCTTGTCTACCAGATCTGGAATACCCAAGTTGTAGTTGTTAAGGCGCCAGCTGGGATGGGGGGTTGGCCTGGATGTGTTGAGTGCTAGTACCAGTGGGGAGTGATCAGAGATTCCTCTGGGGGGTAAATATGCCTCTTGTGCCTTGTGTATGTCAGTTGACGGGAGAAAAAAAGTAATCTAATCTAGAGACCGAGGCATGTGCCCCAGAGTGATAGGAGTATTCTCTGTTATTAGGGTGGAGGTCTCTTCATGTGTCACACAAGCCCAGGGCATTTGTGAATGTGGCGTGTTTGGTGGGTATGCTGGGGTTTCTACTGCGTAGATATGAGTGATCCAAACCAGTATCCATGACTTCGTTAAAGTTGCCTCCCATAATCATGATATTAGACGTGTCTTCTGTGATCAAGGGGCAAATGTCGGTAAGTAGAAAAGATAATAGGGTGGGTGGCGCATAGATGGCTAACATTGCAATAGAATGTTCCCAGAGTGTGCCCGTCACGTATACGTATCTGGGTGAAGGTATTTAGATGGAAGGGAAGCTTCTTGTGTACTAGTATTATGACACCACGTGAGCCCATGGTGAAGCCTGCGTGTAATGCGAGTCTATAGTTTGTGCGCTTGAATAGGGTACAATTTGTGCCTGCAAGGTGGGTTTCGGACAGAAATACTATGTCCAGGGTGTGTCTATTTAGGTATTGCCCGACTAGTCTGCGCTTGACCCTGTTACCTATTCCGTCGACATTCCATGTCATGAACTTGAGGATACTGGGGATGCTGGTAGTGGTGCTACGTGTCGCTATGTCTAACTGTAGTAGAAGAGATGTGTGCTGAGGAAGGTGGCCTGACGAGCCTAACTGAGCCGTGTTTGTGTGCTGTTGCCCTCTTATCTGACTTCGGTATGTGTTGTGCTTGACGGGTCCATTTCATAACCAAACTGAAGAAACCCATATCCCCCCAAACTATACTCCTCCCAACTAGAAGCATTGGTCGCCCGAACATAAGAACTCTTAGTTGTCAACCGGACAACTTACATGCACTGAACTGAACTATGACACAGGTGTTTACCCCCTAATGTGGGTGGCTAGGGGGTGCTACCTTTTTTTCTGTGGTTAATACAAAAAAAGGGTGGGGGCGGGACGCGAGGGCGGATGACCTCCGGTAATGTCGCATTGTGAGAGTATCTAACGCCCTGTGAGAGGTGTCGGGTCACTCTGCGGATCGTTAGGTAGTTCAGATTTGTACTCACTGCTAAGCTTTGGGGCACTGTTTAGAATTAAGGCGGGGATCAGCCACCTATGTCTTCTGGCAGGTCTTGTGTTGGCGCCTATGGTGGTGCTAGTCGTTGGTCGGCTGGCGGTCTGGGGTTTCTGCCCCTGTTGCCCCGAGGTGATGACCAGTCTCCTTCTATGTGCTGTTCGGCCCAACGCCATGTCTCCTTGGGGTTGTTAAAGTGGACTTTAGTTCCTTTGTGGTAGATTTTGAGTTGGGCGGGGAAGAGCAGACCGTATTTGACTTCCAGTGTTTTAAGTTGCCTTTTGAGTTGGTCAAAGGATTGTCTGGCTTTCTGCACTTCCCTCGTGTAGTCGGGGAAGAAGGCAATCTTGGAGCCGTTGAAGGTGATTGTGCCCTTGGCGCGTGCCCGCTGTAGTAGCGCATCTCGATCTCTATAATTTAGAAGCGTTGCTATCACAGTACGTGGGCGGGGGCACCGGGCACTGGCCTTCCTGTGGGCATGCAATGTGCTCTTTCTATGGAAAAGAATTTAGAGAAGGAATCTGGTTCGAACAGATCTGTAAGCCATTGTTCAAGAAAGAGTTCCATGCAGGGGCCTTCTGTTTTCTCGGGTATGCTGAGTATGCAAGCATTGTTAAGCCTGTATCTCCCTTCTCCTTCTTCGATTCTGTCCTCCAGAGTCTTGAGCTTGGTGTGACGCCTTAGAGTTACTGTTGCATGTTATGTAGTCCCTCCTCATTGTTGGAGATGGGTTTGTCAGCTTCTCCAGTGCGTGCTGATAGTTTTTGTAGTTTGTGTCTGAGGAGGGATACGTCCAGACTTATCCCGTCCATCTTCTGCTCCATTGATGTACGGGAAACCGCTATAGCGGCCATGACGTCCTTTAAAGAAATCATGTGTTCAGGCTCTGTATCCCCGGAGGACAGCGCTTGGAGGTCAGGGGCCTGCAAGGGCGGGTATAGTGGATTGATCTATTCTGTTTTGTATGGGAAGTTTCTTCGATGTATCTTTCCCCATGCTTGCTGACGGGTCTTGCGTTTGGACAGGCGTAGTACTGTTGTGTTGTACACTGTTTTTGATGGTTGAGGAGCGGTGTGTTTTTGGTCTGAGCTCTCGTGGTGTTTGGCACTCTGCCTTATGGTCTTTTAGCTCACAGGTGGTGCTCCAGTTTAGTTGAGGGGTGGGGTATGGTTATGTGCTGCAGGGAGGCGCATCCAGCTCGGTGGTAGTTTTCCCCACTGTTTTCAGAATTGATGCTGCGTAGTCACGTCTATTTTCCTTTGCCCTTGGTGATTAGCAGAGTTTTTATGGTGCCTTGGCAGATTGGGGCTGTATTTGAGGGTTATACGCCGTGTGGTGGGGTTTTCTGGGCCTTGATGCTGTACTAGTGGCCAGTTTTGTCTTTTATGGCCCAGGCAGTAGTCCCCCGCGCTGTGGCTCGAAGTCGTAGGTATGTGTTTGCAAAATCGGGCTTCTCTGTTGCGTTCCTGTGGGTTGCCTCGAGGGCGGTGTGCTTCCCATCCACAGGTGTTGCGAAACACTGGAGGCCTGTCTGCCCCCTGCACAGGGTGGTGTGCATGCTGCCAATGCCGGGCAGTTATGCGGCTGTGTTGTCCCCCTCGGGTGGGCCTTGTGGCTGGAGAGGTGCCTTGGTTCCAAGCGTATTTACGCCGTCACCGTGGTGCGCTGCAGGCCCTCCGGTCCTTCGCTCAGGGCACTGTGCGCCCTTTTGTCGCAGGAGGCAGAGCAGCTGAAGAACTCCCTCAGGATGGGACAGGTTAGGGCTGGGGGCCTCAATGAGTCATGGTGTGGGGGCCGCTGGGAGGGCACTCACCGGCGTGGCGGTCTCGGCAGCCGTGTTCTTTCTCTTTCCTTTTGCGGAGCACTGCAGGACAGGGTTCCTCTGGTCCGCAGCTTCTATGGTGCCGCCCAGGCTCAGCCCGCTTCTTGGGGGCACCCACCTTGGGACATGTCTGCCCAGCCTCACGGGCAGCAGTTGCACCGGATCCACGGGAGGGGTACGCACGGCCCTGCTGCCACTGACTTTGTCCTGCTGGGGTATTTGCTTGGGGGTTTGGAAACACCCGGATAGCCCACATGGCAGCGTTCCCACCCCGCCACAGGTGGTGAGCGGGACGGCGGTCTGGGCTCTCCAGCAACGCTGCTTCGGTCTCCGATTGCAGGGCGTATAGTTTCCACGTTCAGGCGACCATTTGGAAACGCATGGATTGGCACCCGCTCCAGCTTTCACACGCTACAAACTCCTTTTCACTGGAGTGATTTTCTCTGTCTTGCACACCGTTTGTGCTCTAGGATGTCTGTTACTCGGCAGGGATGTTTAGAGGTCCTGCAGAAATCGGAAAATAGGCTTTTAGATAAGGATTTTATCTGCGGTCGTGGGAGCCGAGGAGGCTCATGTCCGTCTCATCTCGCTGCTAGCCACGCCCCCTACAAGTTTATTATTGAAGACAGAAGGATAGATGGTATTGCTCACTATCCCTGCCTAATCCCAAAATCTCCCTAGAAAGCGCTGATGGGCCGCTTATCTAAAAGGGACAGAAAAAGAAGGTAAAGAGAAATCATTTTTGAATAAACTGACAATCTAATGATTGTTACAACCTTGTCTGTCCCAGGTCACTAATGCCATAATGGGTAAGGATCAGTGAAGAAGTGTTTAAAAGGTTAACACCTATGGCAAAATCTCAGCCTTCTACTGTGGGTACATAGTAATTTAATATCCCGTAGATAGGCTGAGTAGTTCTAGGGTAACTTAGGTTAAGAGCTGATAGGTCAAACTAGGAAGGATATGCCAGAGAAAAAGAGTAACTGGCACTGCCTATCTAGATGAGTTTCTTAAATGAAGACAAACATATAACAACCCACATCATCTGTCTTTAGGTGCTTGATACTAGACAGTGTATGGGAAAGTTAAAAAAGAGGGTTGTTCAGAGTGTAGGTAGGTTTGTTTTTGCCTCCACCGTGTCACAGCCACTGTCTACCGGTTTCAGTGGTACAGGTGTGGACATGACCACTTTCTTCAGGACAGTCTTCTAAAAAACTGGCAAATATAGACATTTGACCACCAGCATTGCCATGGGGGACATACTTTACACCACTTCTTATTGCCATGCACTAGGAAGTTCGTAGAAGGAACCTGGGGACAAACAAAAATAGTCCACAGTCACTTCTCAGTTACTGCTCCAGGCTAAATTGCTTATAGAGGATACAGTATCTATCATTTACCTCTAGTTAGTACAGTGGGTGTGCAAGACATCAATATACTACACATCTAAATACAAGAGTGAAAGAAAGAAAAGCTGTTATACATGCACATTCTTATTGTATACCACGTCGAGCAATCAAAGGTATCACAGGCACAAATGGCATCGGTATGTGCTGACCTTCCATATGTCGTCGGTCAGAAGAAATGGCAATTTCTAATGTGGAACCTGACTGTTGTCCACGTATATTCACGATAACCTCAGAATATTCTTGCTCTGGAGACAACGATTTGTATCACTAAAAAGATAATTTGGGTGAATGTAGGTACCCCTAAATCTTTTTAAGTGAATATGTGTCTGAAAAGTGGAGAGAGCAGGTCCTAGTTGGAAAGTTCACTGGCCTGTGCTTCCATCTCCTTTAGCTATGGCATATGTATAATACATTATCGTTATCTATGTGTACAGTAGGCCAGCTTACATTCCATAATGGCCCTCAATGTAATCCTAAATCCTAGAAGGGTAGGTTATTGAATAGAATACGCATGTGGATGGGACAGCATAAATCATAGCCCCAAACCCACTGTTGATGGCAAACATGCACCTTCTTTTCTTACAGCGTATCCCAGTTCCATACGCTTTTTTGATTGTAAAGGATGGGGGGGGCAGCACGCTCTGTATATCGCGGCCACAGCACAGTACGTACTTAGATGTAAGATATAGCCGGTCCCTCGCAGTAGAAAAAGGAGGTGGCAGGCGCATCCCGATATAATATACCCGCAGTCGGCTGTTCCGGATAGGTTAATAGCAGTGCCTGGCAAAAACGTACAACTTATGCACTAGTCAGAAATGTAGGAATGGGAGGCAATGGCCATAGGCATTAGCAGGGACATGGACGGGCAATGGGTGGGCACATGACCAAACAACACCTGCAAACTTTGTGTCCCTCCTCAAATGTCATTTCCCCGTATCTGCACTCCAATGGAATAGTTTCGGCTTATAGGTGTCGCAAGCCCAAACTAAAAATCAACCAGACCATTCTGCTTTCCCACAAAAGGCCTGAGCAACTGTTGGTTAGTAGCAATAGGCTAATCTGGAAGTGTTGTGGGTGACGTGCATGACTGTGGTAGGAGGCACCTGGCTAAAAAAAGCACAATTCCCTGCAAAAAGCACCAAGCAAATACAACCCGGGGAAAAATATCAATGGGTTATAAAACAAAACAACAAGTTGGGACATTTCCCGGCCAGTACCAACTGCGGGGGACTGGGAGCAGCTCACAGCGTGTAATGCGTGGGGAGAAGAATCATTAGCATGTTGTTACATCATATGGCTGCAGCAAGCAGAGCTGGCAAAACAAATACAAATGGATGTAAAGAAGACGATCCAGTGTATGTGGTTTGGGCATGAGTGGGGTTGGAGAGGGAATATAATAGGTTTTAGCCATGGCTTGCAAGGAGTGGGCACACAGCCAAACAACAACTGCATGCTATGTGTCCCTCCTCATATACCTTCTCCTTTCTGAAGCCCTCATTCCAAGGCCTATAGTTTCAGCTTAAAACGTAAAGCTGGTGCTTGCAGTGCCAGCAAATAACCCAAACTAAAAGGGAATCACCCTCCTGTATATGAATGCGCCACACAAAGGAATTGCGTGATTCTGAACAAGTGAAATAGAACAAGTGTTTAATGTCACACCCAGTTCAAAATGCATGTCACATTGATAGAAATTCTAAGGCGGAATTGGCATTTATTACGACTTGATCCGCATATACCTAAGTTCATTCAGCACGGACCGTAAATCATTTCTAAGAGGGCACGAAGCTTGAGCAATCAACTCAGTCTGCTGCTCCTCCCACAGATAAAAGAGGAGCAACCTCGAAATTGGCTTAATCAGGAGATTTTCGGGTTCAGAAAATGTGGCACTTGCTCAATGTGTCAACATGCACACGACAAAACTTCAATCTTTCAGGACAAATTCGGCAATCAATTCAAGATCAGCCAAAACATCAATTGCAGAACCAAATACGTGGTTTATGCCATAATATGTGTGTGTCAGGCCATTTACATAAGAAGCACAATTCGCCAAATCCGTTTCCGCATCTGTGAGCATTTGTCTGGGATTGGCAGTCAAAATGCAATGCTGGCATTGGCTGTCCACTGGCAGCAAGAGCACCAACAGGATCAGAAAAAAGACATTTGATTTATTGGACTACAGAACGTCACCCAAGGAAGAAGGGGGGCAACCTTGAACTGAAGCTATGCCAGACAGAAACACGCTTAATTTGTCATTTTCGTTAACTAAAATTTGGTTTAAATACTGACAGTGAAATGTACTATTTCTTGTAACACTATTGATTAAGAATGATCCATAACACAAGCAGTGTTTTTAATGACAACTTGTTTAGGTATTTAAGTGAGACACATGATATGGGGTGTTTTCTATTTTTATGCCTTAAAGAAATCATGTTGTTCATTTATTTGTACCAAAACACATGAACTAAATCATATTTACTGCAACACATGAAACAATCTACTTTCATCAGTTTATGTGCTAGGCACAACACATGTAAATGTAAATAGTCACAATGCTAACACAAATAGGGGACCCTAGATAATTGAATTCTTTATTGAGTACAAATGCAGGTATCCCATGTACTTCAAATCTATATCCAGTCCTCCGTTCATCAAGGATCGCTTATCACACCATAATCAGTCTCAGGACTGTAATTGTGTTGTTTAGCAATATGTTTCTCTAATTTTAACATTTTTGGAGGGTGCACGGTTAAGAATGCGCCTATTTTGTCTATGCAACAAGGATTGGTAAACGCATCTTCATAGTCTTTAATTGATTCGTTCCCAAAACATGGCGGCTATGGTAACTGAAATCATAGTAGGACTAATGGGTCGTCTTGGCAACCCACAATCACGGAAGAGCAGATTCCATTTAACGTTCTGAATTTGCCCGGGCTGCAGCTTACTACAACGACGTGAAGAACCACAAACATGCAGTTATGTCAGTTTCACGGCAGATGTCCCTACAGGATTCTGTCCCACAAAACATGCGGACGCGCGCAAATGCACTTGTGTTTTCGTATTTATATCTGATTTTAGTTCGATCCTACGAACCGTGAGAGGTATTAGATAAGGGCATCTCTTGCTAACTGTTGCTGGCCATAGTGTGTGATCACGCTCATGAATTTGCTAATAACGTTCTGAATTATGTTAAGCATGTTACATCCTGGGGCTCAAGTATGTAATAATAGCTATCAAGCTAAAAAACGAACTGAAAACATAAACAACCATTGAGCATTACGTGTGCATACGGCAAGAAAGTATTTGCTCGTATGCTCTGAAATATGTAAAGTAATGTACTGCGGTGTAAAATGACCGCGGCCCTGAAATATACAAAGCAATGTATTTGGGTGTAATTTTTCTGCACTCGCATTAATGAGAGCTCATGTTTTTTTTACTCAGGGGATTTAACACAGTTATTAAGTGCATCTACAGGCTGCAGAAATAAAACTGTACATTTCTGGAACAGAGGTAATGTGATATATTTCTGCATTACAATTGTAATATTGGCACACGTAGGTGTGTGTCCAGTTTATCACACAATTTGACAACTATTTCAATAACTCAAATCACACAGCTTTTTCAAATTCATTTGTCATTACAACGGTGCGTAGACTTTATACAGCATTAGAAGACATTTATATAAGATGCAGAAAATGTGCTATGGAATTCGTTTTGCAATACACTAATGGACGTTTCTATGTTTTCTTTTTTTCTCCTTTTTTCTCATAAAACGTCCCATGATATCCTTTCCCTTTCCCCATCCTTTTCTCTCTGTCTTCTATGATTTGATCATACATACAATGTATTAATCACATTCAACATTCGTGTCAAATTTTGGTCATATATTTTGTTGTGGGAAACATATTGGCTTGCTTTGTTGATTATGTCTGTGTAGCCCTGGTTTGAGAAAAGCAATGACAATTTGCCGAAACACATTTCACTGATACAGGGCTATCAATGTGACGTGCATTTTGAACTGGGTGTGACATTAAACACTTGTTCAGAATCACGCAATTCCTTTGTGTGGCGCATTCATATGCAGGAGGGTTTTTTTCATCATTATGTTTCAGGTTTAGAGGTGGGGTCTGTGCCTCTAACCATCCTGGAAGTGCGACACGTCCATATACGATTAAGTTATAATTGGGTCGCAGAGTATCTTCAAGTTGGTGAATAATTAACCCCAGATTTTCAGTGTGCAACCAAACTGAAAGGGCTCCTCAGCTGACTTAATCAACGCCTCTATTTACAACTGGTTTTACTGCCACAAAATTGGAGAAAAGTACTCAAATGTTCTTATTGTTACTATGACAAGCGACAGCCATTAGAGCTGAAGCTTCATTCTGGACATTTAGATCTAAAGTGAAAGCTCTGCTCCTTGACCAGAAACATTAAACATGTCTCTTACCATACCCACCACCTATATTTGTGATTTGCTCCTCTGCTGTTGTAACCTCGTTGTAGTTACTCATGATTTTGGTACGTTGACTCATTTGTAACCCATGTCAACAAAGCTTTGTGTCAACTTTCGCTATGTGTATGTATCTTGCAACAATTACCTAAGTTCAAGCGCCCAGATACCTCAGGGATAGGTGCGCTCTACAAATAATAAACTAAATTAGAGTGTAGTGTAGATTTTGAAAGAAGTACATCACATGTTGCTAAACAACCCAGCACGGTATTGACACCATCAATGCATGAAATCAAAGATGGATGGCAGTTCAAAAACATTAGAGAAGTGGCTTTAGAGAACATGAGAGAAAACTGATGTTGTGACAGTCTCACTTCTTTATCAATTGTTATAATTGTTATGGTATTTATTGAGCATGGATCTAGCTTCAGGAAGCAACTGGGCACTTTACAATCATCAAGGCAGTCGCACGGTGGCATTTCTAATCGAACAGGAAACTAAGCACATAAATAGATTAAAACTGCACTGGAAAAATATGTTTTTTAGCCAAGATTGGCATCCAAGATTACATCAAACAACCGGTCCTTCCGAGGAGAAGAGAGGAAATTATGTTTTCAATTTTAGATTAGTGGAAACATTAGGCATCATCAATAAAGAAAATGAAAATTCCCAGCGGGTGGATGTCAACTCGCCGGCGACCGAGGGACATGGCATGCGTCAACGTCCTGAAGGTACTTGTTCTGGGGCGTTCTTTTGCACCAGAAATGGTAATGCGGGCTGGCGCTGGCATTGCTAGACCACGATGGCACAAAATTACGAGTGCATGCATGAGAGTGCCAATAGGACATGTAAATGCAGAGATAGGCTTTATACATCCCCCTATAAAATAAGACACCATCTTCTATCGCTGAACTGTAGATTCACCAATTCCCGAAACTATTACATCCTCCTTTATTTCAACTGAGTTTTAGATATTGTTACAAATTTAAAAACTCTATAGTTTCTTCAAAATATGGGCAAGAGATCATAGCAGAACATGTCAGGGCTAACGATCCTGCTACTAGTTCATTCATATAACGTCAAGTAAAATAATGCACTTAATAAAAATCAATGCTATTTAGAACTACTAGTACGACACAAATATGGGAAAGCGGTGTCATAGAGAATTTAGAGCCGCGCTTGAAAGTGAGAATGCTTTCCTTATGTATTTTATTTACCATGCCATTTTCCTCATTGGGTGCCTGTATTTGTTATCAGCCCTGTGGGATCCTCCGTGAGGCATCTGTGAGAGGCTAAATAGGGCTGCAGAGAGTCTGGCAATCCACTGGAGATCTTTTCTCAAGGAGCTGGGTAACCACCAGGAGTTAATGAAATCCTTTTTTGTATGAAAATACAAATGATAATAATAGTGATAATAGCAACATCAGCGTTTTATGTACCGCTTCATGGAGGATTCCTCACACTGCTGTAAGTGTGCAATTTAATGCTACTCAATTTACTGAACATGGAGGGTTGCAGGGTTGAGCGGTCCCTGCCAGGACACGAACCTGCAGCTTGCAGGATATCCCCAGGACAGAGCGGGGAGAGCTTAAAGGGCAAGCTCTACCCAAGAAGTCAACCTGCATACTTTGGGCCTGATTACAAGTTTGGCAGCACTTGAAGAAAGAAGTTGTAATTCCACTGGCACTCATTCTGCTGGCAGAATGAGTGCTGGAAGAATGAGGACAAATTAACCAGCGGTAATTCCTTCAGTGTTGATTCCACCGGCACAATTAGCCCCAACATGACAGTGGTAAATCCACTGTACTACAAGCTAAAATACCGCTAAAATCCTATCAAGAGCAGGAGGTCATTTCTTCAAAAACACAGTGCAATTATGTCCCTCTAACAGGTGGAGGTAAACGTATCCAGCTGTTAAAAAGGAATCTACATGCACCAATAATCTGCGGCCAAAAGGGTATTGAAGGGCCACGCCTTTCTCAAACACACTTCCAAACAACATGCAGCCACAAGCAGACATGACCTGTGGCAGGTGTCTGCAACCTTCAGCTCTCCAGATGGTTATGGCTACAAAAATACCATCAGTCATAGCCAACATAGTCAATTGTGAGGGATCGTGGGAGCAGTAGTCCAAAACATCTGGAGAGTCGCTGGTTGCAGACCGCTGAACTATGGCATCCACAACCTTATACTGTTTATTGACCTGCAGTGACATGCAAAGGTACAGCAGGCAAGGACACAAGCACCACAGGCGGAGGAGTCATAGGTGGCGGAGGTTGCCCAGACCTCCTGTCTGTCCTTCCCCCTGGCCACTGACTGATGAGCAATTAGTCGCACCTTCTCGCCTGAAACCCCACACCATTTCAGGCCTACTGACATTGACTGAGGCTGATCTTCAGGGCACCAGCGCCATGAGGACTGCCATCCCACCCCTGCTGCAGCTGGGGTCTGTCCTCACTTCTTTGCCATGGGCACATTCCAGCATACTGTTTAGATGCTGCATGGCAAGTCCCAGCCAACCGTCTCCAAAGCACTGGGGCAAGTGATGGATAGACTCATGCGGCATGGCCATCAGCATATGCCCCTGCCCACCACCCAGGAGCAGGTGCATGCTGCAAAGGCACAGTTCTATACCATCGCTCAGTCCTCCAATGTCGTAGCATTACTAGACTGTACACATGTGGCATTAGTGCCCCCTTCCCCCCCAGGCAGAGGAGCCAGTGAATCAGAGTGGGAAACAGTATTATTCCATGAACATTCAGAGGAGGGGTGATGCCGCTCTCACCTTCAGCCACTGCTGTTCCCAATTTCTGGGTTCCACCCACGATGATATGTTCTTGAGGAAAAGCAACTTGCCAGCTTACATGACAACCCACAGAGGACACCATACCTGGATTGTGGGGAAGTAGCCATAATGCAATGAATCAGCACAGAGGTACACATGGATACACGCACGAGAACAAATGTGACCAAACTACAATTCCCATAATGCCTAGTTCAAGATGCATGAACTAGATCATTGGCCTATTGATCGCCTTCCCCTGGGATCAGTCGGACCTGAGCGAACAAGATAGTAGGATATCCAGGTATGCATGAAACCAGATACACGATTACTTGCATCAGTCAAGGTCCCTGTCAAATTCTACAAGCCATTCCCTGCCAATGCACTTGAATAAGCCAGAAAACGGCCGAGCCCCATGTCCATTGTACTACCTTTTGGGGTGACGTCCACACAGATATAAACCCATGAACGAGGATACAAGATGCACTGCACTCTTCTTCATAGGCCGATTCAAAGCCACAGACACCCCAAGTGTTGTACAGGGTGGCATTCACAAACACATATCAGCATACAAAGGCCGCTGGCACGATAATATTTGCAACAAGCGCTTCGACAAGCAACAGCCAACCAACAGCCAACAACCAACTGTCCTTTCTACCTGCTATCAGTGACTCAGGCTATCCACCGTTACCGTGGTTGATAACACCTCTGAGGAACCCTGGCATACCACAGGAGGAAGCCTACAATGAGGTGCAAAAAAAAAAGACTAGAACATGTAATAAATCTCTTCAAAGCAACATTCGACAACTTCCCCTCACGCAGTAGCACCATTTGCTGTAAAATTGCCAACACTATAATGATGTCATATATATATATATATATATATATAGCTCCTTAATCCAAAGCGCTTTACAGAGCACATATTTACATACAATGTCACCCAACCGAAATTGTTACTCATTTATCGACCTCGGAATGATGAGTTGGCCTTGCCGGGATTTGAACCTGCGACCTGCAGATCACGCTCTAATCGCAGCAGCGAGCGCTCAACCTGCTGAGCTATCTTACTGGCTACATCAGAATTCCAGCAATTATGCACTCCTTTCCACACGATATACTGTTCCTGCCTCATAGAGCAGCTGATTGGCACTAGGGTCATTTTCACAAGCATTTTCACAAGCTTCTGCAAGAGCCCCGAAAGGGAACTAAAGCTTTTTCTCGGGAGGCATTCATCACCTTGTAAGGCGCTATCAAACGAGCTGTATTTATACTTTGGCTGCTGACTGTATTGTTGTGAAGTTGCTAAGAGTTTCCTGATATTTGTCAGATGCTGAGTTACTGGAAAATGAGAAAAGAATGGGCAAACACCACAGCCATTTCCCCGAAAAACCTAAATGCAGCCTCTGTGTATTGTCAAAAAAGAGGCGGCTGGTTTCCTTCACTGTGTTTACAGAATGGGTGTAGTTTCTTCGGAGTGTCTCGCTGTAGAAGCTTAGGAAAGTATAAGGTTTGCGTGCGCACGGAAAGTACCAAGAACGTTGCTCAAAGCTGCCAACCTTTAAAATCAGATATGGACATTTTGCGCCCGGACAAAGAATCCAATGTCTTTGCCTCCCTATTTAAATGCATGGACATGGAATCATTTAATTGGTAATTGTTGCCAACCGCGAAACGGCAAAATAATATTTACAAACTGTCTGAACGCCCTTATTTTTGTAGGACAGTGGGCTCATCTGCTTTTCATCAAATGAGGCAAATACTATTGCTTGGCATTGCGAAATAGTAACTGCATGTTGTTGTTTGGACGTCAAAACATGGAGTCCAGATTTTCAAAGGTACAGGAAAGGTCCAAATCCCCTTAAGGTCGCCCAATTCAGAAACAGAAAACTTGCAGGATGCGCCCAAAGGGAAAACTGGTCCAACTCCAGCAGGAATTGGCGAGAAACTGAAGGCGGCCACAAGTGGAGTAAGTTGGAGACTGTGTGTAAATAGGAGCAGCAACAAAGAAGTAAGGTGATCCAGAGGCCGCTGGCAACCAACGACCCGAGCAATTTCATGAAAATCTACACAGAATAATACATGCTGTTTAAGGACCAGATGCCAGCAGTTTGCGGTATTTGGCACGAGATACGGAGATGGTTGTCACGGTTGCTTTTACGGCTCTGAAAGAAGTCCAAGTCCTGGAATGCAACTTGAAACCCATGTGCAACCAGGAAGGGCACTTGCGCTTAGTCCCAAGAAGACCCCTTCTCACTTCCTTGCGAAACGAATTGTGGGTCAAGCAGCACACTAGAAACGGTCATATAGCCTTATTCATGGAACATTTTCCTATGGGATTGCGCCATTATAAAACACTTCCATGAATGAGTGTGATCCAGAATGCAACTGCAATGCACGGTGCATTTGCCGTTACTTGGTAACAGCTAGTACATCTTTTTATGTATTTATTTTTGTTTTTTAATACGTCAGACACAAGAGCCCATTTATCTAAGAGCAGTCCCAAATCTCAACCTCTGCCTCTAACACGCATAGCTGCTCCAAAATAAAAGAGAGACTCGGGGCTCAATCAGAACAGTCACTGGGTAGCACAAAGACCTCTCGACCCTACCTATTGTACATTCTCATGCCCAACCTTTTGGACAAGTCAGCTAGCAGTAAATAGCTTGGACCTTTGGTGCAGGGTGCATCGAGGCAAGGCTTCAAGTGAAAGCATTATCAAGTACAACATGGCCAATCTAAGCATCAGCGAAGTCACTGAAACATATGGGAGCTCGTGCATTAAGGGTGCCTATGCAGTGGGCAACTGGCTGACGGGTTTGGTAGATACCTAGTTTTCCTTGTAAAGTCACAGATGTTTGTATTTATTTGTATTTGTATTTAATGATTGCAAGAGATCCGTCACCAAGGCGCTTTACACAACGTAATGCACAGTTGCAAACCAGGAAAACATTATTACTTTTGAAACAGCCCTAGCTTATGTATTTTCATGTCATTTCATACATTAAAATGTTGGTATGTGTTCAAAGTGAAAAGTATAACAGTGTGTCATCTTTCTATTTTATTGACAGTGTTTACATTTTAAAATTATTCTTATTTATAACATGTGAACACAAAGGAATCAAGTCAATGAAATGCTATTTCCTAGGAATGGCTTGCACTATGTCAAGACGTAAGAAGTGAATACGCATTTCGTGCATACACACTCCTTTGATGTTCTGAGTTGACTTAGGCAATGATGGATAGCGCTCCCACAAATTCACGTCTTCTGTGCGCCCTCCTTGCATGTTCCAATGAGAGGAAGGTTCATGTTTCCTAGGTGTGAGGAATCTAGGGATGTCATCACTCCCTCTCTGGGGAAACTCTCTTCCCATATGGGCAGGGAAGGGCAACCACTACCTGATCCTGACCCGGGGGGTGGCTGCCTGATGGGGGACCATATGGGGTAGACAAACCACATGGGAGTGAAGGAGACTTTTTGGCAGGAACATGGTATCCCTCATTCCATTCAGGGTATGACATCCCCCTGAAATCACAAACCTATTTAGCATACTGTGGTATAGATCCAGTCCAACCACTTTACACTGATAATAGGGCTCTTCCTAACCCTTTTTTACAAAAGTAATGAGATGAGGAAGAGCAAAGGAGTAATGAGGAGCGCGGAAGCTACAGAACTAGAGATGCACTCTAGTGGTTGGAGGAGTATGATAGGTGCTGGGACAATTAAAGACCCAGCACCATGAGAAAGATGTAGTCCCACTATATCCGACGTGAGCCGTTAAGTGAGAAGGAAGCCAGCTACAGCAGGGAGTAGAGGAGCTCCTACCGGCACTGTCACAAGAAGCAGATAGGGGTTAGGTACACCGCACAGAGGCCTGCAGCAGGAGATGCTGCGGAGAGGAGGCCCAAGCGCGATGAGTACCGGAGAGCAGACGGGACGCCAGCAGAAGGAGGAGATGCTCTGCTAGAGAGACCAAAGACTGCAAAGAATGCAGAAGCAGCCAAACAACACTGCTGAGCCCAGAAAGGGGAATTGGGAAACCAGGGTGCTTTGCAGCATATACCACATTCACAGGGCATACCTGAGCAAGCGAGCTGCAATGCCGAATGCATTTGAAAATGAGATAGGTTAAAAGGGGTCAAAGACCCAGTACCTGAATGAAGTTAAATTGTAGTGTGTGGAGAAAGTCCTGGCAGGAGAGTATACCAAGCAACATGTTGCGAGTATGGAACTCATACCAAAGCATAAAGGGAACACTATGAAAGTCATGATAGGCGAGTACACAAAGTAACCTGTTGCTAGTCTGGGACCCACACCCAATCCTAAAGTGAACATTGTGAAAGTCCTGGCAGGAGAGCACACCAGGAAATGTTATTGCTTGTATGGGACCCGTACCCAATTTACAAATAGACTTTGAGGTTCAGGAAGAAGAAAAAGAGCCTCTTGATAGTGTGAACCCCAGGGGAAGGGAACCATACCCCTTTGGCTGGAAAGGTGAATAATGTGTGTAAATCAAGAAGAAGATTAGGGAAACCCTTGAGCGTGTGAAATGCAGGGGAATGGAGCCATATCCATTGGATTGTATAATTGCATATCAAGAGGAAATGAACTGTGATTTTGAACTGTAAAGAAACCTGGGAAACTCTGGGGATCCCTCTTGAGGATTGTGGAACTTTGTGAACTTTGATCATTTGTTTATTTCTGGAACTTTGTGTTGGAACATTGGAAAAAAGCTATGGATGGCCAGTTGAAAGACTGTACCCCTTTGCACACTATTTTGAGTTTAGCATGTAAGGCTCAGGTTAGAATTGTGGACACTGGACGGAGAACTCTTTATTTTTGGACATTCTGACACTAACAGCCATTAGTTTCATTGAGGTAGGGAAACCCTTCTTAGTTCCCCTGTCTCTGAGTCTTACTCCTGATTCATTACATAGGAGATTTGGCTGGGTCATCTGGAATAAATAGGAATGTTTACTTTTAATCATGAAATCACATTCACAAAATACAAAGGACAATTATGATGAAGCAGACTGGTGAGCAGAACATGTCGCTGAACAAGTCATGGGTTTCAAGACTCACAAGAGCATTCTGCCTCTCCAGCTCCTTGCTTTAGCTGTCTCCCCTACAATATCCCTTTTGATTATAAGGTCCTTTGAGTAACGTGTCATACAGCGCATGGGAGGCAGATTAAATTCTTACACCAAATAACAGAACCAACTCAGGAAGATGGCAAAATCCAATATTGGTTTGGTATGGTATGGTAATGTTTATTTATATAGCGCCTAGATACAGGCAAGTGTTTCAAAGTGCTCACGAAGGGTGGGAACATGGGGAAAAACAAACAGTAGCTCAGAGCCCTTACAATTCTGAGATGATAATAGTCTGCACAGACAGAGCAAGTGCGTAAAAAGTAAATTTAACAGTTTGGGAGACAGCAAATAGGCCTGACAGCGATTCTGCAGTTTTAACAGTGAAATTAAAGGGTGAAGACAAGGGAGAAACAGATAGACGATCTTCAGGCACGGTGCATGCTGATCGAGCAAGTGTACTGTAAGAGGATTCAATTCAACACTACAGCTAAGCCAACGCCTAGTCTATAATACTGAATGAAAACCCTTATTGATATAACTTTATGTCCAGTTCATGCGTTCTGGATGACTACCCCTATATAACACCCCTCCCTTGGAGTCCCCCTGACCCCACTGAGCCAAGAAGTAGTTCTGTTTTGCAAGTTAAAAGGTTTATTTGATAATTTAAACAATATATATTATATCACGCTTTATAATAAATTAATAATTGGATATCACACTTAATCTGATATGATAAAGATTAACAACGGAGAATCTGGCACTAGCACACTTCTTTATAATCACTAAGGAGTTGACATGAAATGGATAAGATAGCAACAATACTTTTATGGTTTCAAATGGATGCAATGTGGAATGAAATGCAATACAGAAAATAACTTGATAGGATTTCAGCAAAAGACAATGTAATCACTTTCTTGGACAATTCACCCCCCCCTTTTATGCAATGCAAGAAAATGGAAGGAAGCACACAGTTCTCAGAAATGCAATCAAATGTGATTCAGTTCACCCCAGCAAGCTTAGACAACAGATCGGAGTTTTAAACACAGGCCCAAAATGCTTTTATATGTGCTGGCAATGAAGTGAAAAATACGCTAAAATGCTTTTAATTCCCTGTAGAGGTTCAGGGTGAGTGGTATCTAGTTAATATTAGTCCAGGCTCACACTAGCAATGATTCAGGGATGATTAGCAGGTTAAACGAATTTCTGGCAAATGGAAGGCAAGCAGCAGCAGATTTTTTTACACGTGGAGAAATGTGCAAATCGCGGTAAAATTCGCGAATGCGTGTTCCGCGATTGCGGTAAAACTATAAGGGGTAGGAATGCGGTTCTAGGTTCGTAGGAAAGCCACGATTCTCAGCTTTCAGGGGAAAGTTACTGCAAGTCTCTAGCACAAACGGTTGCGGAGATATGAGCGATTAAATAAAGGTCGTTTTTCAGATTTGAAATTTTAAAGTTCAAAAAGACAAGTGCAGCTTGCAACTAGAAAATGACAAGTGACAGCTTTACAAATGACAGGTGATGGTTAAGAGACAGTTCTACTTAGATTAAAATAGGATTGAATTATATTATTTTAACTAAGAGATTGGTTCTGCACAGTTTTGCTAGGTACTCACACTATATTCTTGAGTGAAATGGGCCTCGCCATGGATCTGGTCAGGTTTTAGACGGGACTCTGGTCTCTGCACTTCACAGTGATCTGGGTCTGCTCTCTCTCTGGATTCTGAAGATTGAGGGATTTAAAGTCTGGATCTTTCTGCACAGCTTTCTCTGGAGATTGATGGAGGTAAAGTATGGATTTTCCCGGCAGAGCTTCCAGCTGCAAATGGATTTGAAAGTCCCTATCTGTCCTGTCTGTCTGCTTTTATGTGTTTAGAATGTGGGTGTGTTCTAGCATCACTGACCCTACCTCTCTCTCAGCTTCTAATTGGTCAAACTTCCATTTCTCCCTTGATTGGGGAAAGAAGTGTGTGTCAGCGTGATGTCATTTTATGGCTTGCAGAGAGGACACTCCCCAGTCAAATTGCACACAAATCTAGATTTGATAACAAAAGACATATTTGCACAGGTAAACATTGGTTTAAAATTACATGCACACATCACATATCACAGGAGATATACCCTGTCCAAACTCTGCTCTTCCTGGGGGCTTGCATTCAGAAATGGCACTTATTTCACTTTTTAACTGACTTTGCAATTTCTGACATTAACCCAATTTTACACACATGTGCGCAAGGAGTATGGACATTAACTGATGAAGTTTCAGATTTTTAACATGCACACATTTAGAGTAATATCCACTTTTCCGCTAACACCCCCCTGAACATACCACCGGGTCCTACCATGTCTTAAAACGTGAGCAGAAAAATCACAAGAATTATGGTATCATTTATAAAATTTTCACATGTCCGCTCTATGAATGATCCATCTTTTTAGATTTATGTTCTGGCCCCCAAAGGGGTGTGGTTTACCCTCAGCACAAGGTTGAATTTCTGGTTTTTCCAGTTCTGCCAAGCCAGCTTGCTCTCACAGGCAGTGCTCCTCCCCTTTCCTTCAGGAGGAAGCCACTTTTTACGACCAGTTACGACTCCCGTCATAAACCATCTGCCTGGGTGAAGGGGGTTACATTGTTCAGAGCTCCTGTATTCTGTGGGGCTCCCCTTAATTCAATTATCAGAGAGATGGTATATCCTTAGTGTGGCCAGCAAAAGGCAGATAGGCCTGGGAACACAGTTGTGACTCAAGTTTCACTCCTGATGGGGGTAGCTGTCAAGCAAAATCAAGTTCCTTAAGCCAGACTTTCAGCTAACTGTCATGTTTTTTTTGTTGCTTTTTAAATTAACTTGCAATTTTACACATGCAGCTAGAATGCTGATTCTAAGTGCAAAACTATGACATTTCAACAGTTACAAAGGCATGTGACACCAAACATAGGTCACTCATTTAATCTAAACATTTTCGATTTTAGTGTCTTTAAATCCAGTGCAACTTAAACTGCTGACTCCATAGCAGTTTTGTTATAAGCATTGTTTTGGGCTCTTCATTTCCCAGATTTTGTAGGCACACAACACTCCATTCTACTAAATGTCTGCTGGTGTTCAGTGAATATTTTGCACATGTTGCAATGTTTGAAAATAGGCATTTTGAGCCTGCCTTCAGAGAAACACAGGGTGGTTTTAAAGCGCTTTGAAGCTAACCGGCGCTACTGTTTTTCCTTTGGCAACCCGGCCTATCATTCTCACACGGGGGGTGGCAAGTGAGGCAACCATTTTGGTGTGCGCACAAACTGCGCAGCTTTCCTGGATTTCGGCGCACATGTGGGTTTTCCGCCATCTTGAATTTTCTAAGCCCACAGCACCAAATGTTGTAGCATGATAGCTTAAACATGGGTCAGGACACCCAACAAGCCCCCCCACGCGACTGCACTTTGAATTTGAGTCGATGGGGAGTCGGGTGCACAAGGGTTTTGACCCACGCACCGGTCTGTCCGCATAATCTTCTTCCAATTCTGCAAATGGCACAGCTCAGCATCTTCTTCTCCATCCGGTACTGATCGATCGGTTCTCCTCGCCGGTCCTGATGGGAGTATTGGGCGGTACACAGGGCCCATCGCGTCTCTGCTCCCGGTCTCCGGATCGTCCTCCTTGGCCCGTCTCCAGGTTTTCTTTCTCCTAGGACGACAAAGGAAGAGCGGCAATACCTACTCATAGACGTTTTTCCACCACTGTTGAGATAGTGGGGCAGCATATGCATTTCATCATAACGAAACATTACATTCTTATTTTGAAAAAAAAACAGTATAACTAAGAGACAGTTTCATGCAAATCACAATATTTTAGAAACTAGATGTGGTATGTTTTATAGTTGGAACTGAATTAGTCTGAGACAGTACCCGCTAGGATTCCAGAGGATTCCTCCAGTTGTTGCAGAGTGTGCCTGGGATGGCAACATTTCAACTGGTTTATGTGGACCCACTTGTCTTCCCCCGCTGCCAAAGGACCTTTGGGGATGTGGATTTTGTAGGCCACAGGGGAGATTTTGTCGATGATCTCAAAGGGTCCCTTCCATGTAGGCAAAAATTTGCGCTGCTTGGCCTGGTTCCTTTGGAAGTTGTATAGATAGACCCGGTCTCCCACCTGATATTCCTTCCTGGAAGTTTTCAGGTCATAGTGGGTCTTCATGCTATCAGCCGATCTTTCTAGATTCCGCTGAGCGTAAGCAAAAGCATGTTGGAGGTGTTTCCTTAAATTCTCCACATACTCATGAGTTGTGGAGGCATTTATTAGTGTCTGCTCTTGGGTCCTGTAGAGCAAATGCTGCGGAAGCACCATCTTGCGCCCAGTCATCAACTCAAATGGTGACATTTTGGTTGCAGATGAAGGGGTAGATCTGATGGCCATTAGGACCAGAGGTAATCGGATATTCCAACTTGGCCCAGAATCTGCCACAAACTTCTTTAATATGCTCACAATTGTCCGGTTATATCTCTCTACTGCCCCAGAAGAAGCTGGTCTATAAGCAATATGCAGCTTTCTCTTGACCCCCAATATCTCCCACATCTTTGTCATTACTTCACTGGTGAAGTGGCTACCTCTGTCTGACTCAATCCTTTGAGGTAGACCAAAACGGGAAAAGATGTGGTTAATCATCAAGGCAGCGGCAGTTTCTGCCTTGCAATTTGGGGCTGGGAGACATTCCACCCACTTGGTAAACAAGCATGTCACAGTCAACATGTACTTATTCCCCCTAGCCGAGCGAATCACAGGGCCTACAAAGTCGATTTGTAAATCTGACCATGGCAGTGTCATCCCCCTCTTTTGGAGAGGCGCGCGGTGCGTGAGGGATGATGGCTGAAATTGTGCACACACAAGACACCCCTTCAAGTATTGGTCGAGGTCCTGCCCCATGTGTGGTCAGTATGCAACCTCTCTTAAGATTTCCAATGTTGTGTGAAACCCCCTATGACCGGCGGTGGCCGCATCATGGGCGTGACTTAACATCAGGCTTCGGAATGAGGTAGGAACCACCCACTGGTCATGGCCAGCTTTGGATTTCCTTACCAACAAACCGTCTTGGATCCGGAACATTTTTGGACATTTCATCAACACTCTTAGGTCCTCTTTCCCAATGTAATCGGTATCCGTCAGGGGAAAGTTCTCAGGGTCCTCAAGGTGCTGGTAAAATTTACCAATAATTGGATCCCCCTTCTGAGCTGTAATCAAATCAGCATCAGGGGTCTCCTTACTCCATTGTGCAATTGAAAGGTCGTTGTGAGCATTTGTCTGGGACCTAGTGATAGCAGTGACCTGGATTTCCCCCAACAGGGACTCAATCTCAATTAGATCCCCTTGGATGGCCCCGGTTTTGGCCAGCTGATCAGCTAAGTCATTTCCAGTTTTGTCTGGTCCCTCTACTTTGGAATGACCCTTGATCTTTTTCCAATAGATGGTCATCTCATTCGAGGTGACCAGATTATCAATGTTTTGGATCAACTTCCCATGTTTCAAGGGTTTGTTGTTAGCACATAACATGCCTCTGGTTTTCCAATTAACCAGGTGCTCCACGAACCCGTTCTGTACATAATCCGAATCTGTGATTATGACCAGTTCGCGGTGTTGATGCTGGACAGCAGTGAGGATGGCCTGATGCACAGCCATCAATTCTGCCACCTGACTACTTCGGGGACCAATTTTGTATCCAGCGGAGGGTTCTGGGGACTCATTCACCCATGCATTCCCTACGCCGGCCACCAGTTCTTTCTCCCCGTTGTTGTCAACATGGTAAGAGCATCCATCCACATAGACAGTGGGCATTCCCTCACACTTGTCTTCTTCAAAGACTTTGTGTGGGGAATTAAGGTATGCCTCCATGTTGTCCTTTATTTTTAGACTTTCGTCCTCGAGACCGTTTTCTCTGGCACAATCATGCAAGTCAGCCAGACCTTGCGCGAGGGGACTCTTCTTGTTTTGGCCATATCTGACCTCCACAGGAAAGCCTTGCATTGACAGAATCCAGGAAGTAATTCGGGAATTACTCACATTTCCGGCCCGGATTCTGTCACTTTGGAGATATTGCAGAGGCTGGTGTGGAGTCTCCACTATGATGTGTTCCCCCTGGATAAACGGGCGGTAATTCTTCAATGCCCACACCGTTGCCAGGAGTGCCTTCTCACAATCGTTGAATTTTTCCTCCACAGAGGATAAAATTTTGCTCGCATAGGAGATTACTTTATTGACCTTGTCATGCTTTTGGTATAATACTGCCGTCAAGCACGTATTAGAGAACCCCGTCTCCAGGAAGAACTCCTTGTTTCTGACAGGGTAAGCTAGGCAAGGCGCTTGTGAGAGGCTTCTTTTGAGTTGTCTTACTGCCTCGGATTGTTCTGGACCCCATTCCCACTTGACCCCCCCCTTCAGGAGATGAATCAGGGGTCTGGTAATCTCTGCGTAGCCCTCAATGAACTTTCTGCTGTAATTAGTCAGTCCAAGGAGGCTCCTTAGTTCTCGCAGAGTTGTGGGGTCTTTCAGTTTCTGAAGTGCTTCCACTTTCTTTTCCTGGGGACAGAGACCCTGAGGAGTAATCTCATGCCCCAAGAAATTAACACGGGTTCTACACCACTGTGCTTTCTGAAAGGAAAGTTTTGCTCCGGCGGCCCTCAACTGCGTCAGAACATAACGGATCTCCGCTATGTGTTCCTCCACAGATGAACTTTTGATGAGGACATCATCTACATAAGCCAGGTTACCCCTCGCACCCAGGTCGGGCATGGCCTTATGTAGGAAAATGTTGAATTCATTGCCGGAGTTGAGGTATCCGAAAGGAGTCCGGGTCCATGTGTACTGCTGGCCCCCAAAGGTAAAAGCCAGTTTGTATTGGTCCTCCCTACTGACAGGCACGGTCCAGTATCCATTGGTCAGGTCTATTGCAGTGAATACCTGTGACCCCTGGATCTGGGCCAGCCCTTGGTCAATGTAGGGGAGAGGCCATCGGGAAGTATGGACCCGTTTGTTGAGCTCCCTAAGGTCAGCACAGAGTCTCCACTGGCCGTTTGGCTTCAATATTCCCAGCACCGGATTATTGAAGGTGCTGTGGACTGGACGGATTATTCCCCGGGACTCAAGGTTCTTAATTATTTCAGTAAGGGACTCCATTGATGCGAGAGGCAAGCGATATTGCTTCACAAACACTGGAGTCATGCCAGGGTCCGTGGGGATTGTTGTTGTGTGGATGTCAGTGCGACCACAGTCATATGAGTCTACCGCAAAGAGATCTTGGAAATCCAAGAAAACTTGTTTCAACTTTTGCTTTTGTTCCAGAGTCACACAGGCATCAGCTAGGTTGACTCTCTCTTCCACCATCTGCCTGAAGCCTGGAAAGACTTCTGGTTCGGCTATTTCAGCGGCCTCCTCCAGCTGGGTGGAGAAGTCCCTGGTCAGAGTGCTGATTTCGACTGGGGGCTTCAGGTGGGAAAGGCAGCCCTCATGGACTTGGAAAATCACCTCATCCCTCCTGAAGTCACAAGTCACATCTTCCTTACCATAAGGGTAAGAAGTGTACACCAGGAAGTTCCCCCCATGCCGGGTAAAAATCCTGTCTGGTGTTGTATTGTCCTCACTGTCACTGTCAAAACAGTCCTGGGGGATTGGTCCTAACAGTTCATTTACTAAGTCGATAGAAAAATGTCAGTCATCAACCGCCATTCCAATAATGGCGCCTGCGGCTAGAGTAATACTCTTTAAGTCGCTGTTATCCACCTCTATTGGAATGGTGTCATGTTCTATGTTGACTAATGGAGTTGGGTTTACCCCCAACCCTTGCTGTTGGAGAGAAGCGTTTAGATGTATGTAAGCATCAGGGTTTTTCAACTCTTGTCCCCTTTTAACTTTCACTTCCAGGGAGAATTGTCGGGTCCTTTCTGGGATGGTGACTTCCTCTTTAACCTGAATTTCAACTGCATAAGGTAGCAATTGAGCTGACCTAAATGCTTTTTCTGGATCATCAAAGCCCATGGGATTATCCGCTAATCGGGACCAAGCTTTGAAGTTTATTAGGTCCAAACTAATGGCAAAGCGATTGAGAATGTCACTGCCTAAGTAAAAGGCGGCAGGGACGTCTCGCACGACCCAACAATTGTGGACTATGCTCTTGTTGCCAATGGAGATTTTGAGCATACACCTGCTTGGCAGGAGATGTTTGGAATTAGGTGCTTCCAGGTCCATTTCCCATTTGTCTATCAGTTTGAAGGTGGGAATGGCTGGATCTTTTGGGAGTTGGCGGAACATGGCTTCGCTGATGAAGCTCTTACCGTTGTTCACACACACTCGAGCGAGAACAGAGTCCTTCCCATCATTTAATTGGACAGGGATGAACAACTGCTCTCCAATTTGCTGAATATCAGCCAGGCTCTGAGCTGATTTCACATCTTTCTGGACTATAGGAGTGGGAGTTTCTGATTGTGGATTAGTATAGAATTTCAGAGTGTTTCCTTCCAGCGTGGAATACCACTTTAAACTGGGAGGAAGGTTGATTTTCAGAAATAGAGAGGACCCCCCATCATCAGTCTGTTGTCCTACTGCTATTACTGTCACGTCTGGAATTTGGTTGTTCTGGAAGTGAAATTCTACTTGGTCAGATTTTTTGTTCAACCATGTGGCAGGTGCCGATTAAACTAACATGGTTGACACTCTGTTTTAATTTTATTGGTCGGCTAGTCTGGGTCCAGAGGACCTTGTTTACGCAATCTATTAGGGGTGACAACCTTCTCAGGAGGTCATTCCCTAGTAAACAAGGGGTGCCCTCTGGGGTCACAACTATGACCGGGTGTTTCAACTTATGTCGCCCAATTTTAATGTCCAAATCTGCCGTCCCCTCGACGGGAATTTCCTTCCCGTCAAAGTTCTGCAGTTGTCCAGGAAGAGAGGTGAGAGGAATTTGGTAATTCTCTCCCCTTCCTGCATTCAGTTCATCAAAGGCCCTTCTGGACAGAAGGGTAGCTTGAGATCCAGTGTCCACCAGTGCCAAAATTGTACCCTGTCCCTGTACTTGTACCGGGGCATAATATCTTCCCTCCTTCTCCTCAAGGGGGCACAGATAATGTACATTTTTGGACAACTGGTGGGCTAATTTTCTGGTTTTGGACATGGCGAGAGAAGAGATTTGGGCAGAATTCTGTGGAGAGCCTTGGGAATCTGAAAGAAAAATTTGGCAACTGGAGATCAGAGCCATTGTGGTTTCCCCTGGCTCCGGTTCTGGGCCGCCCCCCCCTTTTTGGAGGCAGTCACCAGGATGGGTTTGAACCATGGGATTTTCTTGCTGTTGGTTCTGGGATGAGATGGTGGGCGGCGGTAGCTCAGTCTCCACATCTCCCCAGTCTGGATTTGCATCCCTAGGGACCCATTTTTCTTTGGGAGGAGTTCCCCCCTCTCTGAAGGAGAAGATCCTTTTCCCAGGATCCTCTGAGGATCCCTCTCCCTCAAATTGGAAGATCTGTACTTCCTCCTCAAACTGAGTCTGTTTGGGTCTTTTGTTTCTCCTACCCCCCCTCTGCTCCTTAGGAGGCAGACTTTCAGGGACAAGAGATTTTGTTTCCGGTTCCTGGGTTTCCAGGGGCTGTTTACAAGTGAGGAAGGAAGCTTCCTCCAAGGCTTTACACCCCCCTTCCCTTTGTGCCTCCTCCCTGGGAACCGGTGAGTTATCGGGGTGCTGCCCCCGTCATCGTTCTGGAGCACCAGGTCCAGAGTTGGGTGCGTTCTGCGCCGGCACGCCCATCTGAGGGTTCTGCTGAGCCCTCAGTATGTGACCCAGATCCCGTGCCATGTTTTGAACCTGGCGCTCTAACTGGGAAACCCGCTCAGGCTGATACGGGGCCCTGTTTTCTCCCCTGGGCTGATCCCGGGAAGGGTAGCTGTCCCTTCTCTGGTAATACCCCGGATTGGGAAGATTTGGGTACCCCTCCACCCTTGGCCTCCCCTCTCCCGGATTAGGTTGTCTGGGCTCAGGGAATTGGGGAAAGAAGGATGGATGATTTTGGGGTTGGAAGTTGGGTGGATACCTGGGGAAAAAGTTCTGCCCAGGATTTGGAGAATTTCTGCCCTCCGGTGGGAAGTTAGGAGGGAAGTTCCCTGGGCTAGGTGCTTGGCTGGATCCCCCCGTTGGGCTGGAGGAGTCCACACATAACCCAGGATGGGTCTGTTTCCCTTGTAACGGGGACTTACGTAATCAGGAGAGCGAGGGACCCCATTTGTGGGGCTGCCTCCCTGGCTCCCTGTCTGTGACTGGCCCGAGGACCTTCTGGGCCTAGCATTATTAGGTGCAGGTAGGTTTTTAGGCCCCCCCATCTCCAAATCCAAAACGGGGGTGACCTTTACCTCTGCCACCTTGGCAGCAGCAGGGGTGCTGTTGGCTTTGGGGGTTTTCTGGGCATTACTTTTGCTATCTACCGGTTTCTGCACCTCATAGATCCGGGTCGCCTGTTGGATGACCCAGTCTAAAGATCTTTTCTCGTGAAAATCCCTCACGAGCTGGGTCATGATATATTTGGGCAAGGCATGGAAAAACGTATTAATAAATTCTCTGCTATCCGTGCGCACCCTTCTTGTGGTCTGTGCAAAAGCACGCTTTAACTCCTGCACAAATTCTTGTGGGGCCTGATCCTCCCCACATTGCAAATTGTAGGCTGCCTTGCGAGCCTCTTGAGGATTTCTGTGAACAGAAAAATGTTTCAAGATGGCCGCCTTATAGGTGGACCATCTTAAATGATTTTGGTCCTCCAGCCCCGCAAAGAAACTGGAGTATTCCGGGGAGAAGGTCCACTTTACATATTGAATACAGCTTTGGCTGTCCTTCAAATGGAAAGTCTCCATCATTTGTTCAAACAACTCTAAGTGCTCCCAAACAGAATACTTAGCGTTCTTATGGTAAGGCGTGATGACGCTCCTGATCGCCTTAATCTGCTTTAAGGGGTCCTTAAGCAAGGCCCTTTTTGCCTTATTGGCCTTTTTGGTTCGGGTAACCCTTGTCCATTCGTCCTCGGACTCAGAGGCACTGCTCCCAGAGGTTCCCGTCTGTTCTTCCAGGTTTTCCCGGATTCTGCGAGCCTGGGAATGGCTGGCAGAATGTGGGGACCTGGTCTCCTGTGTCCTGCGCAGTTCAGAGGAGTCTTCAGATTCCTCCTTGCTGCCAGGATTTGATGGGTACCCCCTCCACTGACCTAACTGGGCAGAGGTCTTCAGGATGCCCTTAATGGGCCTACTCTCCTGGGGTTCCCCACTGAACTGTACTGTACTTGGGTGCCCATACCCGGATGCCCACCCCTCCATTCCTGAGTGGTACTGGCCTATGAGCCCCATACTTTTAGCTGGATAGTAATCTGCCATCCCTGTGGCCCTGTGCTCATGTGCGCCCGGGGACATGGGGGTGGTAGAGTCCAGGGACTGGGAGAGATGAAGGCCCCTGGTGTTAGGGCTCCTGAGGTTATGGTCAGGAGTCTCTCTTTCCCAGCGGACCTCATCTCTATCCGCCCCTGCTCCCTGTTGCAATGCAAGAGCCTGCATTTGTGCTTTCAGTTCCTCAGTCAAGGCCTTACTAGACTCTATCAGTCTCTCCTGCATCGCTACCTGTTGTTGGAGCCTATCATTGTGTTGCCAGAGGGCCTCATTTTCCCTCTGTGCTTCCTGGTTGGTCCTGGAGAACTGGGCCAGTCTTTGCTGCAGGAGGTTTACCTCCTGAGTCCCATCCCTACCGGCCTGCTCCTTTCTTGCCAGAGCATCTTCCACCCTTCTGGTGTGCTCTACCAAGTTCTGGTTTTCTTTTTGGAGGTCACCCAGCCCCTGGAGGGCCAGGTGATTTTCTTCCATTTTCCTTTTTAAATGGCAGACTTCCTGGCCTATGGTGTCTCTTTCCTGACTGAGAGCCTGCATCTGTGCTGCCAGGTCGTCCCTTTGCCTTTGGAAGGCACCAGCTTTCTGGCGCTCCTGATCAAACTCTGCCTGGGTATCCAGGTCTTTCAGAATTAGTTTGTTGCTCTCTGCCTTCACTCTATCTAGGTGGCCTTGCAGGGTGACTACCTGCTCAGCACATACCCTGTTGAAGTCCAGTTGTTGCTCCAGCTTTTTCTGGGTTTGCAGTAGGGAGTCCAAACCTTCTTGGTGTTCCTTCTGCAAGGCCAGAAATCTGGTATCCTGTTCTGACTTTTCCTTTTGCAGCACATCCATATCCTCCTTTATTTTAGTGATGTAACGCCTGGTCTCATTTTCTGACTCCTGGCTCCTGTGCAGCCTTTGCTCAGAAGAGTCCAGATCAGATTGGGCCTTCTCTAACGCCATCTGTTGTCTTTTTGCCAGATCATGGCCTTCAGCACATTTATTCTGTATGGCTCCCATATATAAATATAAATATGCCGCTATCCTAACAATCTTGTCGTGTTCATCTTTGGCCTTAGGAGCCATATATAGTTCACTCAGGGCCACATGTAATGGACCCTGATCTCTCCATGAGTCTGACCCTGTTTCAGTGACCTGTCGCGTGATGGCCTGCAACCAGGCATCCTGGCCCTGCTCAGCCCATTCACCTCTCACAAATAGTTTATGTAAGAAGTGCTCTCTGGCTATTTTCATATCTACCAAGGTCGTCATTCTAGAGATTGGTCTCTGTCCTGACTTACAGAAGTTTGTATTTTATTTTTGCAGAACAGAACTTTTCTTGGAGTGTCCCTTTTGAGGAATGCTTCACAGCGTAATGCAGCGTGGTGATCCGACTGGATATGTGTATCTGGTCAGCTGGCACGCTGTATTAAGCTGCACAAGTGGTATTCTAACCCAAACGTCCGGCCCGAGCCCCCAATTTGTAAGAGGATTCAATTCAACACTACAGCTAAGCCAACGCCTAGTCTATAATACTGAATGAAAACCCTTATTGATATAACTTTATGTCCAGTTCATGCGTTCTGGATGACTACCCCTATATAACACCCCTCCCTTGGAATCCCCCTGACCCCACTGAGCCAAGAAGTAGTTCTGTTTTGCAAGTTAAAAGGTTTATTTGATAATTTAAACAATATATATTATATCACGCTTTATAATAAATTAATAATTGGATATCACACTTAATCTGATATGATAAAGATTAACAACGGAGAATCTGGCACTAGCACACTTCTTTATAATCACTAAGGAGTTGACATGAAATGGATAAGATAGCAACAATACTTTTATGGTTTCAAATGGATGCAATGTGGAATGAAATGCAATACAGAAAATAACTTGATAGGATTTCAGCAAAAGACAATGTAATCACTTTCTTGGACAATTCACCCCCCCCTTTTATGCAATGCAAGAAAATGGAAGGAAGCACACAGTTCTCAGAAATGCAATCAAATGTGATTCAGTTCACCCCAGCAAGCTTAGACAACAGATCGGAGTTTTAAACACAGGCCCAAAATGCTTTTATATGTGCTGGCAATGAAGTGAAAAATACGCTAAAATGCTTTTAATTCCCTGTAGAGGTTCAGGGTGAGTGGTATCTAGTTAATATTAGTCCAGGCTCACACTAGCAATGATTCAGGGATGATTAGCAGGTTAAACGAATTTCTGGCAAATGGAAGGCAAGCAGCAGCAGATTTTTTTACACGTGGAGAAATGTGCAAATCGCGGTAAAATTTGCGAATGCGTGTTCCGCGATTGCGGTAAAACTATAAGGGGTAGGAATGCGGTTCTAGGTTCGTAGGAAAGCCGCGATTCTCAGCTTTCAGGGGAAAGTTACTGCAAGTCTCTAGCACAAACGGTTGCGGAGATATGTGCGATTAAATAAAGGTCGTTTTTCAGATTTGAAATTTTAAAGTTCAAAAAGACAAGTGCAGCTTGCAACTAGAAAATGACAAGTGACAGCTTTACAAATGACAGGTGATGGTTAAGAGACAGTTCTACTTAGATTAAAATAGGATTGAATTATATTATTTTAACTAAGAGATTGGTTCTGCACAGTTTTGCTAGGTACTCACACTATATTCTTGAGTGAAATGGGCCTCGCCATGGATCTGGTCAGGTTTTAGACGGGACTCTGGTCTCTGCACTTCACAGTGATCTGGGTCTGCTCTCTCTCTGGATTCTGAAGATTGAGGGATTTAAAGTCTGGATCTTTCTGCACAGCTTTCTCTGGAGATTGATGGAGGTAAAGTATGGATTTTCCCGGCAGAGCTTCCAGCTGCAAATGGATTTGAAAGTCCCTATCTGTCCTGTCTGTCTGCTTTTATGTGTTTAGAATGTGGGTGTGTTCTAGCATCACTGACCCTACCTCTCTCTCAGCTTCTAATTGGTCAAACTTCCATTTCTCCCTTGATTGGGGAAGGAAGTGTGTGTCAGCGTGATGTCATTTTATGGCTTGCAGAGAGGACACTCCCCAGTCAAATTGCACACAAATCTAGATTTGATAACAAAAGACATATTTGCACAGGTAAACATTGGTTTAAAATTACATGCACACATCACATATCACAGGAGATATACCCTGTCCAAACTCTGCTCTTCCTGGGGGCTTGCATTCAGAAATGGCACTTATTTGACTTTTTAACTGACTTTGCAATTTCTGACATTAACCCAATTTTACACACATGTGCGCAAGGAGTATGGACATTAACTGATGAAGTTTCAGATTTTTAACATGCACACATTTAGAGTAATATCCACTTTTCCGCTAACACCCCCCTGAACATACCACCGGGTCCTACCATGTCTTAAAACGTGAGCAGAAAAATCACAAGAATTATGGTATCATTTATAAAATTTTCACATGTCCGCTCTATGAATGATCCATCTTTTTAGATTTATGTTCTGGCCCCCAAAGGGGTGTGGTTTACCCTCAGCACAAGGTTGAATTTCTGGTTTTTCCAGTTCTGCCAAGCCAGCTTGCTCTCACAGGCAGTGCTCCTCCCCTTTCCTTCAGGAGGAAGCCACTTTTTACGACCAGTTACGACTCCCGTCATAAACCATCTGCCTGGGTGAAGGGGGTTACATTGTTCAGAGCTCCTGTATTCTGTGGGGCTCCCCTTAATTCAATGATCAGAGAGATGGTATATCCTTAGTGTGGCCAGCAAAAGGCAGATAGGCCTGGGAACACAGTTGTGACTCAAGTTTCACTCCTGATGGGGGTAGCTGTCAAGCAAAATCAAGTTCCTTAAGCCAGACTTTCAGCTAACTGTCATGTTTTTTTTGTTGCTTTTTAAATTAACTTGCAATTTTACACATGCAGCTAGAATGCTGATTCTAAGTGCAAAAATATGACATTTCAACAGTTACAAAGGCATGTGACACCAAACATAGGTCACTCATTTAATCTAAACATTTTCGATTTTAGTGTCTTTAAATCCAGTGCAACTTAAACTGCTGACTCCATAGCAGTTTTGTTATAAGCATTGTTTTGGGCTCTTCATTTCCCAGATTTTGTAGGCACACAACACTCCATTCTACTAAATGTCTGCTGGTGTTCAGTGAATATTTTGCACATGTTGCAATGTTTGAAAATAGGCATTTTGAGCCTGCCTTCAGAGAAACACAGGGTGGTTTTAAAGCGCTTTGAAGCTAACCGGCGCTACTGTTTTTCCTTTGGCAACCCGGCCTATCATTCTCACACGGGGGGTGGCAAGTGAGGCAACCATTTTGGTGTGCGCACAAACTGCGCAGCTTTCCTGGATTTCGGCGCACATGTGGGTTTTCCGCCATCTTGAATTTTCTAAGCCCACAGCACCAAATGTTGTAGCATGATAGCTTAAACGTGGGTCAGGACACCCAACAGTACAGAGGGTCACAAGTAGGGGGAGGATCAAGTGCACCCAGTCAGTTGAGACTGGGGTAAGTGCAGAGAGAGCCACTCTCTTGGGTTAATTTTTCAAGTGCATTGAGTGTGGGTAGGATGTAGGGCCCTGAGGCAAGTCCAAAGGAGGATTAGCGGGGGTGCCGGGGACCAGTGAGACTCTGACGTACACCCGGCGGCCAGTTGGATAAGGATCTCACTCCATATCTCTGCTTGGGGAACCAGCTCACTCGCAGAAGTTTGGAGATAGATGGGCGGACAATATCTCAATAGTTGGGGATTCCTTATTGGAATGGCAGTCCACGTCCACTGGTGGGGAGTTGCTCTCAGTGAGGTCCCGCTTTCCCACACCCCTAGGCAGGGTTTTTCTTAGTGAGCTCACCACCCTAGCTTCAAAGTGGATGGCTCGCCCCACAAAACCTCCACATTTGTCATAGTAAACACAGGCAACAAAGTAAAATGCAATAGAAAATACAAGGTCAATCCAAAAATCTATCACCTCACCATGGAGATAGAATAGCTCTTGAGTCTGTTTCTCTATAGGCTTTTCAATGATGAGAAAAGATAAATAAATCAACCAGACGTCACTTGACAAGACCACATGTTTTCTCAACAGTCACAAGCGGCATTGCACTGTGGAAATATTACACATCTCGATGAGAAGTACTGCAAATGGAAGTGGGGACTTGGAATTAGCTGAAAGGAGAAGGGGAAGATTGGTAAATACCTGGGCAGATAGTTTGCTTCAGCCTTTACAATTTTTTATGGTCGTTTTATGCACGTAGAACGGAGAGATGGTAATTAATTGCCCCCTATGTTTATTTGTCTCAGAAGTTATCACAGATTTGATTCAACCTTCGCCAGCCCATTGGTCTTCCGAGGGATCTGGCCGGTTTCCAATACATCTTGTGATCAACCAGCACTGACGAGCGACCTATGGAATACAGCACATTTCTAATCAAATGCTAATTTATTAAAATACATAATTTGCAGCAAATGGTGCACAGATCATAATGCGGAACATACACAACGCGCTCAAATACTTATATTATGTAGTTGTGTACAATTGCTTGACGTGTAATATCAAATGCGTTTAACAAATGCATAAGAGCCTATAGCAGTTGGACAAACACAAATCTATAAAAACTTGATTGAAATTCATAATTGCCCCCTCAAATAAATGACATTTTAGGGCTAACCCAGCTCAGAAGGAATAAGCCTATGATCTGCATGGCGATGGTGCTAGATCAGACGGCCCCAAGCTTGAAGGTACTTGGCAACTAATGACATGCCTTTTGCCCAGAGAGCCACTATTCTTTTCATATTTTGCCAGCACAATGCGCGTACTGGGCAGGTGCTGCACTATCGACCTGCTCTCTCTGAATACCAAAGAGAAGTGTCTGGACTAAATGACTAGTCCAAATTTGGAGGAATGTGTTATATCTGAGAGCCTTGCATGCATCTGGTATGGTGTTGTGTTTAATCACTGGCCCTCAATGCCAGGTAGCAACATGTTGCTGAATGTGGATGAACAGATAAGAGAATTATGGGTGTTGTGATGACTGTATGATTCCATGAGTGTCAGCTTAATCTGGTCTAGTATGTCTGACAATGGACTAGTAGGTTTCTCTTCTGTGTTACGACTGATTAACAAGTAATTGGATTCCTGTAACTTATTAAGCAATAAACCCGGACGAGCGGGAACATTACTGTATCAGTTAATGCCCCAAGCCCCAGTTACAAGCCTTAGTGAAGCAAGAACCTTATTGTTAGCCCGGGCATTACCAGGCCCGGTATAACCCTGGCCAAAGGGATATCTTGCAATTAGTTTCCTGGCTATGATATTGCTATTAGCATCCAAGATGGCTGCCATACCACTTTTGATAAGGTATCAACACATTCACATTTAATTTAAATCGGAGGTTAGCTAAAATTCAAGAGAATGCATTCAATAGTCGTCACATGAATAATTTAGTCTTAAACTCTAATTGGAAACAGAGAAGCCAGTATGTTTTGGCAAAAAATATTACAGCTCATTTTACAGAAACAGAACTTCAAAGCAGTATTTGAAAGTCAAATAAAGAAAGCCAAAAAGTAACGTTCCAGAAACTAGAGTAATCATTTATCACACAATGAAAATGCAGAGCATGAGTGTAAAAATGGGAAACTTCAAAGGAATCCCTCATAGGAATAGATAGGAAATGGAATTATTCTTCAAAGGCGGGCCCCCTCTATGTAGCAATGTCAGACAAGAGCCAGGAGGAGATGTCCCTCAGCAGCTTTGAATTGTTCCCCTGGAACAAAAGCCATTGCTCCACCGCCATTGCAAAGATGTTTACATAATGGAAGTGCTTTCTGTATAGAATGAGCGGGTCCAGCTGGCATCCTGCCCTGTCTTTCTGAAAAACTGAGAAAAACGATAACTCTAGGACAAAATATAAAGATCTGGTAGTAACTCGTGTAGGAATATTTGTATATGAAATATGTGCTTAGGTTTTTCCTCATGTTCTGCAAGGCAAAATACAAATGTGTCCGGCTGTTCTCGAACTAGGTCCGCACCTCGAACAATACAATAAAATAGGTAATTTGCATATAAACATAGAGAGAATTGAATAAGATTGATAAAGGGACATATCAAACATTGCGTGTATAGCAGGGTTTTCCTCAGGCATGTACACATTCCAAACATGTCCTCAAAGACTCATTATTAATGATGAGACAATAGAGGTGGTTAACATTTGCAGACATAAATTCCTGATTATTAAAAGGTAAGCGTGGGCCAACTTCTGCGTCAATAAATTCACTCATCAAACTGAATCCTATATTTGGGACTCTGTGTACTAGTGAGTACTCACGAGACTCAATGGGGTACGTGAATTAGCCCAAACTTGCCCGAAATCGCTGAACTCTCTCCTCCTTCATTACATCAAGATGATGTGGCAGATGCATACTTAGTTACTGCCACATAAAGTCATCTGCTGCCTCCAACCATCTCTGGGATTTTCCCCAATCTAGTTACTGACAACAAATATCACGTGCGTGTATTTCAGGAAAGGTGGTGTGACAAAGTCAGATGTTTTGGGTTGACTGATGGGACTGTAGGAACCCTGCGGCTGAGGGGGCCCAAAGAAAGATCAGATTGGTCCTTCACGTTTCTCAGCTCATCAGTTTACATGGAAACAGTATGCTAGCATCCAGAACTAGGGCTTCTCAAAACAGGAAAGTTCTGACGGCTGATTAGACAGGGGGAGAGAGGACCGAGACCAACACCCTGGAGATCCCCGCAGATGTAAGAGAAACCAAAATGCCACAGTCACACCTGGATGGGGGAGAGAGAGGAGAGCTAATGGCAGAGTCTTGGAGTGGAATGGGGAGCAGAACAACAGGAAACCCCAGTGGGAGGAAAGAAGATAAAGGTATAAAGGAATAGAGAAAATAAAGCAGGACAGATTTTGAGGTACAGGATAAAGGCCAAGTAAGTGCTATAAGTGTTCACGAAAGAAGACAAAAAGGGGAGACAGACCAAAGGAGCAGGGCGAACGACCTCAAAAGCCCAGAGAACAATACATCCTTGGAGTGTAGAGGTGGGTGTAAGAAGAATAGAAAAGTCTTTGGGTGGGGGGAAGAGGAGATAGCAAAGTTAGAAAATCTGTACAAGGAAGTGAAAGAAGAAAGAGAGGTGGAAAAACAAGGAAAGACCCAGCGAACAGAAGAGAAATGAAGTCAGAGAACTGAAGGCAAAAAGGTTGCAAGAAACACCAGAGCACAAATCTAGGAGTTGCCCAGAAAGAGAATTAGATATACCAGAGGGGTGAGGAGTCAGAATCAGACAGGAGAGGAGAAGAGACAGCAGAAGTAGAGGCCAAGTCGGCCAATCATTATGCGGTGATGAGGAGGAAGAACAAGGTGATAGCACAGTAAGGGAACTAGTGCAGGGACTCAAGACGGGACATTGCGAGGTCGTACAGAGAGAGCACCCGTGAAACAAGTGCTGGCTCAGATGGTGTTCGTTAATTGTACAGTTTCTTTGTTGAAATTGATTTGGGTGAGCAGATGTCTCTAGCTTGGCTTTCAAGCGCATGTGAGTGCACTGTGTCGTGCTAAAAAACACATATTGGGCCACTGTGAGTAGGCCATGTGTGTGCTGCTTTCTAGATGAAAAAGACTGAAATCTTTAATAGGTTTTCTACGTCAAGCAGGTGCAGAAATGTTATAAAAATAATTAGAAGAATATTCTTCGGTGGATGCCTCTCTTTCGATTTCTTGGTATTGTTGGACCCTCAGGGGTCATTGATACGGGGATCCTTAGTTCGAACACTCTGACTCTGTGCAATCTTGTTAAGCGCTAGGTCAGGTCATTCATCAGCCCTGTAAGCATTCTGTGGCGTAACCTCGTGTTTCCGTGAGTCCAGTGAGATCTGCAGAATCATGACCCAGTTATTGAAAGACGTGAAGGCAGTCTGGATCCCAGTTGTCCGGTAGGTGTTGAGGGCCCCCTAAAGAGACCGTAGCATACTGACTACAGCAACCACAGTAGAATGGTCTAAGCGGACAACAAAAGAAGTCCAGAGGGCAATTCAAACCTGTTCATTGTGAATAACCTTTGTTTGCCACCAAGGAGGAAGATCCTCAGGGAAGTGAGGGTTAGCCAGTTGGGCAAGAGTCCTCAAGCAAGCTGAACATTCTTCTGTTTTTCATTTTCTTTGAAATCCCCTCATTCTTCTATTCGGTTCACCTCAAATGCTCGGCCAATTTGAATTGCACATTGAGTCTCTTTATTACGGAATGAGTGAGTCCCATCAGTGGTCACAAGTTTCTCCTTTTCTTAGTACTCGTAAAGTGACAGTGAGGCAGATTCTCGTAAACACAAATGAAAGGTGACCTCCCCATTTCAATGGAGCAGCACAATAACGCAAAAGATGCACTGGTTGCCCCTTTAATGTAGTATTTAATGTGTTGTGTTACCTGAGTGGCTGGAGCACATTTCATTGAAACAGGCCTTTAAAGGGCGTGTCACTTTGAAAGGCCAATGAGGAAGAGTCATGCAAGTGGAACAGCAGCAGTTCATACAATTGATGTTTCACTTTTTAAAAAAAACATGAGAGGGTCAGGGTGGACTCTGTCATGCAATGCGCGTCCACCTGCACCTGTGTCAAAGAGGCACAGTGATGCCTTCGATTTCTGTACATTTTAAAGCGCATGCCATGTGTGAATTTGGGATGTGTTGTATACTGCACAGAAACACCCCCTGATCTGCGCAAATGTGCAAATGGGTGAAAAAGGGGCACCTGAATGTGTTCATCCAGGATGCGCACATTCCGGTGCCCTTTGCGCACGGAGCACATCTTTCTTTTGGTGCAAGCCTACCTCATCCTTGCACCAAAAAGTTTTGAGATTCTGGCCCGGTATGTGCGTTGCACGCTCAGTTACCATTTCTGATTGTAACCGCCTCTGGGTTTGAGACAAACTCTGGGATTTTCTCCTGCCTCTAGTCACTGAGAGCTATGTGTATGCATGTCATGCAGAGTTATCACTATTATTCCCTCCTCGTCATTAGCTACAAAGAGATGGCAAGTACATTGGCCATTCAACTACAGCTTCCGAATGTAACCCCTGGGATGTTCTAAATATTTTCAAACTATTCAATTTTCCACGCCTCTTTGGACTAAATTCTATTTCAATTTTCGAACTCTCCCTTAACATACCCTGGCAACTGTATTCCTCTGCACACAAGGAGGATCCCAAATTCTTCCAAAACACCCCGCTCCAACCTCAAAGTAGTGTCTGTGGATTTTCGGTCTGTTCGAATCAGTGGATATGTTGGTGATTTAGAGTTTATCCAAACAACTTTGACCAAGCTTCGGAAGCATGCAATGCCAAGCAGACTAGATAAATACTAAAGAATCACAGAAGACTCACATGCAAGACTTGATAGGTTCACAGTTTTAAACTACCGGCAACCACTTGCACCCAGTAGATAACAAGGGGCAAGGAGGTGTTGTGCTTAAATGAAAATGAGTCAGCATGCGCCACTCCCCTCCCAAACATATAAAACGTTTTCACTACCATTCAATGGACTGTAGATTCATGCAACAACTCGGTAAGCAGCCGGGTAGCCATTTTCAAATTTGGAAGAAAATTCACGCCAAATTTTCATCAAACAGTCCACTTGAACACATTAGAAATCCAAAGACAAATGCAGAAGGAATCTATAGAAGAAAGCACGTTTTGGGACTCTAGCCACAATTAATAATACACTAGCTCGTTCCGTCATAACATACGCCATTCTATATAAATCAGTCAGTAATTCATAGGGTCACGTCGGGCCCCCTTCTTAAATATCAGAATTACTACTGATCACTTCCAGGAAGGGGGCTTATGTCTCTGTGACTTATTAAAGGTCAAAGGGCTTAATGTATCAGATGGAATGAGATGTATGCGCAGTATAGGAACAGTATCTAAGTTTAATCGATGAGACGGGCCACTGTGATGTGTCTTTGTAGATGTGTAATTGTCAACCTTGTTTCATTGCAGAGTCCCTGTGATGGCATAAGATTGAGTACTAGCATAATTACAGCACCTACTTTCAGGTTTAGCTCGTGAGTAGGTATTCTTTCTACAGCATTTCGCTTTTTAGAGACTGAAACGTTTAGCCTGTAATTAACCATTCATTGGCATTTGAACCGCTGTGCTCTACGTGAAGAGAAGTGGGGATGGAAATAAGTAACTTCTGAATGTTTGCGGAACCGCCATGCCCTGTGTGAAGAGAAGTGGGGGTGGAAAGAAGTAACTTCGGAATGTTTGCGATAGTGGAAGGTGAAGGTGACTGCATAGAACCGTGTTCATTCTGTTTGTTGAAATGGTACCTGTTTTTGAAGTGGGTGCACTTTGCCATTTGGACAGCAGAGGGCAACCTAATACTGAGAATTTGCTTCAGCTGAATATGTTCTATATATATAGATAAGCGGGAGCACTCTAGCATAACCAAAACACCACAGAAAGGGGGACACTGTGAAGCAATGAACTTGACTCCAATTATAGGAACAGGTGTTACCCATAATGCAAAGGTGAGCAGCAGACCTCATAGAAATGTGACAGATGGGAATCATTACTGTTTTGTGACCTGTTTTTGTGCTTATTGATCATAAGTCTCAATGTTACATTCATTTTGTGAACATATAGTAAACAGATAGCAGACCCTGTCCATACGTACTGACACAATGGGGGAACTCTACTTGGTCACAAGTTCACATACTAGTCCAAAAAGTGATAGTGCATTTAGCAGAGCGAATTCACATTTCTATAAAAGTCTGCTTGGACGTGAGCACTAACCCCTGTTCTGAGCACTATAACAGGAAGTATCAAGGGTGCACTAGTGCAGAATACATTGAGAGAAATTAGATCAGGCAGCTTCCATAGCCACGCTCCATCACAACGTGCTTATTTTAACAGACAGTTCACAGCAAGGCCGAGAGAACCGGAACCCAGAATTGAATCCCAAGCCCGGAGTCAGTGGTCCTGCAAGATCTCCCAGGACTCACCGGCAGCCAAAACAGCATCCAACCAGTCACACAGGTTTGGAGCATGAGGTTCTGGTCTGTGTTCCAATCAGAGCTCCTGATTCACCCATGAAGATTATGTGTGCTCTGGGGGTTTTGTGACCTTATAAAAGGACAAGCTCATTTTCACTTTCTTTTCATGGGTATTGGTAGGCTGTTAGAGTAGATCAGTGAAGGGCAGGCCCAGAGTGTGTGCTTTAGATGGGATTTGGTTGACCTTTGAGGAGTTTGGTGATGTTTGTGGCTATTGTATGAGACACCAGTGCTTTTTTATCCCTGTTTGTGCCCTTTTGTTTGTCTGTGTGTTTATTAGAGCCCCCTCTTCCTCTCTCTCTCTTTCCTCATTTACCCCTCCTTTTTCAAGGGTAGAAATCAATAACATATGTTTTCCCCTTACCTTTCCCCCTCTGTCTCCCTCCAAAGAAGCTTAAAAATCATCAATTATTTTATTGTGTACTATAGTTTATACCAAACCTTAGATACATAGCAAAAACAACATACATACATAATTTCTAGTTACATACTAAAACGAAAACAATACCATACCGATGCAAAATACGACCCTTAAAAACACACATAATTTAACATCATAACACATCATAGAATTTTCAATCATATTAATTATAAATACATTGAGTGAAGACAAGTGCTATTTCAGTGCAAATAAAAACTAGCAATGACTTAATCAATTTTCATCTATACATTTCAAAAACACTTTCCAGATATAAAACGCTGACGTTACAGCCACCAAGGAGTCCACCGAATATAACATACTCCAAAATTGCTCTGTTCCCACACTTGCTAGCTAGTACACCAGGGACTCATACCCTATCTTGTAAGCAGGGATCATCTTGGTACAGTACAAAGCCTAGCCTCATGTGGAAGCCCACTCCAAGCACCAGTAACATTGAAAGTTGGGAGTTGGCAGTTGGTTCATCCTTAGCCTAAGCATAAAGTCACTAACTTGTTCGGTCTTGTTAAAAACTAGATATGTTTTCCAAATAGCAAATTTAAAACCTTGTCTAATATATTCTTTAAATTTAGTTTTAGTGGCTAAATAGTCAATGGAGGTACATTTGTCCCACTCAAATGCTTTATGGCCAAGCTCTTTGTTTGCAACTCCCAATACAATAGGTAGCTCTATCTTAAAATCAATCACCCTAAAAAACGCAAGCACAGCGTCTTCAAATGTAATGAATTCTGGGGATTATTTTACGCTCATTTTTTGACATAGATGAAAAACAAATTCATATCATTACATCTTCATTCGTCATATTCAACAATTTCAAATAAAAATGTCCTTTGTAGATTTTCCATCTGGTCAATAGAGAGAACAAACCCAATTCACACCGTGTAGCTTCAACTGGTACACATTGTGGTAACCCTGGCAAATATCGCCAAATTTTTCCCTCTAATTGATGTAGCCATTTTTCCTCTTTAGTAAGGTTCTAGTCCATAAATAATACTTTGAACCATTCTTGATTTATAAAGCTTCACCATAGCTGGGATGGAAAAGCAACCTTTATGAGCCACAAAAACTCGCATTTTTTTCAAACATTTGGAAATTACATTGTCATGCACTGTTACCGTTTGCAATTTAGCGTGGATTGGAACACCTAAATGTAAATACTTCTCAACCACTTTTATTGTGGCTCCTTCCAATCTCCATACAAAATTCTTTGCTGTCCCCTTCTTTTGACCCACAATTAGGATCTTGGTTTTTTCAGCGTTAATTATCAAACCATTATCCTCAGAATATAATGCGAGCACATCTAGACTTCTCTGTAGACACACAGCGGTAGTGTCAGAAATAACTGTTGTCTGCGTAGGCTAGACAGCGTAATGGGCTATTATTATTCAAGGGGAAATGTCGACAATTTGAAAAAACATAGAGGCATATCGGACACAAATAGGTTGTATAATAAGGGGGCCATAGCGCATCGTTGTTTCACTTCACAATTTGTCATTATGTCTTGAGTTACCATCCCTTTGTGTTCTAATCATATGGATACACTTGTGTCCTGGTAAAATTGCCTAACCAAATGTTGGATGGATCTGTCCCACCCGGATTTCAACATTCTCTCACACAGTAATTTTCTAGATACCATATCGAAAGCTTTTGTGTAATCGATAAAGCATATATACAACTTACTTCCAACTTTCTCAAGGCAATTACGGTTCAGAAATAATAGTATGAATTTGTTAAACAATGTACCCATGCCTCTTCTAAATCCTGTATGTTGGGGGGACAGAATTGCAGCTTCTTTTACCCATTTGAGCAGACAAGTGGCAAACATTTTAGAAATGTGATCAGTCAATGCTAGCATTTATTTTTTTAAATTTATTTTTACATTTGTATAGTGCACATAAAGCCCAAGGGCATCGTGGCGCTGTTACTCGTGGGAGGCTTGGTTACAGGGCAGAGTTCAGCATGTAATTCAGTAAGACATTTCAAATGAAAACAGTCATGAGATACATTGATACATAATAAATTGCAAGACGGGTGCCAAAGGGTTTGTGCGGCAGGGCTAGTCTCTGCATTCGGTAATTACTAGTTTCAAAGCGCATTCCCTTTTTAAGGCTATGGACCAAAATTGCCTTTTTCCAGGAGTCAGGAATCACCCCACATATTGCAACACATTTGAAGAGCCACAACAATATTGGAGCCCACATTTCCGCTTGCTTTTTAAATATTGTGTTTGGTATTCCATCAGGCCTGGTGCTCTCGACATTTTTAGGCCCTTTATAATATATAGTATATCCTCCACATCAAACGTGAACCAGCTACCTACATATCCCAAGTACATGTAATCATTTACTGTTACTCCCATGTATATCTCATTGCACTTATTGTTTTTAAAGTATAAACCTTCAACAAACTCAATCCATTCTTTCTTTGAGTGCGGGCTAGTTTCACTCACTTTCTTAGAATATTTACTGTTTACCAGGTACCAACACGTCTTACTGTCATTAGATAATAATGTCTCATAGATTAAATTCCAAATAGCATTAAATTGGGATACTTTGTGACATCTAATCCAATTTGTACATATTGTAGTCATATTGGCCATCATTCTCTTACCCACACCCGGGCTAGTTTGATTTTCTTTTTTTTAATCTTCATAATCGCTGCCCAATGTTGCTTTCTTTTCCAGCAATATTGATATCAACATTTTTCTTATATACTTTTATAACCGGATTAGGTCTTACCCAAATACCACTTGTGTGGAGCTTTGCCCTCTGAAGACCGTCAATAATAGCTCTGATTCCCTCCCTCGGATTAAAGTGCCAATTTTCGAAATTCAAACCCGAGTTTTCTCAGAATTCGTACACACAATGGTTAAACACCTTAACATTTCCAAACATCCATTTTAATCTATTAATTTGATCTTTACTTGAGACATGACTAATCATTGGGTTGCAAATAATATGCTATTGTATACTTAATTGTTCCTTCAATATAGCATGATCACTATTGTTAGTGAAGACAGTAGTGTAGGCTTCCATTGGCATAGCCAGAAGTTGAGATACAAAAATATAATCAATTCTTGATTTGAACTCACCTGTTGACCATGTGCATAGTTCTTTTTTTCCTTTTATATCAACGTTATCCTTTATTTTTTCAAAGTCAATAGATTGCATATACCAGGTATCAAAAAACCAAGCCAATGATTTGGCGTTCAGGTCTCTTGGGTTCCCAACTTTTTCATTAGGCAAAAATGACTTAGAATACATTTCATTGAAGTAACCCGAAACCATAAAAAGTTTACCTTCGTCCTGACATACCCATTGAGTTAGTAATGTGTTGGCATATGACTGGATCTCCTTTGTCATTAAGCCACCCGGGGGGGGGGGGGTCATACACATTGATCAGCAGTAATTTTTATCTAATATCCTTTCCCCAGTAGGTCACTTGGGAGACTAGAGCGTATTTATTAAGGCAGGAAGGTGCGTATTGGATCAGATTCAGGTATGTTTTACACCGGTAATTAATTCTCCACTCGGGCATGCCTTCACTTGGTTTTTTTATGTCAATCTCTTTGTAATCACAATGCCATCCATCTGGCAAGAATCAGTAAGCCATGTCTCCTGTAGGCAAAATATATTAGATTTGATCAGATGATGTAATCCCTTGTAATAAAGAAATGATCTATGGTCACACACATTCCAAGGCAGCAGGTTAATCGCTTCCCTATTTAACATCAGTGAATCATTGTCCCAAATTCATTGTGACAAATACAATGATTTCCCATATTTAGCATCCAGTGCTGTCTTAAAGGCTTCAAGTTTCAATTCCCACTGCAAAATCTCCTTTCCCAAGTCCATCGTCACTATCTCTAAATTACTTACATTTTTTAATTTCCAATTTGAATCAGCTTCCAAATCAGCCCTAATTGTTTGCTTAGCAATGACCTTGAAGCCCTTAAGTTTAAGCACTGCTGCATGAGGTAACACATATTCCAAGAACAAGGGTGAAGAAAGGTGGACAATAACCCAGTTAGATCAGCCGCTGTGTCAGGTAGCTCAACTAATGATATGTCACTAGAGGAAATGATTGACAATTGTGCAAAACCTTGTAATACTTTAAGCACTCTAGCTCTATTTATGAATGGGCTGATGTTCGTTGCCTCAGTTTCCAATATTTTTAATTTAGAGACGTTAGTTTTATTAAGTTTTACTGTATATAGATCCAGCTCACTTCCTCCTCCAACTATCATTTTGGATCATTCATTAAAATCACATTCCTTGATTTCCAAACACTAACTAGATTTCATTATTCCACTTTCTGATAATTCACCATCATTATTGTTTGAACCTCAGTATCTTTGATTAACCATTGATACATGGTCCCCACAGGCTTATTTCCCCCTCCCCTCTGAACCACCTCCCGCATTACCTTTGTGTGGTTTATTGGCACTGGGTTAGATTAAATTTGCACCTTTTCACCCATTATATCCCCATTACATTTTTTCCACGTCACTTTCTGGAATCGAAATCTGTTTTTCTGTTCTTAGACTCATTCACTTTCCCTGTCTTTGTAACCTCTTTTTTTCCCCTTTTCTTATGGGATAAATGGGCATAATTAAAAGATTCAATTTCAATGGTTTTGGAATTGGGTTCAATCAGAGCCTTTTCTAAGTCATTATTCTTACTGCAATTTGGGGCTTCCAGCTCCGGTTCCATCATAATTAAGTCTGCCTCCTTTTGATTAGCAGTTAAATCAATTGTATGTATCGGAGTGTGTAGGATACTTATAAGCTCATCCTCAGAATTTAAACGACTGTTGAACATGATGATGGCAACTATTTTACTAGAAAAGAACAGTAATTCTATTTGGTCAAAGGCCATTTTTGAACAAAGAGCCATTAGGGCCTTGCAGGCTGATGGCAATGTTTTTACTTCCTCATAGAGAGGCACAGATGTCTGTAATCAAAATCACTATGTATACTGAAGGAGTTGGTATCTCTCTGCGCTTCACTCACAAAATTTTCCATTATCGAGGATTTGGACAGTCTGTTCTGTGTCATGAAGGGGGGGGGGAGACAATGCACCATACGAACCTTATTTACTTCCACAATTCCCCAATGCCCACCTAACAATTCCCTCTGTACTGTGTAGCATAATATGAGCAGTGATTGGTTGTTGTCAATAGAATGTGAAGATACAGAGCTCTCATTCGTTCTAGGTAATGAATAGACAGGTGATGAAGCGGTAACGTTGGGATGCTGCTGTATCAGGGTAGGACCAGCCACTGGTTGATAGTAATCAGTAATTTTAAAAAGCAGAGCACTATTACTCTTATTAACCAATTTGGAGGAACCATCGCAATTGGAGATGCCATCGTCTCAGCTGTCATATTACTAACCAGAGTTTTCTTCAAAGTAACACCTTTTTGGCCACCCTTCCTCGTTTTCACTGGCATTTTCAGAAGAAGACGTTAAAGTTAAATACCTATGACAAACTGCTACAACAAGCACAATCAGAGGGACGATGCCTATGCCTCCACCTGACACCGGGACGGCGAAACAGCACTCCAGAAAGCACTTGCTGTATGCGCACGCGTTAATGCGCGCGCCGAGTGCTTATATCTACTTCCGGGTTGGCAGGGCGTAGCAAAGCTTACACGGAGAACAAAAACTCTCTACACCTCTGTGAAAGTTCTGTAATTTAGGGAAATGAGAAAAACAGGATCAGTCTTTGTCTTCAAGCTTAGTATTCACTGGGGTCTGCAAATCCTCTGCTTACATAGGGCGAAGGCAGGGAGAGCTTCACTTCAATTCACCCAGTGAGACACAGCGAAACAGCACTCCAGAAAGCACTTGCTGAATGCGTGCACGCTAATGCATGCGCCAGGTGTGTATATCTACTTCCAGGTTGGTTGGATGTAGCAAAGCTTACAGAGTGAACAAAAAGTCTCTACAACTCTTTGAAAGTTATCGAAGGCAGGGAGAGCTTCACTTCAATTCACCCACCGAGACACCATGAAACAGCACTCCACAAAGCACTCAACAAAATGTCCTCTTCCCTTTGTATTCTTAATCCCTCTTGACTGTGTGTTTGTTCTACTAGTCTCCTATTTGTCCCCTTACTTTTCCCTTGACCCCAAAAAATTACAAACAATACAAATGGAGCCCCATTTGGATTCCAGCTTGTTTGCAAAAACCTAAAATACCTGAATATTTGAATGTGTGAACCAGAGAAAGCTTCCTGTGTTTTTGTCACCTTCCTTTGTGCGTCTAAGAACCCTTTGTGAATACGTTTTGTTTGACATGATCAGATACTTATATTTATTAGAACCCAGCAAGGGGGTTATTGCAGCCTCCCAGCGAATGAGGAGGCTCGGAACGGGGTCTTTACCACACAGGAAAAGACCCAGCTCTGAGCCTCCTCAGAGCGGGAGGCCGCCATCTTCCCTCACCCCGATGTGGGTAAGTGTGCTCCTCTGTGACCCTGTGCGCCTGTGTCCCCTTTCCTCACCCCCCTTATCCACATATTTAGCCTACCCCATCCCACTTTTCGTGCGCTGCCATGTCCCTCATCGGCGCCGAGAACAGTAATGTTCCCGGCACGTCTCTGCCTTGCGGACAGCCGATCCATGGCAGCCATGTTTTTTTGTCGTTTTTTCACGAGTCGAGAAATGCCATTTCAAACTTGAGAAAAATATACTAATAGCAATAGAACCTGAGGAGGGAGGGTATTACTGGTCTGGTAATGCCCCAGGGCTTACATTAAAGCTCGGGCTTGTAATGATCCCCCTCCTCAGGTTCAATTTTTAATTATTGTTTTTAGTACCTTTTTAAAAAGGAATTACAATTATGGAGTGGGGCAAAGCATTGTCTGTAAAAGAAGAAAAGAAGACTTGGTGAAGACAATATAGGTTATCTTCTGGAAGGATGATGATGCTATTTGCCAGGAGTGGTCTCAGAGGAGGATGGTGTGCCTTTTGTGGTTGTACTCTCTGTAGGAGTAAAGTTTCCACAGCGATAGCGCGTGTTTCCTGATGTGACACAGTGATATATGTATATCTTTTAATGTAAATTCCGTTTAATTATATATGTACATTTGGAATTTAAGATATTTCAGCTGATATCAACAACGCTAAACAAATTTCAACACAAAAGAAACAAACTTAACTGAGGTGACAGAGTGATTGACAAATGGCTCAGATAACTGAGAAGAGGCAGAGCCTAAAATGGAAGGTTTACCACAGCTGGCGGAAGAGAATGCTCAAAGAGGATATGGTATATGCAGTGCCGGTGCTGGGATGTCTTCTTTCAGAGGTAGACCGAATGGCAATAGTTTACTTGCTGCACGCGTAGGGCATTGTAGGTGTGAATACATTAGAGTTAGTGATGGACAATGCCTTAATCATCTTTAGAGTTGAAGAGGACATAGTGGTAATTCAGGGGCAGGGAGAGTGTAAAAGATGTTTTGGGCTGTCCAGAGGCAGATGAGGAGAGGATGCAGGCAGCAGTGGTCAACAGCTACAGTAGACACCGGTAGTCCCCCAGCAGATGGCTCACGAGGAGTAAGAGACTGATACCTCTCCACAAGATGTCCATTCACAGGGTCCACCAATGAAAGGTTGCTCCTTGGGAAAGACTGCCATGCACAAGCAGTTGAAATAAAGGCAACAAAGGGATGGTCTGGCACATTTTAATGTGCACAGTTCAGTTCTAATTTAACTCACTACCGCAGCACCCTCCTGTAGTGGGGACGGAACATTGGACATTTATGCAGGTTCCGTAACCTAAGAAACATCTGTTCCTGGCAGGACACACTTAGATAAACAGCCCTCATTACCCCGCCCTCTCAGAATGCTCAAGTACCTCTGCTCTGCATGTATGCTATGCCACTACCCCCATCCACCAGCATGGCCTTAGTTTTCACTTCTACTGCCACTTCAATCAATTCACAGACCCTCACTATCCACTTAATTTACAGACCACCGGGCCCACTTGGAACGTTTGGGAATACAGCTACACTCTTGTCACACAATTGTCCAACAACCTTAAAACCACTACCCAACTGGTATTACTTGGTAACTTCAATCTAAGATTTAACGACCTGTCCGATAAGCACGCCCTAAATATAGCAAATATCATATCCGTACTCGGCCTATGCCAAAAAATCAACCCACAATAAAGGGAGAACCCGAGATTGGGTAGCTGACTACAATTGTACTGCCAACATCACCTCCATCACACCGCAATTGTGGACTGACCACTACCTTGTGTCTTTCACACTTACTACTAGACCACTCCCACTACCCATACCCATTGCCCCACCTTGTTTAACAAGAAACAAAAAGAACATCACAGTGGACAAAGTGATCCCTGCCCTTCTCCCGACCCTTAACTCATTGGTTGACAACCTGGATCCAGGCACATTGGTCAGTGAGTACAACAAAACCATGCTAACTGCACTTGAAAAAATTGCCCCACTCAAACTTAGACCTAGCAAACCTAAATCCCACCTTAACAAGTGGTTTACCCCTCAGCTAAGGGACTTACGACTCCTAAAGAGGAGATGTGAATCCGCATGGAGACTATTCCCCTCTGAGGAAAACAAATCTAAACTAACCAAAATCTCTTCCTAATATAAAAATGAAATCTGCCTGGCTAAACATAATTCCTACAATGAACGCATCTCTAACAGCAATTCCAGCATGAAGGAATTATTTACCATATTAAAAGAATTAGAATCTCCCATCCCCACACATGATATCTGCACCAAAAATAAAACATGGTGCTCAGATATTTAACAGGCACTCTCTAACAAAGTAACCACCCTCCAGAACAAAATAGCCCCAAAAAAGCCTCACTTAACCAGCTACCCCAATGGAACAATTCAGACCTCCCCACCAGTGAAACATCATCCAACTGCCCTGCCAGATTCCACTTTACTAAAACCTCCATACTTGAGGTAGAAAAAGTAATTCTCTTACTTAAGCCTTCCAATTGCCAAGGTGACCTATGCCCAGCATGGATTATAAAAGACGCAGCAAGAGATCTTGCCCCTTTTATTTCTAAACTAATCGACGCCTCGTTTTCATCTGGCACCATCCCCACCAACCTGAAGCAATCCTGGGTGCTCCCATTATTGAACAAGCAAACCCTAGATCCATTAATTCCCACCAATTACTGTCCCATCACAATGGTTCCTTTCTTGCTCAAATTACTTGATAAGGTTGCTTATACTCAGGTCCAAAAATACTTGGAACTCCATAAACTCCTGGGAGCAAGACAATCAGGATTCCGCCCCCAACATGGGATGGAAACAGCCCTCATTGACTTAAAAACTCAGGTTGATGAGCTAAGAGACAAAGGCAAAACAGCTCTCCACTTACTGCTAGACCTCTCGGCCGCATTCGACCTCGTGGATCATAAGGTCTTATGTGACCACCTGGCTTCGGTGGCCCAATTCTCTACAGAGGCCATTAGATGGATTAAATCATTCTTGAGTGACAGAACCATGAGGGTCTTCTCCCCCTCAGCAGCGGCTGACCCTATTCCTATCATGTGCGGTGTCCCCCAGGGCACTTGTGTTTCCCCCACATTGTACAACATATTCACCAAGCCCCTGTTCGATTATCTGGACCTTCTGAGTATCACCTACACTAACTATGCAGATGATACTCAGATTCTTCTCCCACTTTACGATTACGACAAGGATTTGGCACTGGTGAATAGAGTGTATCTCATCATCGAGGCATGGATGTCCACCCACGGTCTATGCCTGAATGATGACAAGACTGAGGTTATCATCCTGGGCACCCACACTAACCTTAAGAAATTAGGCCAGGAATACTCATCATTCAACATTGATCGGAACCTTATTAAGATGGTGAAGGAGGTAAAGACTCTGGGCTTTTACCTTGACCATGCCCTCTCTTTCGACAAACAAGTGAAATCAATGGCCTCTGCCACTGCCTACACCTGTAAGCTCATTAGGTCCGGTAAACCATTCTTGTCAAATGATAACTGCATGATCCTGACCAGAGCTTTAATACTCTTGAGGCTAGATTACTGTAATGCCCTCTACATCGGTGCTAATAATGCTATTATTCAGAGAATACAAATCCTCCAAAACAACACCTTAAGAGCCGCACTCGGAGTGACCAGAAGATTACATATCTCAGCAACTAGGCGCCAAAACAACTGGCTCTCGACCCACAGTAAAATCCTTCTAAAAACTGCATCCCTCACTCACAAAGCATTAAACAATGCTGCCCCTAGTTATCTCATGGATAGATTCCATAGAAAAAACATCCACCAGACCCATGAGACTTGGCAACGGCAACTGTCTCACTATTCCCAGATTCAGGCTCACTAAGGCTGGTGGCAGTAGCTTTCCCGTGAAAGCAGCCACACTTTGGAACTCACTGCCGCACCCACTTAGAGAAGATCAACCTTACTTGACATTTAGACACAACTACATTAACTTGCTCAAATCCACGGATCTGTAGGTTTGACTGGTGTGCTATCTCTACCCTGGCATTGCTTCTGCACATCCCCTCAAATACCTCTTGAGACATTTTTGCTGTATATATGTATCTCACCTGTTTATAACCTGCATATATGTTTAATTGTGCCTGTATCTTGTATTCCTGTAACCTAAGCCTTGTACCTGCTTCAACGGCTGCGCCCTGATACCCTTGGGTCTGGTGCGCATTAGAAATAAATAAACAAACAAACAAACAAACAAACAAACAAACAAACTTCAGTTTAGTGTTAGTGGTAGGCCTGTGGGTCTGCTGATGATTCATGGTGGAGCACAGAGAGTGTGTTGACAGATGTCCATCCATTGGGGGAGTGCTGAATCTCATGCAGTGCATGGTATGCTTGAGAGGCACGGGCACCAGCATGACTCTACCTTCTTGTAGTTGACTGACTGGGCAGTGGAAAAGAGAGAGGGGAAGAAAGGTGCATGCAGTTACTGCCCTCAGACTCAGAGACAGACAATCCTGCCCTCCAGTGGTGCGACAGGGCCACATGGCCTGTCAAAGATCCTTTTGCAAACTTCGACTTTGGGGAATAAATGCAGCTATATTCAACACTGACCATTGCACCATAGTCTGCAGAGTTGGAAAGGGAGTGAAAAATGTTGAGAAAGGAGTTAATTGGAGTTAAAGGATCTAATCCAGAATCAAATGAATGGAAAATATGGTAGATTAGGGTTGCAAACCTGAAGACAGAAATCCAATTAATTATATTCCACCTATTCTAACATATTGGCAGTCTCATTTGCATCTTGTACAAGTGTCCCACCTAAGAAGGGGCCCCTTGCTATAGTCAATCTTCCGCAATGTATGGAAGAAAGAAGAATTCATATTTTACATAGTTGAGACTGATGAAATATTCATCAGAGGACCCCTAATTTCAACAGTAAATGGATGGATTAAAATAAAAGCCAACAATGTAACACTTTCAGTAGAGTGTGAAGGGCTATACTCTACCCAACTGATAGGCTAGTACGGCTGCTTGGGCACCCTGCTTGATTAGCCTTCTTATTTGCTATCTTGTCATTGATGGCCTGGGTCCGATGGTGTGTTTTGTAAAGCAAATATGTAGACGCCCTGACAGCTCTGAAGGTGCAGCACCTGTAGCATATCCTGCACTGTTGAATTGGGCGCTGCAGCTATTCATTTCGGTTCGTTTTTAGGTGCGAAGTTCTGTTCAGGGCTGGCTGGCCAATAAGCAACACCCGTGCATTGACTAGCATGGGGAGTAGGACAGGAAGTCTCTACTATCTGTCTTAAAAGGACTGATAGGATCTACCTTTGCCCTCTCCCAACATCCTCTTTCAGGATGTGGTGGGGGAGCGTGGATTTGAAGCAGATCAGCTGCAGCACCCACATCCACAGAGAAGGATGTAAGCGTTCGTTCCTTCCCATCGTCTGGCCTCATTGGGCTTCCGTAGCACATGATCCTTCCACCACCAGCCCACTGGGCCTGCTTGCAACCTATCTCCAACTCTGGTGCACCACAAAACAGCAGCACACATAAAGGAAACAGTAGAGAGGTTTCCTCAGGCAACGTCTCCTACGGCCCATCCCTTTCCAACCTGCAACTCAAATAGTGTGTGTGCTGCTTTTTGCATTTCCACCACTACATTAAGTTGGTCATTTAAACATTTTTTTTTAATTCTTATTATTTGTTCATTGGGCCTCATTACGAGGCTGGTGCTCCCGTAATGAAGGGTGCCGGTATGGGACCAGCACCGTTCATTACGGGGCGCCCTATTACGAGGTTCCCTTTGCAGGACCCGGTAAGGATGCCTGGTAAAACCAGGCGTTGTTAGCGGATCCCGCAGGTGACCAGGGAGCTAGCTCCCTCCCCATTCCCATTGAGCCCTATGGGGGCTCAAATGGAAATTCGGATGGGTTCCTTCAAGGAGGAATTACTGGGTCCTCCAAAGTCGGAATGACCCGGTTATTCCTCATTGAAGGAACCCGGTACTGGAACCCGGTATGGAGGGTGCGCATAGAGTGGTCATAGTAGGATTGGTATGGGGAGAGTAGTGTGAAGTAGGGTAGAGTGGGTTGAGGTGAGGTAGGATGTTTGGGGTAGACAGGGGAGACTGGCTGGGGTAGGGAGGTGGGTAGAGAGGGTGTAGTTAAAGAGTGGGGTAGGGAGCTGTTCAAAGTGGGATAAAGGTATAGTAGTTGGAGTAGAGAATGGTGGGTAGAGTAGGTTCAGGAATAGAGGAGTGAGATTGGGTGAGCTAAAGCGGAGTGGGTGTAGTGTGGGGTCCGTTTGGTGGGATAGAGTATGTGAGGGTATAGTGTATAGGGTTAGAGTGGGGTGTGGTTGGTGTAGAGTCGGTTGGGGTAAAGTGGGGGTAAGTAGAGTGAGTGATGGTTGATGTGAGTAGGGTTTTAGAGTGGGATGAGGTAATGTGGTGTGGGTGGAGTGGGCTCAGGTGGGTGGGTGGATGTTGGCAGAAAGGGGTGCTGTAGGTGGGTAAGGAGTGCATGGGGGTCTACCCACTAACTATTAACAGGTTGAACGTGGGTGGGTACAGTGGGTTGCGGTAAGGTAAGTTGTGTAGATAAAGGTGGGGAAGGATGGGTGGGTAAGATTAGAGAGGGGTGAGCTGTGACAGGTGGGTGGGAGTAGAGAGGTGAGCTAAGGTGTGTGGGGGTTGCTAGAGAGGGGTGAGGTGGTTTAGGTGGGGTAGATAGGGATGAGGTAGGTTTGGTGGATGATGGCAGAGAAGGGTGAATAAAGTGGGTGGAATACAGTGGATGGGGGATACCCACCCCAACGGGTTACGTTAGGGTGGTTGGGGCTAGAGAGGGATTTTGGTAGAGGTGGAAGAAATAGAGGGTTGAGCTAGGGTGGGCATAGTTAGAGGCAATCTGAGCTTGGTGAGCGGGTGGTGTTATAGAGTGGCGCGGTAGGATGGGTGGGTGTGGAGTACAGTGAGGTGAGTTTAGGAGGAGTAAAGTGGGGTGAGATAGAGCAGGTGGCTGGTGGTAGAAAGGAGTGAGGCAGAGCAGGTGGGAATTACACAGCAGTGTGCCGGGGTGGGCGGGTATGGAGAGTGGTGAAGAGGAGTGGGTTGGGGTGAAGAGGGTTTGGGCTATGCTGGATGGGAAGAGAGATTGATGGGTTAACGTGGGTTGCAGAAATGCGGGTGGGATAGCGACGGGAGGGGGAGAGAAGTCTGAGTTGGAGAGGGGTAAGCTAGGCTGGTTAGGGGCAGCAAGGAGAGAGGTAGGGTGGATAGAGTGAGAGAGGTAAAGGAGGGTGAGTGGGGCAGAGAGGGTTGAATTAGGATGGGTGGTTGAGGGTTGCGAGGGGGTGCGGTAAATTGGGTGGGATTAGAAATGTGCAGTGGGTAGCTGAGTGGGTGGTGGGTCAGAATGTCCACACTCCTCTGGCTTGTAATTACTTTTTCCCCAGCCATACTAGTTTATAGTGGCTTACATTCGCGTACTCATTATTGTATCAAATCCCTTCCGAGATACATTTAACTAAAGCCTATACTAGCATAGCAGAAATCGCCCATGCGTTGGCAGCTAAAGCTACAAAACATAATCCAGTCTGTTTATAGTCGGAAATGAGAGAGTGGGTCAACAAAGATCAACATTCGATGCGGGCACTCATGAGTCTGTGCAGGCTTTGGAGGGCATGGCGGTCTGTAGCAGGAAAAGGAGAGTGATGGCGGAAACACAAGGGAGTTTGGGGGGAAACTGAGCAGCGGCAATGGGAAGACACTTTGCACGGCACCCCCAGAGCACACGGACTAAAGAGCAGAACTCTTGTTAAGGCGCGTGAAATGAAAAGCCTGACCCAGATCATATGGAGCTCGCGATTGCAACACATAGGGCCTCATCACGAGTTGGGCGGTAACGCCGGCGCTAATAGCGCTGGCGTTATCCCTACCGCCAAAGCCACTGGCGCTATTAGCGCCGGATCATGGGTTTCACAGAACGGGAAATCCCCATTCCCAATTGAGCCCATTCGGGATTCCCCATTCCCCATTGGGCTCAATGGGGAAATTTCACACTTTTACCGCCGGTGGATTTCCCGCCAGCAGTAAATGCACCGAAAATCAGCAAAATCTCAGCAGATTTCCCCCCAGCTCAGAGCTGGGGGGAAATCAGTCAAAGCCGTGATTTGGTGGACCCTTAAATCCAGCGGTAACAGCGCTACCGCCGGATTTAAGGGCTACCGCCAAACTCGTGATGAGGCCCATAGTGTTAAAGAAGCCATCGTTGGTTCATGTTGCGAAAACTATGCAAAATAAATCTGTAGTTCAGCAAATTCAAGCCACACGGTCTCACCTAGATGTTCTATGTCCACAAGACCCCTTCTCGCCTCTCTCTTACCTTCGGCAATATTGTTGGCATTATGGTGACGCTTTGCATTGCCAAATGCGACAGAACAACGACATGAATGAATGGTTGCTTGAATGGTGTGTTGCTTTGTAAGGATCTGCCACGCATTTGCTTTCAGCAGCTTCAGAGAGATGTGCCCCCTGTATCTTCTACAACCTCAGCATGTGCCATTCCACCCACCTCTCAATTCCTGGCTCGGAAACGGATGCCTCAGGATCAGATGGATTGACAGAGCCACATACAAAATGTCTGTGGTTTCACTGCGGTACGCACGTGATCAGGCAGTATCGTAACATAAACATACTTGGGAGCAACGTTTCAGCTGAATCGGGATACTAAAGATGGTGGTTTATGGTTCTGTATTGGCTGACCAGATTTAAAAAGTAAAAAACCAGGACAGGGCAACTAACATAAAAGTAGGACTAACTCTTGAAAAATGCTGTCAAGGCACTACACTCCATTAGCAGAGGAAGGAGAAGGGGGTTTAAGTTTTATTGTTCAAGGAAACAAATATTATAATTAATTTGTCACAAACTAACAACAGTTTAAATTGTACAATGCATAATTTCTTCGGTGTCAGATTATGCATTCATGCCTGTCAGCTATAAAGACTGACCACCAAAAACCAGGACCACTGCAGTTTCCAATGGAAACATAGGGCCTCATTCCGAGTATGGCGGTAAGGGATAGCGGCCACCGGTAACGAGACCGGTGGCGGTAATCCCTTACCGCCATACTCCGAGTTCCCTTTGCGCCCTCGCCCTTAACGCCTGCTTTGAGCAGGTGTTAAAGTCGAGGACGCAAAGGGGCCTCCAAGCCAATAACGGTGACCGTAATGAACGGTCACCGTTATTTGCATCTTCCCCATTCCCATTGAGCCCTATGGGGGCTCATTTGGGAATGGGGAAGAGCCTTGGTGAATGGGGAATTACCGCCCCGCCAACCTTGGAATGGGGCGGTAATTCCGCCATCCACCAAGGCGCTGCCGGTCCGGGTACGGCGTCAACCAAGGCGTTAATAGCGCCATTGGTTAGCGTCGTACTCGGAATGAGGCCCATAATCTTGAGAAAGGGGGACAGAGCACCGAAAAACAGGACAGTCCCAGCAAAACCGGGACGTCTGGTCACCCTAGTTCTGTATCATCGTGACTCATATTGTAAGCCACCTGTCTAAAATACCGCTGTCCGAAAGGCGCTCTCCACATGCCAACTGTCCTGTTTGTGTGGCCTTTGAACCTTGACAAAGCCTTATTTTTTGTCGCCTGGGGGTGGTCTGCATTCCGTACCATTGCCACATGAAACATCCCACCTTCATTGCCTGATCATTTCTGGGGGGTTCTTCTCGAACCCACAGACAGCACCCCGTACTCCATCTATCCCCAAGACTACTGGTCTTTTTTTGGGATGGATCAAACACTCCCTGGCAGCCTATGGCCGCACCCCACGGTCCGAGGCTCAACGTAGCTCTTAACTCATTCGCTGCAGCGGCACACTCCACTCTGCTATCTGTCCCCGCCAGGGTGCTGTGGCGATAATGTGTGCAGTACAGCCCTCTCTTCTTCTGCTGTGACCAGCCTCCAAGTGAAGCGGCATCCTTGTCTGGTGGAGTTCTTCGCTGCCCTCTCTTGCGTGTAACCTGCAGAATGCCGACCTTGCCTAAGCATTGTGTGGGGCTTGCTTGCAAAAAGTGTGTTTGCAGGTTGTTGGTGACAAGCCGGAGGCATTATTGGCAGGCTGATTGGCTGAGAGAAGCAACACATCACCTGCCTTGACTGAGGAGAAATGTGTACTGGTGTGGGTTCATTGAACTCACTGAACTTAAAATAACACAGTACACCAAAAGCAACCACTTGGATTCATTTCATCACCACTGCTTTAGGAGAAAGGAAACAAATGTTTGAGGAATGCTGGGAAACAGTGTTTGTAGGGGCTTGTTGATCAGGAAGTGGCATTAGCGGCAGGGTAATTGGGTATGTGATGCAAGACACCGCTGCCTGAACGGAAGAGGAATGTGCGCTTGATGAAGTAGTGATGAAGTAGTGAAATTTGCTTCAGTAGTTGAGGCCAGGGGCAAGGTGACAAATAACAGTACTACATACTGTTGAACAATATTCTACTAGTTGTCAGTGTCTTGAATATTCGAGGCAAAAGCAACACCAAATAGGATGCCTTTAAGGCAAAAGGCCAACTGTGGGAGGCGGTGAGGAAGGCGTGGAAATGTAGCATGGTTTACAGCACAGGCGGCTACCACTGCAATTGGTTTGGATGCACGAATCCTAGCAACTTGGCCACTGCTACCAATAATGCAAGCAATGAAACACTGATCAAGGTAGCTAGCCAGGCTTCTAATGTCATCACTGGCTTGGCTGTGATTGACACTGCACTGCTGTCAACCCAATGCCCACCTTCCTTTACATATGAGCCTGGCACAAGCAGGAATGTGTCCCATCCTCACATGTCACAACATACCAGGCTACTGTCACAAAATGGCCTTCTGCTCGCTGTCACAAGGCCCTGGGAATACTATCTGCAGTTCTCTGAAACCAGCTGCAACCTGGAAAGTTATATTCCCAGGCCATGCCACCTGACCTATTTTAGGAAAGCCGCATTCAGGGACTATACCTATCAGAATTACCTTCGGTGTCTCCTGGAATACCTGGAATGGATCTGGGAGAGTCAATTATGGATTAAGGAAGAGGAGGACTATGGAGAAAGCCTAGTCCGGTGTCTTAGGCCAACAGAGCACATGTGAGCATGCCCCAAGGCCAGGGACCCTGCTAACAAACATCACTGAGAAGGACTATATTTCCCATAATCCCACCCTTCCACCGAAGGAAAATCCAGACCGGACTAGGTACACTTTGTCTTCAAATATCGAGGAAATAAAATACACACTTAGTGCTCTCGTGCCATCTTCTGGTGGATTGTGCTTCTCTTTGCACACTGTTAGACAAATAACTTGTTTCTTTTTTGTTTCTTCTACCTTATAAAAAGGAAGATTATATATGGGAACGTCTGAAACTAAGAGAAGTGATTCTTGTCTGAAACCCTCTAGGGGGAGCAGCACCACCACCTTGCAACAGTAGGGATTTGACCACTAACCTTTCGGAGGAAATTATATAAATGCAATTTACAAATAGCAGAACATTCTTTAGCTCTGCACTTTATTTTATGTGGAAGGGGAGGCAAAGATTTTGGGACCAAGCGATGCTGATTAATGCTCGTTATACGCCAGAGAGATGGAGAGACAGAGTAAGATAGATGTCCATGATTAACCCAATATCAAAATAGTTTCTGGAGCATACAACAGTTCTTCTGAGAAATCTGAAGCAATAAACTTGCAGGAATGTCTATTCTGCAGGAAATACCTTTGCAATCCCCGGAAAAGAAGCTGCATTCCAAAGGAAGCTTTGAACATTTCATTTTCTTCAAAACACACATGCGCATTTTCGTAAGCACAAATGGCTACCGTAATGTAAGCTAGTGTGGGTGGACTGATGGATAACTAACTATAGCACTTCAAAGCAATACACTTTGTACTAGTAGTCATGCACTCATGCACAAAGCATTGACAAATAGAATGGAAGAAGTAGATGCAGGAAAGTGTAAAGTGACGCTTAATAATGTTGTTCATAGATGAAGTGCATGTGCTTCATATGATCAAAATCAGATAGCAATTCTAGCCAAGCAAAATGGGAATCATGATCTGCTTGACAAAGGCAACATACCCCACTGGAAGACATGGGAGCGAGTCGGGAGGATAGCTCAGCGGCAACTTGCTCTCCTTTAAAGCAAAACGACACAGAGCACCACAGGTTTGATCCCCGGGTCCGCGCTTAGAAACCTCTGGGTATTATGCAAGTTATAAATAACCAATCATATCATATCAATGAGATTACTGTCAAGCTTTGACGAAAGAGTAATCAGCATCACTCCTTTGATCTTCTTCTCTTCAGTACTTGGGGGGGAAAGGTATTGTAAAAGCAAAAGGAAATATCGAGGCTGAGTACCCCAAAAGGAAATACACCAAACACGGGCTTATAAAGATTCACAGAACTTTATTCTAAAAACTGTAGAGTTTAAAAAGAAACAAAGTATCAGATGGCTCTCTGTGCCTCAGTACATCACAGCAAATACCAGCCCTTTCGGTGTGAGAAGTGAGTGGTACTGGACGTCTAAACAGTTGTACATTTTATACATTTCCAATCATAATGTCCAGCCCCTCTACATGTTAATAATACATGATCTAGGGTTCGTGCCGAGTACACTTCTGGCTTGACCGACAATTTACTCATGGATCATTCTCAGTTTACATATGAACAAGTCACAATGGTAACAGTGTATTCTCGGATTTAACAATAAGCCTTAACACATGTCCTATACAATGCAGTTCAGCTAGTGTCCACATTCAGTATTGGTATAACATTGTAGTTGATGTATGTCCATGGATCAGACTTGTTGGTGCAGGTAATCCTCTGTCTACAAGTCAGGCATGGGACAAGGTCTCTTTCCTCAACCCAAACATTCGGCCAACGGACAGGTAAGACATTAACTCTCGTACACGGTTCAGGACGGCTCAGTTACAAGTGGGAAACACTGTTCACCATTTTAGAACACAGAATGACTTTGGAATAGAAATCAAAATGGCGGACAGATCTTAAATGGTGGCGAAGTCGATCTAAGATGGGAACTTTGCAACGCGGTTTTCTTCGCAGAGCGACTGGGCTTAGGCCAATATATACAATAAAGGAGGCACAACATGATATCCCGTTTAACAAACCCTCCTTTTGGCCTAAGCCAAACGCTAAACTACTTCTAGTCACTCTACGAGTAACTTCACATCTCAATGTCCATACATCCTAAATCACTATCACAGATATCAATTGCCATGAGGTCAGATACTGAGACTTCCTTCAGCACGAATTCATTAGATATTTTCTCTGGGGCGTACAACGTGTACCCTATTGTACCCATTGCTTGTGCACAACATCCTCCTAACATCGAACACATACCAGGAAGACATTGTATACAACAACAGAGAAACAACAGAATACCTATAATAATCAGTAAGACCGAAACTAGCTTCCATCCCCAACATCGCAACAAGTCCCAGAACCAAGCGCTAAAATCCCAGTTTCCCTCGGGAACATGCACTTCTGAGCTGAGAACATAGAGATTTTGTATCGCCCTAAAGATAGTTGGGGAGGAATCTGGCACGAAAACACAGCAAGCGGACCCCACTAATTCACATACCCCACCATGCTCAGCCAGGATGACATCTAATGCCATCCGGTTCTGAAGTGCCACTAACCTTATTGCTTTTTGTTCTAAAGTCATGTTATAGAGTATGTCAGTGGTCTGGTTGATGGTCCTCTCCAGTACTCTTGCTAGTCTTCTGATATCTTCAGAGTTCAGTATTTGCCCCCAAAATGGCACAAAGGATTTAGCTACATCGCCCAGAACTTGTGCTGAAGTATCGCCATTCTCGTCCCGCCGTGGACAAGCCTTTGAAATTTCTACAGTGCTAGCAATGAATAGCCTGGGTAACAGAATCCCTAAATAACAGGTTCCCTGCCAATCCCTGGGTAACCATGGAAATGCTACATTACCGCAAACAAAGTAGACAGGTTCGCCTACATACAAAGGTCTGTCCTCACTAGTCAAATTCGCAACGTTGGCGCAACCTTTAAAATAACCCATTGACTGAGTACCATTCCTCTGTATGCAGAAAGAAACTGAATCAGGGCTGTGGTTAACAGTGTAAGAAGGAGGCGTGGCATCCCTATTGCCTATAGGAGCCATCTTGAAAGAGATCAAAGATTGAAAAGGACGGACAGTCTATCAGAAGGCCTAAAAGAAGCAACATTAGGCTTGCTCCTGTTCACAAAGAGAGAGCATCCCAGGGGCGTTAGAACACGTTTCTCAAATTCGTTCAAGTTAGTTCCATCAAAGTTCCCAGAGATGCTATCGTTCCATTGGCCAAAGATTGTGCCCTTAGAGAAGCATAGCATGCAGTCGTCAAAGGTAAAGGATGAATATACCAAACCAGCTCCTTATCCCCGTGTTGCGGTAAATGCGAACAGACCCAACAATTGGACTTATTGAAAATGGCATGTGTAGCATTCATAATGAGTAATAGAGTATTGTTATGGTAACTCTGTCTGTGCTGAGAGTCTCTAGGAGATAGAGTGTGCAGATGCACGAAAGGCGTAGAAACAGTGGGTACGTTTTCAGTAGGTAACACATTTTCAAGCGGATGTACTTCTTCCAGATACCAGAATCCTAAGGCAATGACTATTGTAAAACCAGTTAACATTATCACAAGACAAAAATACGTTTTCGGGGTCCACGCATTCGATTGTTCATTTTTACAGTCGGTCACACACTCTCTTATCTGTTCCGTATGAGTAAGAGCGGTTGCAGGCATTGTTTCTTCAAACAAATTCACCAAAGTTAATTTGCTGGCGGTCTCCAGATCGAGCGTCTTCTTAGTCCTTTCACAAACCCTAACCAAAAGAATCCCCTTATATACAAAAGATCGGGCCAAAGAGACAAGCCCTTTGATGATTTTCCTTGATGGCACAGCTGAACCGTGCAGTAAGTCTACTTCCTCAGACGCAGATTGTACCTTGCGATCCTTGGTACTGAATGATCTGTGAACAACGTGTTGTTACTTCCAGATGTAAGCGGTGAGCTCAAAGCAGGATCTGACACAAGATTCGAGATGGATTTTGGAGAAAGAACTTTTGGAGAGTGTGGAGAGAAAGCGGCTGTTTCCCTAGGCCCCACAGGCTCAGGGAGAGTCTCTGACGCACCCTTGATGCTGTTTGATGCTTTGTGATAATTGGTTATGGTATTGGTGAGGGGCTCTGTGTCTTCTGTAGCGTGTGGCAAAGGGAAAGGAATCCTCTTGATGTGAGACGCATAGATCCAGTGCTTGAGGACCCAATCTCCCGGCCGTATGCTGTGGCCTGGGCCCTCGTACCTGACAGGTAAAGCCTCTCGCACCAGGTGATAAATCAAATACGGATTTTTTTAGTTAACTGTCCACAATAGTCAGAAAGAAGTACATTTTCTACTTCGCGTAGCAAATAGGGTTTTGGCAAATTACAAATATTAGCTGGCCTACCCATGACCACCTCAAATGGAGAGAGCCCAGTCTTAGTTTGAGGGGTCGTTCTCATAGATAATAACACGATCGGTAAGGCGTCTGGCCATTTCAATTTGGTACCGGCACACGTTTTAGCGAGCTTGTTCTTGATGATGCCGTTGTGTCTTTCTACTAACCCAGCACTCTGAGCGTGCCTAGCCGAATGGAACCGTTCATCGATGTGTAATCCCATGCATATCTGCAGAATTAAAGCAGCAATCAAATGTGGACCATTGTCCGACCAGATGACTCTTGGCAAACCAAACCTAGGAAAATATTCCTTCAGCATGGTTTTTGCCGTTGTCATAGCTGTGGCATCTTTGACAGGAAAGGCTTCAACCCATTTACTAAAAGCGCAGATAACCACCAGTACGTATTTGTAGTTATTACAACGCTCCATTTCAATGAAATCGAAGTGTATTACCTTGAAGGGGACAGAAGGTGGACCAAAACTACCCCTAGCAGTCAATGTGCCCTTCCCCACATTATGCTGCAGACAAATCATACACCCTTGGACAAAGCGCTCGGCTACCTTAGAGATTTTATCATTTAACCACACATTTTGCAACATTTTGGTGACTTTTCGTGCACAAATATGAGTGGGACCATGAGCCATAACAACCATCATCATAATGTATGCATCAGGCAGTAACCATTTCCCTTCTATGTTGTCCACCCAACACCCATCATCATCCAATTTTGCCAAACCCTCAGCCCATTTCTTTGATTCCTCTATCGTGGCATCAGCTTGAATGTTTTTCACGGATTCAATACCCTCATCCAAAGTACAGGCATCTGTGGCTTCCCTTGAAGTATACATTTCTGAAGAGAGATCAGTGACAGTCTGTTTGGCTATCTGGTCAGCGAAAGCGTTCCCTTTTCCTACATTATCTATAAACTTCTGATGTGCTGCGCATTCAATGATTGCTAACTGAGTAGGGTGTGCAAGCGCTGAGAGTAACCCTACCATCAAGGAGCCATACTGGATTTTAGTGCCATGTGAGGTCAAGAACCCTCGTTTTGCCCAAAGTCTGCCGAAGTTGTGAACCACCCCAAACACATACTGACTGTCACTATATATATTTACGGCAAGCCCTTCGGAAAGTTCACAAGCTCAGGTTAATGCTATAATCTCTGCGGCCTGCGCGGAGTTATGTGTGATTCTTTTGGTCTCCACGACCGTGCACAATGTGGTTATTGCATAAGCAGCTGTGGATGTACCATCCGGGAGTTTGAAACAGGAGCCATCACAAAACAGCTCCCCTTGTGGGTTATTCAAAGGAGTACCTTTTAGATCGATTCTGCCTTTCATCTCTTGCTCTGTAGTGTAAAGGCAGTCATGTGGCTCTTCGTCACTGCAAGCAGTACCTGCGGGAAAGGTAAAAGTTCAGCCGGATTAAGGACACAGCCCCTCTTTATTTGAATATGCGGTGCAAACAAGATCAATTCATATCTCGTTAATTGTGCGAAGGTGAGCTATTGCGTTTGTGTTCTGTTTAATAGAATATCTACAGAGTGAGGTATCATCAGGGTTAAAGCATGGCCTAGGACCATTCCCTCGCTCTGTTTCACGGACACAGCATCAGCTGCGACAGCTCTCAAACATCTTGGCAAAGCGCATGCAACAGGATCAAGGGCAGAAGAAAAGTAGCCGCACAGTCTATTCTTCCCTCCATGTTCCTGCGTTAATACAGCCAAAGCACATCCACCACGTTCATGCACATACAACACAAAGGCCTTTTCATAGTTTGGTGTGCCCAAAACTGGTGCCGAGCACAACGCAGTCTTGAGCAAATCAAATGCTTGCTGGTGTTCCAAATTCCGCGGCAATGGCAAAGAAATGCCTTTCTTCGTCAAAGCCAACATTGGTTTAATCACTAAGGAGAAGTTCGGGATCCACTGCCTACAGTAAGAAGCCATCCCTATCAAGGCTCTGACTTCCTTCTGTGTGTTTGGGACAGACAGACATGCTAGAAAGGATTTTTATCCGCTCAGGCGTCAACCTTCTTCCCTCCTTTGACAGGAGATAGCCTAAATAGGCGACCTCTTGTCGACAATACTGAAACTTTTTAAGTGAAGCTTTGTGTCCATGTCGTGCTAGGTGAATAAGCAACAACACGGTTCCCTCCTTTCAGGCGCTCTCTGGGTCAGCAGCTAAGAGTAGATTGTCGACATACTGAAGCAGTGTACAAGTGGTAGGCAACTCGAGTGTGTCGAGCTGCTCTTTCAAAGCCCTACTGTAAATGCTAGGACTCTCTGTGTAACCTTGTGGCGGACGGGTAAAGGTAAACGAGCATTCCCCTAAGGTGAACGCAAACAAGTATCTACTGTCTTTGTGTATAGGAATACTAAAGAAGGCGTTCTTTAGATCCACAACACGAAAGTGAGTAGCTGAAGCCGGGATCATAGTTAGTATAGTCGTCACATCGGGTACAATGGGAAATTGTGGATCAACGATCTTGTTGATGGCACATAAATCAATAATGAAATGGAAAGGAATTGCATTATCGCCTTTTTTGTACACGGGCAAAATCGGACTATTGCACAAACTACCTGCAATTTCCTCAATCACCCCACGATGCACAAAATCAGAGACTATGCATTTCAAAGCTTGCTCATCATCGACCGAGATCTTATACTGGGGAATATGTGGCAACTTTACTCCATGTTTCAGAATAATCTTAACAGGCTCAATTTGCAAAACACCAACATCATTATCATCAATTGCCCACAAACACTCCGGAACATCACTGAATTCCAGGGGCAAAGGTCTGGTCAAGAACTGAGAAACAGAAAGTTGCTGTGGTGAAATCGTCAAACGCACTCCATCAGAAGAACAATGAATTACCGCATTTAATTCTTTCAACAGATTCAACCCCAACAAATTCTCTCCACAATTCGTAGTCAAGAGGTATGGACAGTGGTCCGTAAATGGACCCAAAGTGATCGGTACTGGCGAAGAAACCGGCCAGACTACTGGTGTGCCAGAAAACCCTACAGAAACATTGGTTCACCCTGACAGTGGAATGTTTGGAACCTGTGAATGGTCAATGGAACACTTCTGTGCCCCTGTATCTATCAAGAATAGATGTTTCCTATTTCCCACTATCATCTCAACGTAGGGACCTTTCTGATTAACGGGAATAGGCGGCAGTTCCAAAGCCTGCTTCGAGCAATCCTAGTGTAACAGAATGCCATCAAAAGGAAGTTCTTCAGAGAGATAAGCAGCAGAAGGATGATCAAAAATGTTTCTATTATCCACACTCAGGGCCTGATTATCCTGTGAAAAAGGTTGCGAATCTTGAGAAAACTGGCTTCTACCGGTACCCCCTGCCCAAGGGCGGCCTTTGGATCGTCTACCCATGTTACCAAATGCATTATTCGACCTCTGCTGGAGGATCGGGCATTGTACACGCCAATGACCCTCTCGTCTGCAATAAGCATAGTGGTTTATGTTTACAGGACCCAATGGCACATTTCCCAGTGGAACATACTGGCCCCTAAATTGCGAATTACCCCCTCTTGGACTTCTAACATAATTGCTGCAATAGAACTTTTGTTTTTAAGTCTCCTTTTCTCTTTTCAACTCTTTCTTTTTCGTTATTGATACGATTCTCATAGTACTGAGCCATATGCAATACTTCTGATTGAGACTTCGCTTGCCAAGCACTCTCTGAGGACATAATTTGCGACTGGATATCAGGCAGCAATCCACGCACAAATCTTGTCCACTGAAATCTGAGAATACTTGTTCAAACTGATTAAAAAACTTGGTAGCACCCTCAGACTTTCCTTGGACACAGGCAGTGAGCTTGTCCCAAATAATACTTCTTTCAGGAATTATAGCTTTCAATTTCGTAACTATTCTATCAGGCAAAGTTAGTATTACCTGTGGTGGTCTCTCGCCAGCTGGCCTTTCTCTATCGAGTCTAACCATGTTATCCCATGTGGATCCTAACCCTGGTACATCATCTATAGTCCTAATCTGCTTCCACAAGTTGATAGGCAGGAGTACGGGAAATAATAAGTCAATATCACTTAAGGTAAATACTGATGATTGCACAACAGACTCTATTTCTTTATCCAACCCCATAGGATTCTTCCTAATATCGGGAATATATTGCTTAATGGTGTTCACTTCCTGTCTCGAAAACGGGACGTGAACGAACTGCGACACATAATGTGCAGGAATATCTTGAGCAGGTGCACCCATTGCAACATTAGCGGTAATCTCTACTTTTGGGCCAAATGTTGGAGGAACCACTCTCATAGGCAACTGAGAAGTAGGCAGCTCCGAATGCTTACTAAGCAACAGAGCTAGATCGAGCGCTAAAACAGCTGAAGAAGTGTCAAACAAAAAAGCCCTCTTATAAATATTTAATAATTCTGCGGGACAACAAATCTTTCTTTTTATACATTCATCCTGCAGGTACTCTATCATTACCTGAATCACTTTCCTCTGCATTTCTGGCGTATACTGACTATACGTGTCATATACTTCAATAGGAGTTATCGAAGTATCTGAAATCCATTTAATCGCATCTTTCATACAAATTTGTGTTTCCTCATTTATTGACGTACGACAAGGAAAGAACCGTTTCTGTACTAACATAGCGTCCAAACTATCACCATCTACATCTTCATTCCACAACCTTTCCAACTCCCTTCTATACTCAAAAACCCTCTCGACGTGGTCATGTACTTTCTCCACAGTATCTCTAGAAAATGCTAAAGTATTCAAATCCCTTAACCCTTGTGGGAGATCTATATCATTTAACCTGTTCCACATTATACATAAATGAACTCACAATCCTTCAAGAAAAACATTTTTCTCAGGAAAATTGTCCAAGTTATAGAGTGTGGAAAAAACATCAGCTTGTTCACCCTTCTACATGCAGTGTCTAGCCCATGCAGTCAATTCATGCTTTCTCTCTGGAGACACAGTATTTCGAGTAACAATTCTTGATCCCGCTCCCCGATCAACTACAAGTGGTGCAGAACCACTTGGAAGAGGGAGAGTAGGCAAATCTTGTACATTCAGAAATAAAGGTGCTATCACTGGTGCAGCAAGCAAACCCACCGGTCCTGTAACAGCAGGCAAAGGTGGAGGAGAAGGTGGAGGAGGAATAACAGCAGGAAGAGTAACATACGGAGGTGGCGCAGTGGCACCAGGCATTCGTTCATTCAGAAGTTTGTCAATCAGCTCATCAGATACATGAAAGTCTTTAGAAGGATACATTTTCTGGATACCAAGTGAAAAAGCCCTATCCATATTCCTAACTGACTCAGACTGTTTATTCTGGTCATACAACAACGCTTTTTCTGCTTTCGTCATATGATGGCGCGCATGTTTTTCCCTACTCTTAAGTTGCTGCATAGCCTCTTTCTTCCAATTCTGTAATACATCAAATGCTGCAGGTCTAGCCTTTTCTTTAATAATATGGATTCTAAGTATTCAATACGAGGAATTTCAAAACTACCATTGATTGGCCACTGAAGTTCAGAAGCATGTCTAGTTTGTCCGTGCCAAATATCATTAAACACTATACTACCAATGCTGTGCTTACAGTACATAGTACACGCCGGCGACCCCTCCAATGACGCCGGTCGGCCAAATTCCAAAGATTGTCTGTCACTGCGGAATAACGCCCTGAAGCAGGCAGACAATTTCCCAGGCATATCAGAATACTGGTGTTACCTGGTCAATAATTGTACTTGAGAGTGAAATACACCAAAACAAATTATCAGGATACTTAAGAATCGGGTCACGACTCACCTTATCAAACCCTAAGGAGGTCCGATCGGATTTCAAAGAACTACCAAAGGTCCCACGTGGTTGGTGATTTCGGCAAATCTGCACGCCTCGATATATGGACCCTCGTCAAGATACCGTCTCAGACCGCGGGCTCACCGTCCAGGGATCGGGTCGTGCAGCGCTGTTGAGGTGTCGCGTCTCATCAAAGAAAGGGGCCCCCTTGTCACTGTCCGATCGCGGTCCGATAGCCGCGTCAACCTTCAACGAGATGGCATCAATATTGAGGGTCCCTATTCTGGTGCCATTTGTAAAAGCAAAAGGAAATATCGAGGCTGAGTACCCCAAAAGGAAATACACCAAACACGGGCTTATAAAGATTCACAGATCTTTATTCTAAAAACTGTAGTTTAAAAAGAAACAAAGTATCAGATAGCTATCTGGCCCTCAGTACATCACAGCGAATACCAGCCCTTTCGGTGTGAGAAGTGAGTGGTACTGGACGTCTAAACAGTTGTACATTTTATAAATTTCCAATCATAATGGCCAGCCCCTGTACAGGTTGATAATACATGATATAGGGTTCGTGCCGAGTTCACTTCTGGCTTGACTGACAATTTACTCATGGATCATTCTCAGTTTACATATCAACAAGTCACAATGGTAACAGTGTATTCTCAGATTTAACAATAAGTCTCAACACATGTCCTATACAATGCAGTTCAGCTAGTGTCCACATTCAGTATTGGTATAACATTGTAGTTGATGTATGTCCGTGGATCGGACTTGTTGGCGCAGGTAATCCTCTGTCTACAAGTCAGGCATGGAACAAGGTCTCTTTACTCAACCCAAACATTCGGCCAATGGACAGTTTAGACATTAACTCTCGTACAAGGTTCAGGACGGCTCAGTTACAAGCGGGAAACACTGTCCACCATTTTAGAACACAGAATTACTTTGGAATAGAAATCAAAATGGTGGGCGGACCTAAAATGGCAGTGAAGTCGATCTAAGATCGGAACTTTGCAATGCGGTTTTCTTCACAGAGCAACTGGGCTTAGGCCAATATATACAATAAAGGAGGAACAAAATGATATCCTGTTTAACAGTATGAAAATACATTTGTCTTTTCCTGGTCATATTTTGGTCACTCTCTAAATGAGTACAAGAGGGAGTTTTACAATGCATGATATGAGTACGCTCAGGTTGATTAGCTAGGGTTTGTGGAGATCTTAAAGTCTCAAGAGCAGACGGGTTAGGGAGTTCCATCATGGATCTGGAATCAACATCCACATGAAAGAAATCCCTCCTTGTGAGGTCCTCCTGCTTTTTACCACCCCTAGGGGGAATATCGGGTAGCAGACTGACCTCCCTAGCCTCACAGGGAAGGGTTCCCCCATGGGCAGAAGTGATGTGATCCCATAATTCGTCACATACCCTACCCCTAAAGGAATTGCCTCCGCCATATTCAGCTAAAGGAAACCGGGATAGGAAATCTATGTTCCCTTGTTCTTTTCCTTTCCTATGCTCAATGGAAAAACAATATAGTTGGAGATCTAAAAAGCAATGCATAATGCAAGGATTTTTGTCTTTTCATAACCCTAGCCAAATTAAAGGGGAGAATTTGGTTATGAGTCGAAATTTCCGACCAGTAAGATAATATTTCAAATAAGAAACAACCCACTTAATGGCTAGGGCTTCCAATTCAGTGGTAGCATAGTTGGTCTCCCTAGGGACCAGTATCCTGCTGATAATCAGGACGGGGTGCTCTATACCTTCATATTCTTTGAACAAAAAGGCACCAAGGCCAACCTTGGATGCATCGGTCTGGAGAATGAATTCCATATTAAAATCTCCCATAGGGAGAAGTGACATCTTCCCATGATTCATCATAATATGTAATTCTTGATTCTGCAATGGTTGATGTGAATGGTATGGTGTTGTGAATTGCATTGGTGAATTTAAACAATGTGTATAGCCCTGTTTCAGAGCCCTGTCACAGAATAGAGACATTATCAAAGTATCAAGTCATAATGTGCCACCCTTCAACCATTGTTCGGATTGCAGAATGGCATTTTCCAAATTATGCATGGATAGGTTTTCAGACAATAGGGAAAAAAGCACCCCTGTTGATGTTACTTTCAAAAATCTGAAATAACTATAGTGGAGAACAAAATGCAATAGACCACACAAGAACCCATTATGTACTTCTAATATTTTTCGAATGTCTTCTGTATCAAGTTAATTCCATCCTCATTTGTGATATTAGTGTACAAAGTAGATTAAGGTAATCATCCTGTTCACTTATCTTGAATTTCTTAGTGAAGTTTGTGGTGTCTTTAATGTGGTGTGGATTCTGATTGACTAAAGGTTGTAGTTTGTTATCGATGTAAATACACATTTTCTCAAAGATAGACGAGGTACGATTGGTCACCCAAGAGGTTGTTCGGGGATGTGTATCAATTTTTGGCAAGAAATAGAAGACTGAGATTGCTGGATGTTTTTTAAGCAGCTGCCTGTGACTGTTTTTACAAATCCAGCCTTGTTATTGTGCATTTGTCTAAATCTCTGTTATGTTTGATTGAATTGAAAAAAGATGGGTCAAAGTTCAATTTATTGTATGTATCCACATCATTCAACTGTCGCTTGCACTCTGTATGTAATTTTCACTGTCCATTATAACACTAGCTGTGCCTATTGTCTGCCGATTTAATGGTCAGTAGATGATTCTTAATGTCTCCAAAGTGCCACCTCCATGTTTGGACATATTAAAATCTTTAACTTTTTGATTGTATTGCATTTATTTAAAACCCATATGTACAGATTTCTTGAAATGTTGAGGGCATTAGACTGAACAAAGGGAAGAAAATTACTTTTTCCTTTATGTTCTTTGAATTCCACTGTATTTATTTTGTTGTTGTGTAAACTTTAATTTTAATGACACTTTTCCGATTAATTTTTCAAAGTCAGTAAAAATGTCAATACTGGAATTGCTTGTCGTTGGAACAAAACGAAGTCATTTTTTGAGGACCAGTTCTTCTTGTCTCAAAATGTTATGACTGGATATATTGATCACTAGCTTTTCTTCTGTCATAGAATCCCTTTGGATATTTCTATTTTCTTTCTGCATCAGTGGGTAACCTTTTGTCTGAAAAAGAAACAGTGGTGGTAGAACTGGTACGTGCAGTTGAAGGTTGTTATGCAACCAGCGTTGCACCTTCTTCTGCATATGTTGATGAGCTTGAGGGATTCGAAGAATCTGAATTGTTTTTATGCATTTGTCTGTCGAAGAATCGTTTGTATGTATGTGTAACTTTCACATGCAGTTTACAGATAGATATTTACATTAGGTGCATTAATCTGCAGAGATATCTTACAACATTTCATCACTTGCTCCAAAAAATAGATGTACACTATGCAGGGGAGGACTGACAACATTTGGCCTGGGGGTAAGTTTACTTTTGTGGTCCATGGTGCATTGGCCCAAGCCCACAGTGCAGTGGCCCCAACTTCCAGCACATGTATCTCAATACCAACCTCTCCAACTCCTGCATATTCTCAAATATATACAGTAGACAGTATTGACATTGCTTTTCTTTAATGCAACATATTTTTTCAATTATGTTCATGTTTTTTGAAGACCCGGAACCCCGGATATTCTCCCACTTACCAAAACATAATAAAGTTATTTCACCACGATAATATAATTGGTCAAATAGGAAACATGGGATTTGAGCGCAGTTTTCAATGTGTTACAGTTTATAATTTGCCAGCAGGCTGCTTCTCCACCCATCCTATATTCACGAGAAGAGATCACAATCAATCAATCTTTCTTGGACATTTTCTCAAATGTGCTGAAACCATTTATTGGCTGAAACATGCCGCACAAAAAAACATCACTTGGAAAAGCTTCAACTGATGCAAAGCAAAAATCAATATCAAGAGCTTTTGAAACACAACAAACAGCAGCATGACTTGCTGACCTGTACAAGAGCAACTTTCTCCAGGGCAAATGAGATGCCGGAGCAAACTGATGCAAGACTTGCTGATATGAGGAGAAGAGCAACATCCTCCAGGGCAAATGAGATGCCGTAGCAAACTGAAGCAAGACTTGCCGACAAGAGAACAAGAGCAACATCCTCCAGGGCACATGAGACACCACTCGATCAGGACACGGGCAACGCCGTGTAACCCAGCTAGTAGAGTATAAACCCATATGAGTGAGGCTTTCTCTGCAGATAGTTAAGGAAAATAAGGCACAGTGATGAAACGTGCTTTGCTTTGGATCATATCATGTTTGAAGTGTGGAAGGAGGTGGCTTGAGCTCTGTGTTCAGGTTCAACAGTTTCAAATTTAGAAAGCAGAGGAGTCTTCATCTTCTCTTATTCCATCTTCAATATTAGAAACAAAACACATATTTTCTGCAAAGTTGTTATTCTAGGGCTAAACTAGTATACTGTTCAATAAATCTGGTTTTCAAAGCACCTCTGAATCTACAAGAGAGAAAAGAGAGAAACCTATTGTCTGTATCCCGAGGCAACTACATCTGCAAAGCAGACTAATATTATAATTATAATGAAAACTTACCATGATTATAATCTAAACTTACCATGATTATAATCTTAGCCTGTACAATTGTATGTACTGTCAAAGCAGCAAGTCACATAATTAAGCAACCTGAAAAATATAAGAGAAGTAGTAATTGAAACATATTTTCATTAAGCAAGTATCGCTTATTCAGAAAAAAGAAAGGGGGTCGAGCCAGTCCCACAATCGGGTGCAGTGGCATACAGGTTAGTCATTGATCTCAACAACAATCAACCTGCTGAAATGTTAATCCAGATGCGTACCCCCATCTCATTAACCCTATTTTCCTTACCCATCATCCTCCAGTGCCCTTTCTTTCCACCACATACTTAATGTCACCCTATTTTTTAGAGTTAGCTTTCAGACCTGTGTTCCCCTTTTGCTCCATCCTTTCACTATCAATTCAGTCCCCTTCCCTTACCTTGCATGCACCTCCTTCCCTTGCCCATATTGCGCAGTCACCAATTCCTTGCCACTCACACTCTTCAATTGCCCATCAACTGTTTAATTTTTAATTGCCCATCACACCAACCCAGTCCTTTCCTCTAACCACCTTCTGTTGCTCTGGCTTACAGTTAGACAGTAGACCACTTTGATTTGCCAGTCAGCCTGCGCCAGACGTTACAAGAAGCTGTGGTCAGGTTCTTGCTTTTAATTCTGGCTATGGTGTCCACACTTGCATAATACAGAGTGAAAGACAGCGAGGGGCATGACTTTTTTGTGCTCCCAAGTTGAATTTTCTTCAAAAGTCAGATGCACATTTCAACTTATGAAAGCAGAGAGAACTCCAGGGGGAATTCGCCTTGGACCTGGTGATGGAGAGGGAGCAAGAGTGACCTTTCATATTTATGTGTTTTAAAATAAGATGGAGTGTGTGTTTCAGTTTCTGTGACTGGGTTAATATGTTGAGTGTATTTGTGACAGTGTATAGGTCGAAAGATTAATCTGTGCTCATGTGACATTGTATGTACATATCAGAATCTGGTATTGATTTGCATGTGTGTCTTTTGTTGGTTAGATAAAAGAATAGTGTTCTGGACAAAACACGGAAAAACAATCAGAAACTTAGGGTGCCATTCATAGTTGCTGGTAACAGTAAAATCATCAGTATTTGGCAAATACCATTGTTTTACCATCCACCCAGTTCAGGGTTTGATCAAATACCATCAGTGGTATTCCATGGGAATACAGGTGGGGATATTTTCGGGGATGGAGGTAAAAAATCCAAACTGCCCCAATTTGGCAAACCTTTCTTTTTACTGTACAAAAGGGGTACTTCACTTCTCTAGAGTTAAACAAGTTTTTACAAATGCCCATGGGGGTATAAAGATGGGCATCTTTGATTGCCTCCTCTCACCACCATACCCACATAATGCATAAAAGGGACATAATGTACCCTTTTGTGTATAAGAAAAATCAACAGTAGTGATATTAGCCACTACTGAACAGAATCAATTTTCTCATTCACACTGATGCTGAAAATGGCTGAAACTTTTTTTAATAAACAAACTATTTACATTACCACGGTGGTGGTATTTCTGGCAACTGGAGGTATTCCAGAAGTACCACCTCTGCTGGTGGTAAATTTTGAGAAGGGTGGCTTTCCAGAAATACCACTGCTGGAGCAGTAACCATCTTCAGCTGTATTCAAAAATCCATCCAACACTGAATGATCCCTTAGTTTGTAGTCTTATACTAATTAATACCTGAATATCACATCTTTCTATGTGTGTTTTTCAACTGGGTCCAAAAGTAAGTACCACAAACAGTCCAACAGCCATTTCTATCAACACTATATAAGTAACAACAATGAGTGCTATTCATGGTGCTATTAAGCAATTTGTTTATGAACACACGGGTTATCAAGAAATTCACCAGAACATAGGGGAAGCATTCGTGCAGAATCAAACCGAGGACAAACTCTAATAAAATGTGGACCCTTACTGCCTTGGCAAGTAGGTGCATTAATAAGCTGCCGTTGATGTTAACAGAGCAATGGTGTATGGGGAGCGGTGGTGGCAACATTGCCACCCACTGTCACAGAATCTGTTATTTAAATGCATGCATTGTCAGTGGGTCGTATGGACATGCCCCTGCAGCCTCGGCTCCTCTCACTCGCTGTGGAGGCCTATGCTTTGGAGCCCCTCAGGCACATCTGCAACATTACCGAAATCAAGGCAAATGCCTCGCCCCATTTACATAGAATCTGAGCAGGCTTGTTCCTTTGTGGCAGGCTAGATTCTGAAGGAAATCATCTTCATGAATTAATCTTTTTACATTTTGGGGCTCTGGCCCCTGGAGCAACAACCCAACCAGCTTCGGGGCAATTGCTGCGTTGTCCCGCTTGCTAGTCCGTCCTTGGCTCTATGCGCAAAGGGCATTCGAAAGTATGCAACCTGAAAGAGAACATTCAAATTCCCACTTCAATGAATGAAAATACTGTCTAAAGATGGACACCATGGAAATGGAAGGCTGGGCCTGTTTCAGAAGCATCTCTAGGTGCAGGCTAGTAGTTCATGTGTTGAATATGTCCAGACTCCTGTTGTTAACGTTTTTTTCCTGAGATTGCACGTTTTGAAGCCAGGTGTTTTTTAGGATTTAAATTGGGTATTGCCTTCGATTGGGGGAGTCAATGATCACCAAAGTGAAGCAATTCTACTTGTGTTACACATTCATGATTTCTGCGCCTGCACGCAATATGACTTGAATCGAGGCACGGGGTGGCACGGGTAGGCCTGTAGGTTGGTTGTTGCCTCCATCCAGGTGTAATAGGACACATGCTTGGGTAAGGCAATAGGATTCGAGGAAAGTAGGAATAGCTGAGACCGAGTGGACTTGTTGTTTGCTTAGGTGTCTTGAATGAATGGTGTCTGTACAAGCTATGTTTTGGTAGGGTTCATCTTCCGGATCATGAGCTTAACATCCATGTTTGGAAAAGGAAAAGTCAATCTATGATGTTTTTCCACCGGCCACATTTGCTGAAGCCCAGTTCCGGGGGCCTGGCTTTTGCAATGTGGGAAAGCAACATTTGTGTTCCTGCTCCACCTCCTTGTGGACACCTCTGCAACCTCCTTTCCATCAATTGACCCATTTCCCCTACGTTTATATGGAAGACGGCGCCACAACCCCGATCTCTCAGAGGGCCTGCTCCCTTCACGTCTGTTACGTTGCCCCTTCCCACTCACTATCTGGCATCCTGAACCTTTCCTTTCATCCTCCCTCACCTACATCCCTCTCCTTACCCCTCACTTCTGACTGCCACCTGTCCATTTTCTTGATTACAGCCACACTTATTAACAGCGTTGAATTGAATAAATCTACTCCCCCACCCCAATGATAATTGTTTCATCTACAACATGGGCAGTACCTGTTCACCAGCTTCCTAAAAAGACTACAGCAATCAAAATACTTTGCTGTAATTGATGGCACTAAGTGCATACACTTAGGCTGCCTTTAAGACAAGATGGCCTCCCTTAGAAGAATGGATGAACCATGAAAACATTTGGAAGAGAAGATCACTTGGCTATTGGGCGAAGTGAGCAGCGAACCAATGCGTGCCCCATTCCCCCCCTTGCCAATCTGTCAAATATAGATGGTCAACCCTGTTCTGAAGCACAAGTGCTCTTTTACTTCCTTTTGTTTGAGTTACTTCACATGAACTAGGGATTCTGTTAAAAATCCATATAATCTGCATTGTGCGATGTTCTGGTATAGGCTAAAATTAGACGAATACATACATCTGTAAACATAGGATGCTTTCTGATTATTATTAGCAGGATATTATAAAATCAGCAACTACTGGAGAAGGTTGTACTTCCCGTTCCTGCAGACCATGGTGTTCTGCGCAGATGATCAACATTGGGCCTCATTACGAGTCCCGCGGTAACCGTGCCTGAAATTCCGGCAGGTTACCGCCGGACTCCTATTACCATTCCGCCTCCGTGATTCCCGGAATTATGGGGCATTACGAACCCTGTGACCCCAGGAATTTCGGAGACGGAATTCGGTAAATCCCCATTTCCATTGAGTCCCATAGGACCCATAGGACTCAATGGGAATGGGGAAGTGGAAACACCGGCACCAACTGGTGATGGTGCCAGTGTTTCCACGTCTGCCGGCAGACGGGCTGTGTTAAACCCGCCAGGTCAGACCTGGCGGGAATGACACCTCCACCTGCAGGAATCGAGATCATCCGGTATGGAAACAACGGTGGCAGCGGGTTTACCGCCACCGTTATTTCCATACCGGATGACTCGTAATGAGGCCCATTGTTAAGGTTTGGGTCAGCTGGCATGAGTGGTATTGGTTCCCCGACCATCGAAGGCAAGAATGTGGAATGGCACCGGAGTGGTGGATGCTCTGTTGTGTACACCAAGATCTTTAAACAGGAATCTAGGGCTTGGCTATGATATCACTGTGCCATTTGCACTGCACCCCATGCATCCAACAGACCATACACGTTCCGAAAGAGTGAAGCTCGAATTGCAGTGCAGTGTCAAACCAATTCCCTGGAATACATGAGAATTGCTCTTTTACGACAGATAATTCTTACAAGGTGTGCTTTAAGGTTAATGAAAGTGGGTCTGAAACAAAGCAAAAGACTGCTTTTGGGGTAATGTTCAGCCCCCATATTGACTTCTTGTTTAATTACATTGTGCACGGTTGAGTGCTATCTATTTATAGCAAGGTGCAGTGAGTCCCCTATCTTGGCAGAGAATGATTTTGTTTTGCTGTTATATTTCCATCTGCTCCTGATACAATAATATGAAATAAAGAGCAGACCCTCAAGGTACTCACTGAAAGAGATCTATAAGTTCTTCGAATGGCTCAAACCAACCCTGGCCTGATGACTAAGGCGAGACAACATGACCAAGATGAGATATCCCAAAAGAGGCCCTGCGTTCTTATGTTGAGGCGTGAACCCCAGCAGAGCCACCACAGTTGAGGCCAGCAAACCTGCAAAAGTACATTTCCCAGTGTCTGTGATTTATCATCTGGTACAAAACAGGACATTTCTCTGCGCATACTATAAATAAGTTAATTAATGTCAAAGTATTATAAAAGTGAGCTGGAATTTTATAAGATTTGTTTTTTTAAAAAACGTATTTGGTTGACATAAACCTATTCATATAACGAAAACAAAATCCAGCGCCTAGATGCCTTCGGGTTCGATGAACTTTACAAATGACTTGATAAATAAATCAAGTCACATTTCATGCTGAATGCATGCGCCTATATGTACATAGCTAGCTAGAGTGGAGGAAGCTCTGCTAGCGCGCCTCTATTAGGGGCGCATTTTCTAGACCACCCCTGGGTCTATTACACCAAGACCTTCAACCTCACCCTAGGACGCAGGAGCTCGGGACCTGAAGCGAGTCTGGTGCCCCATTGCCCCGTAGCTTTCTCTCTCTCCTCTTCGCTACCCCTTACCCTTCGTTGCCCTGTGCCCTGAAGGGGTTCTATGTTGGCACCTTAAAAATGACCAACAAAAAAACAAAAACAATGATGTGGCATCCACCATATTATGAATCACTGCTCAGGGGCATGCACGCACAACATATGACAGTGCAACCTGACCAGCCCCATTCCCATTGCACTCCCCACTTGTCACTGATTATTAACCCTTTCCTCGCGATTCCGAATGCCTCGTAGAAACCTCAGTATATTCCTACTAGAGCGGCACTCATCTGCGTCTGCCTACTGCCCCCATTTTGAACGAGAAAACTGGCCCACTCTACCATTTTGCGTTTTTGGTTTGGGCATTGACCTATTGTCCTATAGGCCAGTCCGAGCTTGCCTCCACTCAACGTCGCTATTGTGGCAATGCTTAAACCCCACCAGTAACCAGGATAGTTCACTGCATAGGAAATTCAGCTCTTAAAACGGGGTGCACCAACACTCGAGCACTGAATCTAGCATTGCACTAGAATCTCTTTACATGCACGGGTGACAGGCTTGCAATACAGGCTGTAATTTGACATGCAGACGGTATCTACTAACCTCATCTCTTGTTTGCCATCCTTCTGCTCACATTTCTCACACAGTCTGTTCTTGACTAGGCCACCCTCAACTTGTAGGCTTAGCAGTTCAAGAAGTTATTTTGGGTTTTGCCTGTGGGACAGAGTAAAGGCAGTGCTGGTCAAAGGCGCCACGCTGTGAGGATCTGCTTGAGCACATCTGGTGAACATCACACAACCAAACATTATCAGTTTAATGATCACCTATTCATCTTTGAGTGACTATAGACCGCCTTCACGAACGCAGACTGTGGGACCCAAAGCTACTCCCCCTCCGAGGCGGGCCTGAGAACCAATGTCTCTAACTGGCCACGGTGTTTAGATGGGAGGTATGGAACGCTGGGATCGCCATGAGCCATGCTATCCTGCAGTATGATAGCAGGTCTGGGAAACCAAGGCCACCTTGAACTGGAAGAAGACCTACCCTTCATTACAGATTCCTAGGATGTCCATCCCTGAAGAAAAGTGGGCAGCTCCAGTTACAACTGGGGCAGGCCAGCAGGAAGATCTAATGGTGTACTTTGCGATTAATGCCCTAGAAGGCCAGACTGCATTCTGGTTTGTGTCTATAAAGCCTTGCTCTTTCCTTGTACAATTATTGTTTAAGTACCAACCATACTCAGCTTGCTCTCTGACACAATGCACGTGAAACTTGGTATTTGAAGGTAGTTATCACAATGCCTCAACTATGGCCACCCTCTATGCCTGCAATACATGCTGGAATTTACCAATTAGATGGTGATCTTGCCTCTTCTTTTCCTCCCTCGCTCCTCCAGAAACTATCAAACAGCCAAAGATCATCAGTTTAATAATGATGTATTGCTCTTTGAATAGGCTTCTGGCCAAGAATATGTAGTGCACAAACACTTTATAATTGTGTTTTCACATTACTGCTGTACAGTCTAGTTTGACAGGACTCACATGCACCCAATCTATCACAAAACATGATTTACTCTGCTGCATCCTTCCATCATTATGTTTCACCATCTTTATTCAACCTCTAATCTTCCCCCGCTACCTTTCCATCTGCAGAGGAAGGTCTACATACCCGAGGCTGCATCACAATAGGCCACCCTCCAGAAAAGCCCAGGGGCTCTGAGACCACTACTGTGGCGATAGGGCACAGTATAAAAAAACCTTTTAACAAAACATAAGATAACTAATTTATTTTAATGTGTGTCATTATTGATTTATTAACTTAGTAACACATATGATGCATCTATTTATAGATATTGAAATGATACTTGTAATAAATAGGATTTATGGTATGATTTATTACATTTATTCTATCTATTATATTAATTGGACATGTGCATATTCATTGCATTATATGTAATTATTATTTTATTAGTTTGGTTTAAAATATCTATCGTAAATAAGTACATAAAATACATTTTAAGAAAATACCACATGTTGCAGAATCATGCAAGGGGAGCTGCTAACAATAGACAGAGCATCCAAGTGTCCTAAATGGAGTGAGAGTTGTCAAAGCTATGTTATCTTCACGTTTGAAGTCTAAGCCTGTCTGGTTCAATATTTATAGTTCATGGTTGCAAACAGTTTAATGTTAGAGTGAATTTTAGGAAACATGAAATGAACCTGACTCCCATTGTGCGTAAGTAGTCATTAAAGTGTTCAACCTTTTTATCATAGACGTATTTATATCCGTCAGATATAAAGATTTGCGTTCATTCCTCCTGTTCCCAAAATGCTCTTTGATTTTATGCAAATCAGACAGGCACCTCCATCGGTCCTATTGCCCCTTATGTATCGAAAGAGTACAACAGGAGTGTGCCAAACTGTCAATCTTGCAAAGGTAACTTTGATTCAGAAAATAATGTATGTGGTTTTTCTAGGTTTTGAAAATGTGCTCTAGTGCTTTACTTACTAAGACAAGAATAACGTTATTATGATTACAATACATACTGGAAGTGATCATAAGAAATTAACATTGTAACATTTTAAAAAGGGCAAGTGTATAATGTTACTACAATTAAATAATGTCTCTTTTTTATAGCCCAGAAAGTTGGTGCTATACTTGATTTAAATAGCTTGATAACATGTCCTGGGACAGGTTAAGAACAATTATGCAGCATCTCCGAAAGAAACCTTCAGAGAGCAGTTTGGGGTCAGTGTGGTCCCAAGAACCACGTTCTCATGGATTCTGTAGTTGATAGACATTTTCCCCTTCATTTAATGTGTGGGTAGCCCCGTAGTAGCATTGACTCCTACTTTCCAGCTCCTGTATTAAACTATACAAACCTCTGTTCTCAACTTTTTTTTTTTTGGGGAGGCCTGTTGGCGTTTTGTTAGCGATAAAAAATGTGGAATTTGTTATCAACGTTTTTTATCTAAAACCTGTATACAGAAAATTGGAAAAAACATATAGCCCCTTTTAAAGAATGCCTGGGGAGTGGCCCACATGATAGGGTATTGATTTGCTTTGAGGATAGTGGAGATGAAGACCATCATGAATCGGACAGCACAACAGATGCTATGTCATGTTCTGCTATGATATGTTATGTTATGCAGTGAGGTTTATACCACACAACACTGCCATTTGCAAGGTCTCCAGGCATTCCGGCAGATTAGAACATGAGAGAGGGGTTGGTTTGTTAGCAGGGGGAGTGGGAGAGGGCACAAGTGCCTTTGCTATCGTATTGGTAGTTACAGTTCCGAAAAAAACAGTCACAGTCTCTGCGTTTGCTTCTAGGTGGTTTGGGTTGGTGTGTTATAAGGCCTTTGCATCCGTATGGGAGTCTTTGTGTGCAAATGGCATAAGGATTTATTGGCTGAGTCAAGATTGTGTGAGTTATCATAGGAGATGTGGAGCTATGCTGTTTGGTGTTAGTGTCGGAGGTGTTTCAGGTCTGGTGTGAGCATGGCATAGTTGGTTTGCATATGGTATGTTTGCAGGAGTTGGATGCTTTCAGCATGGGTTAGTGGAGGAAAGAGTTCAATCCCCAATATATCGGGTTGAGGCTCAGTCGCGCATGTAGCTTGTTGGGTAACTGTGGCCCAGTGTACCCAACTCAATCAAACGGACAGCAAGGGGAGAAGCAAAGAACACAGCGAGACACAGAGACCAAATAACTAGACTTTAAGGTGCATGTACACCAAACAGATACCTGTTTGTATCATCTTACCACCAAACCTGCTTCAGTCAATGTCGAATCTGAAATCTCTTTATTTCATAAGAGCTTTATTAGAGTGAGTGTCATGGACCTTGCCAAATAAAGTGAGGAGGTCTCCTGAATCAAATGAACATCTTAAAGCAGCTCACCGGCGAGGCAAGAGCGGTGCAGAGTTGCCTGTTCTGCCAAATGTACCCAACATTTGAAGTTTAATGAATGAATGGATTGCAATAATGAGTAAAAATCATCAAAACACAGAAAGCCCCCAGTCAAAAAAGAAGCTACTGGAAATTGACTAAATCTATCAGAACCAATTATTTGAATTGGTGCCTTGTTTTGTTTTTTCAACCTTCTTCATTATTCTCACTTGTGGTTTCCAAACTTTTTTTCAAGCTTTATTTTACGAAACTTTTATTTTCGCACTTAACAACAGAAACCCATTGGCAAGAGGGCAACTCATTTATTAGCCAGGATGATTTCAGAATCATCATTTGGAAAGTGGTTGGAACTCATGCCCTATGCCCAGCCACGCGTGCGCCTGTGATGAATGGCGAGACACAGAGAAAGAAGACTTCCGCACCTAATAAACATAGCTTCTGTTTGCATATAACATTATGCTTACTGACACACCACTTATAGAGCTTCATAGCGCGGATGTTAGTCCAGTTCAGTTTAATGGCCCTCAATTCATAAAGGAAGAAAAAATGAATGGACCTTTCAGGGGCTAAAACCTGTAACCCATCATTTAAACACAAATGTCAACGCAAGCACTTAACTGAGTGAGTTATCTGATTTCCTGGGCCATTTGCTGGCATTTCTTTCCGAGGGTGGCTGTAAGAAGGGATCTGCTGGAGAAGGTTTCAGAGCATTCTTGTATTGTCCCTGTTGTGGTATACCCTGGCTTAATGGGCAGGGGGTGTTGCTAGGTCTGGAAAAGATCCAGGGCTACGCTAGTGTCGGGTTTGTCAGGGCTCAGGGCTAGCTAGCCTTTTGGTTGTCGCCCCTGAGCTTCTAACCAGAGCTACAACCAAAATACCAGGGGCTATATCCCTTTCAGCCCCCCCTAGTAACGACTCTGTTGATGGGCATAAAAGGAGGGTGGTGATGAAATGCAGTGATGCAGTCTTAACCCAGCAGGTGGCCAGCCCACAGGCTTTGGTGCTGCAGTTTGGGTGGGTAGCCCGCTGAGCTGATGGTGCGGCCGCCCTCGACTTCCAGTTTCATGTGCTCGAGCCATTTTGCTGCTTTGGGACACCAGCCTTGGAGAAGAGTGAAAATAAAGTTGAATAGCAACAGCATATCTATTTTTCATCGATTGGCATACCGGTTGCACAACAATAATTTATGTTCTCAACCTATACAATACTTCAACTTTTTACATCAGACTTCATAAACATAGACACTACATCTAAAACGGGAGTAGACTGAAAAGTGTATTAAAGAATAACCCACAAGTAAGGAAATGCACTAAAAACAGGAATAGTGATTGTCTCAAAAGTCTATCAATGTGTACAGCAGATTATTATTTCTTTTACTTATTTCTTTTTCTTTTTTTTATTACGTGCATATGGTTGAAACAACCTTTCACGCGATAAAAACACAATTAATAACCTCAGAAAACTTCATTAAAAAATCAAATCAGCATTGTAAAATCACAATAAATCACAATTAAAAACACATTTTAACAATCAGTTAATTAAATAACAATTTCATTTTAAACAAATGATATGATATGATATGATATGATCAGGAATTTATAACGCGCCTATACACAAGTGTTTCATAACATAGGATCAAGAATCCTGTTACTGCATTGTCCTTAACCATATAACATATTATTTGTATTAGCATTATATTATCATATCAATCAATTGATTTTTTTTCTCCATTTCAATCTACCTGCATAAATGTTAACAGAAAACCCATCTGCAGTGTGAAATGTGTAATGTGTATTAGTACGCGGCGAGGGCGCAAGCAGAATGCAAGAGCCATTCTGATTGGCCCCGCTCCAAGCCTCCCCACGGCTGAGAGGCTTCCTTCGCCCCCCGACGGGGACTCGGGTAAGTCTTTTATTTTATTTTTTATTCCCTTTCCTCCCTCCCACCCCCACCCCACTTACCTTCTTGTTCCAGCCGTTTGGAGACTCGGAGCGGGGCCATCCCTGAAACGCTGCAGCATTTCGGGACACAAAAAAATTCTTTTAGTGCCCCGGTCACGCAGATATTGCGGGCCGGGTTACTAATAGCAATATGACCCTCGGGCCTATAACTATGGGCCCCGGGGCATTACCTGAGTCGGTAATGCCCCCGCCGCTCGGGTCATATTGCTTAAATAGTAACATTATTATCATTATTATCATTATCATTATTATTATTATTATTACTAATAATAATAATAATAATGGTACTGTTAATAATAATAATAATAATCGTATTGTGTATAGTGCAAACCTAGCTCGAGAGCAGCGGAACACATTACAATGGGAGGGCGCCAGCATTGGGCTTGGTGTTTTATTCAGTAGCACAGTACTGTTGGAGGAGGGAGGGCAGTGTTTTTATTACTCCAGAGGACACTGTTGAAAGAGACACATTTTTAGTGTTTTGCAGACCTGGAGGCTTTTCGCGCCTCTGCCGAGATTGAGTTCCAGATGGTCGAGGCGTGGCAGGAGAAGGGCTGCTTACTAGTCTTCTCTTTACGGGTTAGCTCAGACTCCAACCGTTTGATGATTTTGCTGTATAAGGGCTGAGAGTCTCCAGAGGTGTGGAGTTTAGCTGCAAAGTATATTAGTGTTCTATTTGAGACCACTTTGTAGGTAATTCATGCAGTTTTGAATACGTGAATATGATACTGGCAAGGGGGATGAAGGCTGTGCAGTGTTAGGAGAGATACAGTCCAATTTGCAGGCATGTATAATGAAGCAGTCTGTGGCACGGTGGGCTGCCTTGAGGGGGTGGCAGGTGCTCGGCTGAAAGTCCACTAACATTGTTTCCCTGTTGATTTGCGAAATCATGAAGGTTTGGACCACCATGAGAAAGTCATATGTGGAGTTGAAGGGTTTGATTTTGCAGAGTGTGGAGATTTGCAGTCATGCAGTTTGCACCTTTTTGGCTATATACTTTTGGAAGGAGTGCCTCCTATCAACCGTGAAACACAAGGATTTTGCTGCGTTGGACAGCTGCGGGTTGAATCCTTTCAGGTGCATGTCAACCAGCCATGGTTGCACAACTTGTTACTTGGCGGGGGGACGGATGAGGATGAATTTGATCTTGGTGTGGTTTAGTTTGATGTAGGCATTTGACATCCAAGTTTGGATGGTGGCCAGGCATTCACGGAGGCGAACATACTCCTGGGGGCCACTAACCTTAGGGTACAGCCAAGCGTCATCAGCATACCCTGATGGATGGCTATGGTGTGGTCACCAAAGGTTCCATGTATAGATTGAAGGTGATTAGGGAGAGGATGGGACCTTGGGTGACCCCACACATAGTTGGAATTCAATTCAATTGAATCTCAATGAGCCCATACGGGCGTCCTCTTGTCTGCCGGGTAGGTAGCACACCATCCATTTTAGCATGGTTGTGGAGAAACCCATCCTGTCAGTGCGCAGGGGGGGGCAGTGTGCGACCCTATCGAAAGGAGCCGAGAGGTCTAAGAGGACTAGAAGGCACAGGTCCCCTTTGACAGCGATTTGTAGAGCACTGTACTCCACTTGCACGAATGTAGCTTTGGTGCTGCATTTAAGGTGGAAGCCTCACTGATTCTTGCAGACTAGGCCCTCTGGTTGACTTTGGCAAGTAGTAGTGGGGTGCAACTACTTTCTAGATAAGCTTCCCTGTGAGTGGAAGGCTTGTGATGGGTCTGCAGACCCTCAACCCCAAAGCAGGATTACGCATAATGCTTTTCCTCTCTCTTCTGATGTGAAACCTGGGGGGCTTTCCTTTTAATGTCCGCTTGAGAGAGCTCTTGCTCTCTGCCAGAGCACTTTGGCAGCATGTAAAGACGCCTGGGGTCAATCATCTGCTTCATGATGCAGAAAGAGTACATTGATCTGAAAGCTCCCAGCCATTTTGTAGAAGCTAATACAATTGTTTAAGTTGGGAGAGAAAGTGGCAAATGAGGTTTTTAAGAGATTCTTTTGTCTCCATTTTTTGTTTATTTTGTAGGGATGAAATGTTTCTATTTCTCATATTGGTTTTTCTGTGGAAAGCCCATTGGTGGATTTGCTGAACTTGGCAAAGGGAGAGATTTAGAATAGGGGAAAGCAAATGGGGCATTGATCATGCAGAGGTTTTGATGGGGCGCAAGTGGGCACGAGAGGGTGGGCTTTGCTGTGGAGGTGTGCTAAAATGCAGACTGGATGCCTGGTGAGGTGAGAGGGGACTAGGCCCTCCCCTAGTTAGGTGGTGAATGTGTTTGAACAGATGCCTCTGAAGCAGTTCACTTAATGCCAGGAAGTAGTACTGAAGTTCTCATGATATTCCTACAACTGTCCTCACTTCACTCTCTGTGGTAAGATGATACAAACAGGTATCTGTGTGCCCTGGAACTATGGGGAAACTTCTCGGCAGCATTAACTGGTATGGGCATTGTTTGAGCATTTATGCATAGCTGCATATCCATCCTAGAAAACCGCCATCAGTTTGTCCACATGAATACCTCCAGATCACGATCTCCATCCATCACTTTGGGAGTTCTACGGGGATCCATCATCTCACCGGAATCACTCCTCACCAGCCACAACATCTGCAATCACCAATATGCAGATGGTACACAACTCAACCTGAAAAGATCAATTGAAAACATCCACCAACTCGAAGTCTGTCTTGTTCTTATCCAGACCTGGATACCTAGAACCTAAAACACATTGAACACCACCAAGATAGAATTTCTAGTCCCCACCAAAAACACTGAATGACCCCACAGTGAGACCTGGATTTCTGCCGTGATCCCTGAGAGCCTCACCCTGCAGCTGACATCCTTCTCCAAATCTCTGTGCTTCCGCCACCTCTACTTCAAAACACAAATATGATAGTTTATGATATGGTAGTTTATTTATATAGTGCATAAACACAATGGGCCTCATTACGACCCAGGCAGTAAGTTACCGCCTGGGTCGTACCTTTACCACCATGGCGTAAACTATGTTTACTTATGTAAATGTTTAATTACGGTGGCGTAATTAACATCAAGGTCCCTTAGCGCCATGGATTTTAACACCTGCTAAAAGCAGGTGTTAAAGCCTCCATGGCGCTAAGGGACCTCGGAATCAGGCGGTAAGGGTCGGCGCTGTTTACGCCGCCATAAACCCCTTACCGCCTGAGTCGTAATGAGGCCCAATGTGTTTCAAAGCGCTTCCAGGCAAGGGAGGGAACAAGGGAAAATACAATGACATTCTTACAGGCCATGAACAGTAAGGATGTGAAATTTACTATCATACTCGGCCTGACGACATTTCAGATAGTGCAAGAGCAAAGACATAGATAAGGAAGGGAGGGGGAGAGTGGGAAGGAAATGGGAACAGACAGGCGACTACCGTACTAGGCCTGATGACATTTCTGGTAGAGGCGGAGAAAAGAAAAGGTGAGGGAGAGGGGTACCGAAAGGGAGGGGAGGAACAAAACAAGCGACTACCGTACTAGGCCTGACAGCATTTCAGATAGTGCTGGTGGGCAGGAGTGCATAGCGAAAACAAATCAGACATCATGATACCAACTATCCCTTTTGCAGAAAATAAAGCTCTACCTCATGGACACTAGCTTCAGATCAACTGTACATGCCTTGATCATACAACATCTGGATGGAGAAAACACTCTGCTCACTGGCCAACTCATCACCACCCTAATACCTGTGAGAAGTGCCCTTGATGGGTTCCATGTGTTAACATCCCCGCAAAAATATCGCCATTCAAAAATATCACCTTATTTTTGGAGTGATATTAAGGCATGGAACCTGCGGGGGACACCCCTACAACCCCCATATTATTTTAAAGGGAGCGGGGGACACCCCCGCAACTCCTGCTCCCAATAACCCCAAATATTATCCCCACTAAAAATATTGCCTATGGCCGTTCCCGACGACCATATATACAGCGATATTTTTGGTGGGCAAAATATGACCTGATACCCCTTGATGCCACTTCCTCTCTCATCATCATTCTCTTCAAATACAAACTCCAACGCTCATCGAGCTTCAGACTACCATCTACATGCGTGCAGCACCTTCATGGCCCGATACATCATATCTACAGCTGTCACAAACCATGCTCCCTCCTACCTGGCAGGCAAAGTCATTGGGCCTCATTACACGGATGGCGGTAAGGGTTTACCGGTACCGGTATTTTACCGGTACCGGTAAATCCTTACCGCCTTACTACGAGGTCCCTTTGCGGGTTGGGGAACTTAACGCCTGCTTTTTGCAGGCGTCAAAAACCAACCCGCAAAGGGAACCAGGGAGCTAATTACGGTACCGCAATTTGTGGTAACGTAATTAGCGCCTTCCCCATTCCCATTATTTACTATGGGGCAAAAATGGGAATGGGGAAGGGCAATGGTGGAAGGGGGAATTACCGCCCCGCCAACCTTGGAATGGGGCGGTAATTCCCCTTTACGCCAAGGCGGTGCCGGTATTTTACCGGCATGAACCATGGCGCTAATAGCGCCATGGTTCTCCGCCATCCGCGTAATGAGGCCCATTATCATTAGCAGTCACTGCATCACCTTAAGTCAGGACATGGCCGGGCTGGAGCAACAGAAATGCAGACAGAAAACAGGCATTTGCGATCTGTGCCCCTGGATGGTGGACGGAAACTTCCAACCATCAACATAAAACTCTCCCCTTTCCTCCGGCAAAACCAAAAAGAAATGAATACCCGGGCTCTTCAAAAAGCACCTTATTCCCACCCTTTAAAAGACAGCCCCTCCAAGCCCACCCAGACCCATATCTGTACTGACCACCTTGCAACTCGCCACTAACTGTAGAGGTTAACTAGTCCCTGCTACCATGATGGTATGCCTGCAATGCATGCCACATTGTAAGGATTGTTCTGCAATGTTACCCCCTAACATGCGTCTGAAGGCTCTTCCAATGTACAGCGCTCCCTTGCTTCCTGAAGCTAATGTAGCACACAATATATACATAAAATACAATGAAAATAAATCTAATGAATACAAATATCTACCGGGAAGGAAGCTTTTTTTGTGTGAATGACTTTGTAGGATGGCGGGGTGCTTGTATTTTTGGTGGGACCCAAAGCAGATTGTGGACTTGAGCTTGTAATGAAACCAAAGGCTTTGCAAATTGCCTGCTTGGCGCACTTACAAGTAGTGCACGCAGGCTCCAGAGACTGGAGAAATATAGGGCCCCGTGATCAGATGCCTGATCCCAAAATGGCGGATAGACATTTTATAATGTTGGGCTTTAGGCCTCTGAGTACTGAGGCAGTTAGGAATGTGTTCTGGAGGGAGGTGTGCAATACAGAGCGTGGAGTGTGAGAGGGAAACGTAGCCAAAGTTAATCTGCCTTGGCCCTGCAAAATAGGCTACCTAATGGAAGTAGCTGTGTAACCACAGGTGGCTAAGTGAACTGGACCACATACTGAGACAAACTGGGTTTATGGAAGAAATGTGCTTTATAAAAACCTTTACAGACCTGTGATCAGAGTCTGGCAGGAGCCAGTCATTAACTGAGCGCTATAAGACCCGTTGGCCGGGGGCATTGCCCAGATTGTGTTGGTACCTGCAGGATGCCAATCGCAACTAAAGAAGCTTGCATTAGTGATACTCATACCTGTTGGGGCTTAGATGAACTGGCCGTGAGGACACACCAGTGGGAGGATATCCAATGCTTGAATTGTAAAACGAGTGCCAGGACAGTCCATTTGTCTAAACTGACCTGCCAGTATCATATACTACTGTCCTGCTGGCGAGAGGTCTGAAAGGGGTTAGGTGATTTTTTGTTTCTTGATCTTGCGACTATTTCAAAACACGTTAAACCTTAATCCATCACATTAATCATGTAAAAATGTCAAACAAAATAATACATTTAAAAATAAGTTTGCGTAGTGAATTGAACAAAAACCATTCCTTAAATTAGTGTTTTCTACTGGGGAAAGCACTTCTGCCTCTGAGAAAATTACCTCCGACTTTGTTCTCAGTGTACCGCTATGGAATTCTTGTGAGCATACGGGCATCTGCGCCACTGGGAGGTGAGGGGAGCCCCTATGTCAGTGTATATAACAAGAACGCTTCCAGGAATTCTAGTGGTAGACGGTCATCATAGACCATTGTATCTCTCCCCCTCTCTCTCGCTCTCTCACTGTGTCATTCTATTTCTCTGAGGGCGAGAGTCGAGGTGCCAGGTTTCGCTTGTGACACCCCGCCCGACCAGATATAAAAACGCATGTATCCTGGAGAAGAGCGAGGGGTGGGAGGGAGGGGGGTGCATCTGTGATTTTACAGCGAACAGCAGAATGAGAGCAGCAGCAAAACACACATCTGGTACTTGAGGACAGATATTGTCATTGTGTGTGTCCTGCAGGAATGTTGCCCTCACACTGAGGGCTCACTGTCTGTACTGGGAAGATTGGAGGACATGGACAGGCCCCGGTGGGCTTTGATAACCTTTGTAAAGGACCAGATGATCAGGCTGAAGGGTCTATAATTAGATTTCTTGCTTTTCATATCAAGTATTGGTGTGTGTACATACTGTAACAAAAGAGCACATGCAACAACTCTAAGAACCAATCAGTAAGCAACATGCCATAGACGAAGGTAGCATGTACAGTTATTAATATTATTATTATTATTATTATTATTATTATTATTATTATTATTATTATTATTAATTATTGTAGCAGGTACGACTGGCAAATCAAAGGAGTTATGTTTGGAGTTCTGTGAAACCTGTGATGAGCACTTCTGTTTTACAGATACATTGTTTCCGACTTGTGACTTCCTCCGCATCAAGAAACTAACGGATTAAGCGATGTCACAACTACAGTATTCCCCAACAACAAAAGTGCACAAAAATACCCATGAATCTGTAAATCTAGAAAGCTTAATCAGCCTGTCTTCATTCTGTGAATGGCACTCTGGTAACACTGCAGCCCTCTACCCAGAGCAGGGATCCTCTAAGTGAGTCAGAGGGACATATCTAAAGTCTAAAATCCAAGATGGTGGACAAGCCAGTTATAGACTTTGTCCAATCCAATAAGACAGAGATACCTCAAGGTATACTTTAAGGAGCCAACCTTTACCATACCTCATGTATTGACTAACAGGTGAACACCCTGAGAGTTAGGCACACAAACGTGGTAGGAGGGAACACAGTATAATTGTAACCAGCGCTACTTGCTGAGGTATAGGAGCAGGAGGCTCAACTGTGGAGAAGGCTGGAGACAGTGCTGGAGGAGCCTGGAGAGAAGGTAGCAGTGGGGAGCCATACGGTAACCTCACAGGTGGAGAGCAGGAAGGAGGTCGTCATAGAGGTGAGACCCAGGAGGAGATGATAACATGAGGGGTGAAGAGTAAACAGAAGGAGGCGGTGGGAGCAGGAAGGAGCCAGGTAGGATTGGTAAAAACACAGATATCGGGTGGCCAGAAGAAGTAAGTGGAAGCAGAAGGGTTCCAGGGGGAGGTGGTAATATTAGGGGTAGAGAGTCAGCACAAGGAGTTGTTGGGGGCATGAGAAATCCAAGAAGGGGTGGCAACATCAGCAAGATGGACAGGGCAGAAGGAGGTGGTGGTAGAAAAAGAAGTTAAGGCAGAGGTGGTAACATGATGAGGCGGCAGTGGGGTGCTGACAGTAATGTACAGTGAGGCAGAGATGGCAAGATCTGAAGCAAAAGATGACAGAAAGAGCAGGAAGGAAGGAAAAACCTGAAGAAAAATGTGACAACAGAGAAGAAGACGAGCGAAGTGGGGGTGGTGAGATCAGAAGCAGGGCAGGTCCAGGATGTAGAGGATGGTATTACCTCTGTGTGACAACCTATAGACTTGGTGGGAAATGGGGCAAAGGGGTGAGGTGGTACATCGGGGACATGAGGAGGTGTGGACATCAGGGTTTGAAAGTAACACATACTTACTTCAGGTGAGGAGCATAGTACAGAGGTGGTAGGTGGAAAGTGAAGAAGATCAAAGAGAAAAATAATGAGTAACAAAGTCCAGGGAATAGGTAGCAAGAATGGGAGGACCCCAGAGGGCCAGGTAGGCCCAGGGAAGATCAGGCATATGGAGGAGAAAAGAGAGGAGAACAGGGAGGTTTCGATCAGCACAGAGGGTCAAAGGTGAAGAAGTCTAGCGGAGCCGCAGCCCGGACCCGGGACACCTCTGTAGCGGTCTCTTCCCGCCATGGCCATGGACGTTTCTATCTGCAACATCTGATGCCAGTGTCAGCCTAGTAATTAGGAACCCAGAACAGAAAGCCCACAGCTAGCTAGACAGAAAATGGATTGATACACCGGTATGCCTGCAGCACCGGAGGAGGAGGGGAGAAGCAACGTGTCAGGAGCTGCATACATTTGAACATTAGCGCCAGGAGCTCGAGGGCCCATCTACCCGCCCGACAAGAAAGGCATTACTTTGTGAAAACAACAACCTATTATTCATTCAGCTGGGACTGTCCCTCTTTTTGCATTTCAGTTAGTCCTGTACTTGTACAAAGTCCTCAAACCAAGATTCTAAATCAAAAATGTATTGTCTTGGCCTCCTGTTTGATTCGGCGTATCCTACATGACAGAACAAATGAAGGTTGCTGGCTCCTTTGCATGAAATCAAAGAACATGTTGGCACCATAAGCATCATCACAGATCTTCATATTTGACAAATATGCCTTTGATAAAATGTGTACCTGCTTGACTCACTAAGTACATGAGGCAAAGGCTGCTCATTTAATTTTTCATACCACTCCCCCTAATTGCATAAGGTATCTGTAACCATGAACCATGTACACTGATTCAGACAGGCTTCAGATTTGGAGGTGAGGATAACATTTCTGCATGCTCTGTCATGCTTCTCGTTTGAAGCTGAAACCTCACAGAATGTAAGAGGTGGAGGGGTTGTGAGGGGCATAGGAGGCACAGATAACCTTAGAGAATTATATTTAGAGGGTGAGGCCAAATGTGCATTTTAAAGCAATTTATTCTCACTTTATTTGGTACACATTTTAAATTCACGTAACAATCCAATACTTTAAAGATTTTCCACAGTAGTCAAAAACATTATTATTCCACTTTAGGAAAGGATGCTTTGCAAGGGGGGGCAGGTGGAGTTATCACTGCGGGCAGCAGCACAAGCAGGTCGAATAACGCTGCCAGAAGTGCCGGTGTTCAGCTTTTGTTTCGAAATAAGTCACAGGGCTAAACCCCTGACAAACCTGGCACAAATTAAGCACTGGGAATACCAGCCCAGAGTTGAGCAAAGACCCCTAGAGTGAGGAAAGTGCTAAAGCGCTTGCTCATAATGGCTATTTCTGATCACAAATCCTGTCAGGATAAGACGCCAGGAGTTGTGTGGTTCACCACCAGAAAGCCAAAGATCATCACTACAGTCCAAGGTCAAGTACCAAGACACCGTCCAGGGTCTTCACCTGGAGAAGGACACCAATCCAGATCAAGACGTTCTCTGGGCAATCTAGATCTCCCTGTGGCTCTCAGGGACTGGTTGAACCTTGTCCTTGGTGGACAATGAGGATCCATTTTCTAGTTGTGGGATTGGATACAGGGCAGGAGGTCCTCAAAAGCTAGGTGTTCTCTGGGCTTTGTTTTCTCCCACATCATTCACACCGCACCCTTTATACACTCTTTCCTATTGTGGTCTCCCTAGTTCTGTAGGCCTTTATCTTACCTGCATCCTTTGATCACTAAACATAAAAAGAGTGAAAACAAATCCTCTGGTCTTGTATGTGTTCTGTGCAAACCTATCTGTGGCACATGCCCTGGAATATGGCTGGGTGTTCTGGTAGGAGGCTGATGGCTAACTCACCGGCTCCACGTGTGCCAACAGTACCATCTGCTTGTTGTGAGAACCAATGTCATGCTGCCTCTCTATCAGTGTTCTGGCCTCGCACTGCCCTCAGAAACCTACAGCCCACCTCGCAGCAGCCCCACACTGGCTTTCCAAATTGCTAAGCATTCCAGGGCAGATGCACTGGAGCCGGGCGAGGAGGACCTTCCCGCTCTGCGCGACTCCCCACATTGCCCAGTTGCTTGGAAGTGGAGGCACCAGAGGTTGCGCTCAGGGATTCGCTCCCAGAATAATGCAGCGACGTGCCATGTTGTGCATTGAGGGAAGAGGCCAAACCACCTTTCCAGACAGGCTCCACTTCTCTTGATCAATCTACTCATGGCACCCTTCACTGTTCCCTTTTTTCGCTGGTGCAGTGTAAAGGAGCAGCCCATCTGTGCAACCACAGTGCACAGCCTCCCCTAATAGCAGTCAGTCAGCAATTCCTCAGCTAGGCTTCCTGGTGCATGCAGCATGTGGAAAAGGTGGGCAGCACTCCTGAGCAGAGGACACACACCGATCCAGGTGGACCGACCGGCATGCACTGTGCTGCCCTCTGTCTATCATTATCACTCCAGCATCAGTTTAATCAGGCCAGGTGGTGCAAAACAAGTCAGCACTTACAGGCAAGAGAGATACACCCGTCCGGTCAGAGCAGCTGAACCTAATGGAGGCTGCAAAACAAGCCATGCAATCTTCGGGGAGGGATTGATAATTTCCTCAGAGGACTGACCAGGCCTGCTACAAAGGATGCCTAATCAAGTACAAACAGGCTGCCCAGATAGACAAAGGGCCTCCATACCGGGTTCCAGTACCGGGTTCTGTGAATGAGGAATTACAGGGTCATTCCAACCTTGGAGGACCCGGTAATGGCTCATGCACAAAACCAATCCCCATTCCCATATGAGCCCCCATAGGGCTAAATGGGAATGGGGATGGAGATAATAACGGGCCTGTTAATAACCGGCTTGTTATTAGCTCCTTGGTCCCCTCGCAGGACCCGGAAAGGACGTCTGGTTTTACCAGACGTCTGTTCCAGGTCCTGCTAGCGCACCACGTAATCAGGCATCCCGTAATGAATGGTGCCGGTCCCGTACCGGCACCCTTCATTACGGGAGCGCAAGCCTCGTAATGAGACCCAAAGAGTTTTCTTTGTGGCAGATGGGCTTTTGAAATGAAAGTAGGAAGGACATTGGCCTACTCCCCAGAATCCCCTTTGTCTTCGTTCCCTAAACTCACTTCTTGCCCCTCCCAAGTTCCCCTCACAAGGGCATAAGTGAAACCGGGTGTAAGGTACTGGTGAAGTGCACTCTGTTGTTGTTCCTCTACTGCCCCCTGCTGGGGCGGGAGCATCTTCTCAGCACCGTGCCCCTCTTGGCAGAGATCCTTTACTTTGAGCAACGCACTCTGTGGGAACCTACACTGGGGGCGCCTACGTTAGAATGACATACATTTGAGTGTGCTTACTTTAATTAACCAGAATTGCCAAACAAAAGTACCCCTTGGTGCCGCAAGAATGCTCACCCAGTGCCACAAAATCCTGAGGAATCTAAATAAAGACGCGCGGGTATCTGCCCATGGAAACCACATGGCATGTCAGCAAACAGCAGAAGGCGGGTCTAAACACAGCACAGCGTCTCCCTGGCTCCAGGCCTCCTGGGTTCAAGAAAGAAAGCCCTTCTAATGACGCTCCCTCAATGGCTTTGCCGAGCATCAAGGCCTCGTGGAGAAGATGAAACGGTCTGCCATGGCTTTGATGCAGGATGGCTGGCCAGTAGAAGGCTCAAGGCCCCACTCACTACTTGAGTGGAACCGCAGGTCTCTGCTAATCAGCTCTCAGGAGACATATTGTGGCAGCTCGGATTCGAATCTGCCTGGGTACTCAAAAATGCACAAGAATTTCCCTAATGCAAAAATAATACATGTTCACTGTATGTTTGCCCCAGGCCAAAGTTTACCCTAGGGCAATCATTACCATGGTTCAAAAATGCATCTTACATGTATCTTTTTTGGTATCAGGTAATATTATCCCCACCAAAAATATCGCCGTACATATGGTCGTCGGGAACGGCCATATGCAATATTTTTGGTGGGGATAATTTATGGGGTAAATGGGTGGGGGAGTTGCGGGGGTGTCCCCCGTTCCCTTTAAAAATATATGGGGGTTGCTGGGGTGTCCCCCGCAGGTTCCATGGGGTAATATCGCCGCAAAAATATGGCAAAATGTTTGTATGGCGATATTTTTGCGGGGATATTATCACATGGAACCTCTTTTTTGCACTAGGGCTATGTTTGCCCTTGTGCTTATAGCGTGCTAAACAATACTTGTCATGGTGCAATGGTTTTCTAACATGTGCCAGTGTTTTTAGAAATTGAGCCAACTTTGCCCTAGTGCTAAAACCGTGCAACTTTGCACTTGCACGTTGCAAGGTTTCTGTAATCTGGCTGAGAGCAGTACAGGACATGGACCTCATGTAGGGTCTGCCTGGGGTGTCACATGCTACACCTGGCATTCCCCTTGCAGACCCTGGCACTGCCACTGCTGCCCCTAGCCTGAGAGCGGCGGGTGCAGTTCATGCAAACGTCAGCAGAGTTTTTTTGTATCTAGGCCCTTTGATGCGTGAACTGCAAGCACAGGTATGTCGGCTTGCCATCTCTTGCCTGCAAAAAAGAAACATCTTTATTTGTCATCATTCCAGAACCGTTTACCTTAATTTGTGTATGCTCTGTTTGACCTCATGAAAGTGTGTATGTATTACATTCCACAATATTGCACATTTGCACAAATACTCATAACATACAAAAGATTGTTGAGCTGACCAATAAACAGCAAAGGAGCATATAAGTGTAGCTGAAGTGGTAGTGATTGTTTAAATGAAGGTAACGCTATTAAAATACACAGCACTTTGCCAACCTTTCTGTTTAGTTGACTATAACATAAGCAGATTGCTTGGCGTGTGGCAGATCGAGGAGACCTTCGCACATGGTGGCACTGTCTGGCATATGGTTGTTGCGGTGGCATGGCGCTCTATATCCGCATTTGAGCCTATATGTACTATGTGATCAATCTCGCTAGTCCATATGAGCAACGAGGCAGTAGCTTGCATAAGGTAGCGTTAGTTCACCACCCGAAGCTGTACTTGGCAATATAAGAGCATGCCAAGCTGCACCCTGCATATTTTTATTTAATTTGTATGTCTTTATTTTGCATTTTTAAAGCGCTCACACAGCCCGCGGGCATCGATGGGCTGTTACATGAATTGTTTGTTTTCAGTTGCGTAATTGTTTTTTTTTTTTGTCTTAGTTGTGTATTTATAACACGCTTAAATACCCACAGGTTTCCAAGCGCAGACCCTGGGATCGAACCTGTGTTGCTTTGTGTTGTCTTGTTTCCAAGGTGAGAACGTTGCTGCTGAGCTATCTTCCCGGACCGTATGATGACTAGGCTTCGGAGGCTTCCTCTGTCAAAGAGTGTCAGTAGTTGGGCGTTTCAGACTTTTCTTGGCATAGTATGGCAGTGCATGGGCATATGAGGCTGTTCCTGGCATATGCGGCTGTACTGAGCATGCAGTGTTAGTCTACAGGCCTTTAACATTGCACTTGGCACAATGTATGATGGCAGCACCTGAGCATGTAGAACTGTACATTATCTATCTGGCAATGCCATGGTTGGCATAAGATGTCTGCAACTGCCTATATGAGGCTGCACTGGCATATGAAGACAGTGTCTCAGGCCTCAGCTGTATGGACAGTTAACAGAGAATGGCTGCACCCAGGTACATCACAACACATTACTACATTCATCTTTTTTGCTTCAAGTTCTATTATTGTATCAATCTTATACAAATTTTAGTTTTTGTTTATATCAGTGATGCCACTTCCTGTGATGTAATACCACATGGCATGTGATGTCACTTCCTCTACCCCCTGGTATTTCAGCAAATTGGCGTCCCTTGAGAGAAGGGGGAAGAACCAAACAGGGGGTTGCCGACCCAAGGGGGGCATGACACAGGATTGGAAACATAAACAACATTACTTCATCTAATTAAATATGCAATTCTTTACATTTTACGGAGATTTTATTTGCAAAACGTTTTATTTTGTCTATAGAAAGTGTTCTGAAATTAAATTGTTCCAACCCTACCTCATAATATAGTGAGAAAAGATTGCATCTCAAAGAGGTGACATACGATAACTAGTCACTGAAAAGCACATGGAATTTATAATTTTGCTAGGGTTAATGGATTCTCAAAACATATGCCCGGCTTGAAATTGTAAATCAGGTTTTTGTTCAACAGATGTATTGGTACTGCGAAACAGGATGAAAAACTCCGTGAAGACCGTAAGTTAGACTAAACCAGATGTGCAATACTGTTCTTCTGAGAATGCCAATGAGGACCCGTCTGCATTAAACTCTAACTCCATTTCAGGAGCCGGACTCTCAGACAACGCAAGTCCTTCCGAAAACTCCAATAGGTGCCACTGCGTAACCACATTCTCTTAGCGCCCATAGGCAGCAAAACTTGGACCCTCACTGGTACAGCAAGCAGCAAGTGCACAAAATCCACCGGACAATCATGACAACTCATAGGACACGCACAAGAAAGGCTGCCAAGGGGTTTAAAAACCATCAGATAGAAACCCAACAAGCAGGGTGTCTGCATGACCACGATGCCATGCATGTAATGGGCGCCACCGACTTCAGTGACAGACATGCGATTAATGAGGCCACTGTGATCTAATCCACATTAAAGCTTTCAAGCAGTGCCTTCAACCATGAGTAAGTTCCATAGATAGGACCTCAAGCACCACACAAGCACGCTGCACAGGGATACCACTGCCACATGTCCATTAGCTCTTGTACAACCCCACGCATCAAGCACCTTCTCCCTCTCATTGCCAATTGCATCATCCATTCACATACAATTCTATCACACCAGCACCTCATAGGCAACATTACATTTGGATTGAATGACCACAATCAGGCCTCTGTCAGTATAAACGCCATTCATGATGAAGAGGTCAGGGGAGGAGGAAGACATCATCCCTCCAACAGTAGAGGAACATTGGTGTGTTGTGTCTTTTGGCCCTAGGTGTATGGATCTCCATGGATCTCCAACTCGTCGCACCTGCAGAGGAAGAAAGCATGTGGGTCCTGGTGGAGGGCAGTTTCTCCCTTATGCAGGCACTGGATGCAAGTGGAGACTCCACACACATCACACCTGCAAGTCCCCACTCTGTGCCACATGTCTCTCCAAAGAGCCAAAACCGACCAACAGGCATGCCGGCAGCTGTTGCCACCCACCCACAGGCAGGCCAACCACCATGGCAGCTGGTAGGATCATCTAGGTTAGGGCCCCAGACAAGGTGAGTGCCTTCCAGGAGCAGGAGCGAGAGGTTATCCGGGCACTTAGGGAGCAGGGGAGGCATGTTGAGCGGGCCGTTCAGATCAGGGAGTCCATCCAGTGTGAGGTGACTGCACTCGCCGTAAGCATGGACACCCTGACGAACACTCTTCTGAGAATAGGAGACATTTTACAGGACCAGATGACCCAACACAACAGGCAACAGGAGGTCATCTTGAATGGCAGTGAAGCCTGTGCAGACCAGAGGCACCCCACCTTGTGTGCCATTGGAAACCTGTGGCCCGATCGGTCCCCGGAGTGCCAGTCATTCTGGAGGATCCTAAACCTCCAGGCAGGAAGTCACCCAAGAATCACAAGCTGCGAAGGCACATAAATGACTTTGCGGGAGATCCAGGAAGCTGCTAGCACCATCCACCTCCAATTATCCTCCTTTGTCTCCTCATCCACCTCCCCCACCTGCTCCACCAGCTGCCACTGCCCAAAACCCACATGACACTTAAACATAGTACTGGCCCCATCACATGTCGCTAAGCAAATCCACCATGAACCCTTCACATGAACCACTCACCATCCCCAAAACATTGTTCATGATTTGCACTGAATAGCTCGTGCTCGCCGAAGTCTAGTCTTGTGCTGCTCCTTGTCTAATGATAATTCAAATGCTGAATGTGACAGGAGTGAAATGTCCACTGTGCTTCAAAGAGTGCAGGGCCATGACCAACACCCACCAGGGGAGCAGGGAGACCACGTGACAGATGCCATTGCAGTGAGATGACCTAGGACATTCAGAGACCAGCTTCCATGACAGTCAGCATATAGCCATGTGCACAATGTTTGTGTGTGCAACCATACATATATCACAACTCCTTAATCACACACAGTATGTGCATACATTGCCATGGCATGTACCAGGTCGCAGAGGTATGATGTCACCTGTCAGGAGATGATACAACATTCAGTGGAGTGAATCAGCCAATGAGAGAACAGATGTCAGTTGCTTGCCACATCCACATTATAAACCAAAGAGTTGGCTCCTCTTCTGGGGAAGCTGGTCAGACAAATCTGAATTTAGGATGCAGGTCACACTACTCACGCATAGGGCAAAGCCATCTAATGATTGGTAATCAAGGGCCAAATTCCACGTGGAATGTGTGGTGAAGTGCGATAAGGCACACTTTGAACCCACACATAGAGTGCCAATGGAGTACACTTTCACCCCACCACTATCTAACAATGCTGGATGGCTCTTCATGCATAACCACTCTCTTGTCAAGTTCCTTCTCCTAGTCTACAAAGCTACCTCTGGTCTTACTCTTCTGTACCTGTCTGATTGTTTCTCAATGTATTCACCATCTCCTTCCCCCCAATTCTCATCTGCACTCAACCTCACAATCCCATACCCCCCTGTGCCTCCTCTCACTTACTCTCTTTCTCCCTACTCATCCCACAACACTGAAACCTGTTGCCAACAACAATCAAAGCCAGCCAGACTATGGATCTCTTCAAAGCTCGCTTAAACTTCACTTACTTGATACAGAGGGAGATCCCCCTGCCCTGTCGCCCATCCTCCCTACCTGACCCCATCACTGCTGCTAGTGATGCGTAATAGTGTCATTTTGTATATTTAATTAGTACTCTTCTTTAATTTGAAGTACTTGCCCCCTTAGATGAATGTTACATTTGTAAGTCACCTGTTTTCTCACATACATTTTGTTTATGTTTGTTTTTTCCCTGATTTATGTCATCATTTTTTACACCCTCATAAACTGGCTCACTTTGTGGTTTCATTTTTGTGCTATTGTACAGGCACCCTTCATTACAATGCTTCCGCCATCTGTAAATGTTGTATTGTAAGTCATTTCTGATCGAAATTGAAATCCCTGCTCTTCAAATAATACAAATACGTAATACATGTCTCTTAGGTGGTGTGGTGATGACATCTCTTCACCACATGTCCATGTGATATAGTGTGCATACTATGGCATCTGCACAGATCCCAGTCTGTCATAGACACAATTCTTACTTCGATGGCCAGCCATGCCCTTTTGGTAAGCCATAGCATGGTACGTCCCTTTCTGGTTACTATGGATCTCTTAGGACAGTCGTACAGTCACAGCTCACAGCCTGGACATACCAATGCACTGTGCCCTATGTCCTAGAAGGGGATCTAATTTACAGTTGTTGCAAAGGCAAGGCACATTGGCAAGCAATGCAAGTACATAGAGCACATGTGAATTGGGGTAGCTGCCTGTCAGTCATGAACATGCAATGACAGCAACACATGTGCAGAGGGCAACCTGTACCCATTATGGACACAAAGTGACTGACAGGCACGTGAGCAAATGCTACTCAGTGCGCATCAAATGATCCATTTGCTGATTACCTCTGTGTTTGAGTCAGAAAACTCACAACACAAACAGATTGTTGCTTTGTTGAGCATTATCCAATACACTCTTATACTGTCTACACTTCCTTGACTTTGGATTTCACTTGCCTCAACCTCCCCCATATGGACCTCTGACAAGTGAAAACGTGTACAAGTTCTGCTTCTCAACTTCTTCATCAACACCTATTTGCTTAGGACAATGCTTGCTCCACTTTTCCCCATATGACCTCTTCATGCATGGAGACTTGTGCAAATCTTGTCTTTCAGCTTCTTCGTTAACATTCATTTGCTTATAATCCCATTTGCTCAGGCTTTCCCCATAATTCCATTTCAGACATAATGCATTGTGCAAATGTAGTCTTTTAAATGCACTTGGTCGGTAATCAAATGGCACTTTTAACTATATGTGTGCTAGTCAGTACGCCCAGGTGTTTCCACTATCTTTGGGCCAACTCACCAGTGTTTTATTGTGTCCCTGACCTCCTGCACACTGCTGCGGCGAAGTCTCACTTCAAGAATGGCATCCCCCGCTTGACCGACCTGTTTCCAGCTCTTTTCTCAGTCTCGCTTTCACTTGCAGGTAACGTGGTTGCTTCCTGCCTTCATTGTGCCCGGTACAGTTTCCCAGCTGCTGATGGTTTCCTTACAGCTTCTCCCTTGAGCCTTCCCTGCTCCTCTGGGTCTCTCGCCATGCCGGTGCCAAAAGCTGCAGAGCGACAGTCCAGGAGCACATGTCTGCTTCAGCGCGGTTTGCTCCAGCACATCTGCCTTTTCCTGCTGCTCTGCTTCACCCGGACGGCGCCTTCTCTCTCTCTAACTCCATACATAACATCTGATTGCTAGTGAAAGTCATCTTTAAATGTCCCGCGCAGCTGATTCATCCTACAACAACTAGTCTGCACGTTGTGCTTAGGTCTTATCTTAATTCACATGAACTCCTTGTCCCTCTTCTTTGTCTCTGTACCTGAGGCACTATGGGAGTTGAAGTCCATAGGATTAACAGATTAACAGAGTTTTTTCAGGAGATGTTGTTTGGGATTCGTGCCTAATATAATATCATCATGAATAGGAGATGTGATTTGTGTTTTAGGAACTTGTGAGATATGAATGGCTGAAGCTATTATAGTTCTGTCTTCAAAAGTGCATGGCAAATACTGCATCCCTCCTAAAGGAGTCATCATCTTCCACCGGCAGCCATTTCCCCCGCATGATCTTCCCTCATAGCACCGCCCCCAGGGTCAGGATGAGGTAGTGGCTGTCGCCCCCTGGTGATTTGGGAGGGGATCACCACTGGGGATTGAGTGATGACTCTACGGGACTCATCACACTGCATAGTATATTAGGTCAAAATCATCTCCAGACATAAAACGCTCCCATATTCCGTGAGGCAGAAACCCTCTCACATCGGTCCTATATTTGATTAGATGTTGTTGACATAGGAATTTTCAAGCCGTCACATTCAAATAAAATATGCCTACTAGATTCCAACTCACATGCTCCACAGAGTCGACACGTTTGCTCGTTTCGAGGGGTACCAATTCTAGCACCATATATTTCCAGTGACAATACGGCATTACATTAAATTAACATATATTCTCTGACTGTATTACTATCGGTCTTGGCATATATATAACTAGGTTTTTTCTTAGACTCCCCGACATATTCAATATCATTTTTACTGTTTACCTTAGTTGCTAAGTCGACCAGAGCTTGTTCTCTATCAATCTTTTTTAATTCATACTTTATCTGGTTTTTATATCCAGCAATGTTATTTAGTGGGGTGTTTGTTCTGGCAGATAGCAGCCATTCTAAGCAACTATCTCTAATCGACATTTCTATATTTGTATATGTAGTCAGTTTTTGATAAATAACTGCATTGTTGTCCAGCTCCAGAATCTTCCTATGTAACATCAGTTGCTTGAGCCTGAATACCTTTCCCTCCAGGGTCTTTAATGCATTGGTGTATTTCCGCGCCCCAAACATCCACACCATAAAGCATGTCTGGCCTTATTTTGGTCTGGTCTATAGTAAATACAGATTCAAACATATATCTTCCATTTGTACCTGAGAATTTACATGAAACCCCTGTTTTTTTTTGGTCAGTCTTATCCCCAATAAAGGCCCACTGCAGCTGCCAATTCACTTGATTGTCAATTATGAGTCCAAGATACTTCAATGTGGTAACAGTTTCCACCTTCCTCCCTTTGATGGTCCACCTATAGGCATTGTTATTTGCTTTCCCTTACTATGTTTAAATACCATTATTCTGGTATTATCCACATTCATGTTTAACCCATTGGCTTTGGCATAGTTCCTGAGTGCATTTATTTTAGCTGGTGATCTTTTCGATGTGCGGTCTAGTATTACCATGTCATCCACATAACCCAGCCAAGTTATGCCAATTCCACCGTATTTTATAGCATTCACTTCTGGTATAGGGAGAGCCGCTTGCATGTCTGACAAATATAAATGAAGTAAGCAGGGTTCCAAAATGCAACCCTATTTGACCCCTCTACTAATTGGAACCCATTATACTACACGTCCAGACCCATCCAACCTACTCCCGATTCTTGTGTCCGTGTGTAACTTAATAATCATAGAAAGCAAACACAGCAAATCAATTTTGGGCCACAGACATCCTCTCAAGACCTTGTCGAATGCGGCACTAAAATCAAAATACGCCACATACACAGGCAACTGACGCTTTGTCCAACTATACTGAACTATTGATACCAAAGTGATTAAATTACTAAATCCCTTGAAAAATCCAGTCTGACACTGTGGAACGATGTTATTTGCTTCAGACCATTTAGTGAGTTCTTCCAAGAATACTCTAGCAAATATATTAGCTGGTATATCTAACATTGCCAGAAGACGGTAGCTACTGGGTACAGTTCTACTTCCTTTTTTGTAAATGAGGATAACATGACTGTCTTTCCAAGACTCAGGTATAATATTCACAGCAGCATTGCTATTTATTGTATCTATTTGACAGTTATATAGCGCACCGAACCCAGAGGCATCTGGGCGCTTATATTAAGATGGGAATTACAAGGGTTGCTTAAGTAGGGGTTACAAAGTATAGTAACAGCGTTCATACATATCGGTTGCCTAGTGTAGTTGCAGTAGTTATAACTATACGGCAGTGCAAGCTGGCAAGTCCAATCAGGTATGTTACCGGCAGAGATTAGGCAAATAGGCAATCACAATTTATCGGTCCAGGTTTCTTCCTTGGGCGGAACACCAATTTAAGGCCGTTCCTTAGTGCCCACCCTTTTCCAGTACTGACAAACAAATGCAACTTGCTTTTAAAAGAGCTATTGCGGTTTGTTCAAAGAAGCTCCCTTTATGAACAACATATTTCTCTAGCACTGCTGCTTAGCTAGTGAAGCCATTGATTGGGCCATCACAAGTTCACAGGCAGTGCAGCTTTACTGCGTACATGGCACAAGATACATTTTAAAACAAATCTTCATTTTAAACAAATCTTACAAAATTACAGGGAGAAAGCTATGTTCGAGGAGACGGCCCCTTTTGTCTGGTAGATTGCTCAGTTCCTTAGGAGCCATCGTCCATGAGCTACAAACTGCGGTCCTCTGCGTGACTTTGTAGCTCTTGCGCAGGAGGTGTTTGTCCACAGCCGGTGTTGCTCCTCAAACAGACCCCTCAACAACTTGACTTCGGGAGAGTAAATCCTTCTAAAGATTGCAGACCTCTGCACTACTACGCCATACTGATAGCTACCAAACAGTCTATTATACCAGGCCGCCCTGGCAGCAACGCTATATATGCATATACAACATACAGTGCCAATTCCCACACTTGCGTATTTCTTCTGAGTAGCGCATTACAGGTCCCATGCGGGCCTGCAGCACAAGATGTATTCAACTTGTTTATTAATGCAGCTAGGTCACTAACAGCAGGCAAAAGCCTCCATCTTAAAGTTATAGCAACAGGGTAGGAAGAATCCTCAGCAAACATTCCCAATATGCCCGCTATATATTCCTCTAGGTCCCTGCTAGTCACCCCACTAATCATTGGCATTGCAGTATTCTTTGCATGGATCACCTCCCAGAATCGTCTAAAATCACCATTTCTAACGTGATCCGCAAAGTTCATCCACGCCTCTCCATCCTTTCTATGCAGCCCTTTATAATACTTCATCTTCCTTTTACACATAGCTGCTTTCAACAGTGCAGAATAGGTTTTCCTTCCCTTCCTCTCATAGGTCTGCATTAGTACTCTAATACCAGATCTCATGTTCCTTTCTTCGCTCTGGACCCTAGCTAGAAACACATGTCCTGTGAGTCACAGAGTCCAGGAGTTACCTGCAAGTTCACATATCGAGCAACGGAAATACATGGAAACTGAAAGGTTGTCTTCGGGCCAATGAGCAGGACCCTCTTCCATATGGACCGGATGAAGTTGATGAAGACTACAGTCCTCTGTGTCTGTTTATGTCAAGTTGGCTGGTGCATAACTCTTTGTCAATACAACATCTGTGTGCCAGGCTTGTGTTGCCTGTCTGCATGAGTCCTTAGAAATCTTTGAAGTATTTGTGCATATTTAAATACAAATCTTCAAAATACGGATGTTCTGCCTTTACAAGGGTGAAGGTGTTAGGGTGCCCTCAGAGCCCCAGGTGATCCAGGCCAGGAAGCACATGAAAGCCAAAAGGACTGGCAGTGGCATGCAGCTGAGGGGAAGCCCCAGGGCCCAGAACGAGGGAGAAGCGGAGAATCCACTACCACCACTGGTGCCCTGGTCCATGCTTCAGAGGGCCTAGCACCAACTGCATCTGGGCAACACTCCCAGGCATCTCAGCCCATGAGGCGCATCAACAGAGACTCAGAAAAAGGGGTAGGAGTCAGCACAGATTCCATGAGGAGAAGGCGGACTTCCACAAAGGAGAGGGGCCACCCACCTTCACGCCAGCCCCCCTGTCCAAGAGGCAGCAGCGGCACTGCCAAGTGCTCCTGCCCCCTAACCACCACACCCTTCCCAAGACACCCCACTTCTGCTTGGCGGTGTAACTCCATCTTCTGGGTTGCGTACTCCGAACTGCAGGGGCCATGTCCTGGCACAATATGGAGCAGAATATCTGAGGACTACCAGTGCAATGCCAGGGAGGTGAGAGGGTGATGGGGTGACCTCAGGCTTATCTCTGAACAGAAGATCTTTCAGGAAGAGCAAAAACAGCATTGCATGACTGATTGAGGGCACGCAACAGCACTCTGGAGCTCCGAGTACTCCACAAAATCAGGCATAAGCAATACCAGAGGCTTCTGTCTCGAAAGTGGCATATTGCCTGGATCTAGTATTGCTTTTAACATTGTGTTCAGCCACACCCTGCGCATCGAAGTGCCGATGATGATGCCAATTTACAGCTTTGGTGTGTGTCCCCCAACAAGGGTTGCACTGTCTGTGTCTTATGACATGTATTGGGAAGGTGATGGCAACAGCTTTCTTCTGGGAAAGTCAGAACTGCCGTGTGAGGGCTGCCCCCGCCTTGTACACTAGACACTGGTCACTTTCCCTCTATTTCACTGTTACATTTATAACGACATCTGTTCTCAAAGCAAAACGTTCCAGGGAATGTCATTGGTGAAACACACAGCCCTGAATCAGTGCACACATTTGTTGTTTGTGCACATTTGCTGCTTTTGTGTGCTTTTTCATGCGAGTAGGTCGAAACTCACAGCTTGCTATGCATCTACGTCTGGCTACAAACCTGCTGTAGCTCAGGCGTATGCCCCCTATTCACCCACACGACCAAAGGTGCTGGGTGTGTAAGACTGATTTCAGGTAACAGTCACCTGCAAGGCACCTTCTGCATCTGTTGCTATGGGCCCATGACATGTGGACTCTCTATGTCCTTTCTTATTACAGACATATCCTGAGGGCATGCCCAATGTACTGCTGCTTACTCACATGGATCCCTCCTGTTTGGTGTGGTGTCGTCCCTGGTAGGGCTGCACTTGGGCCACACCATTTAGTATTGTATTGCCTCTTACATGGCCAAACAGTGGAATCTCCTGTCAGAGGTAGCTCAAATACCTGTGTGACCAAAACCACTAGCTAACCTCTTACATGGCCTTCATAGACTCAGAGTAACATTTAATTAGACATGTTCTGCAATGTCACGTTGTGCTATGCTGTCTACATGTGTGCTGTACATGTCTTACCACATCACACAGCATTATGTGCACTCCCTTGTCAATCAGTAATCTCTTGTAATGTCTGTCAGTCCAGTGTGGTCTCCCAGCAAATGACTGCAATGACTAATGTGTCCCTTTTTTGTCTCTTGCAGCCTCTATTTCCAATGAAATCATGACCCTGGAGTACAGCCACTGTCCTCATAGAGGGGTGCCTGAGCTGCGATAGTACCCCAGGAAGAGTCAATGGAGGATGATGGAGAAGGAGGTCGAGGATTAGGTAGGTATGTGTGTGGAGCCTGAAGACAGGGAGGAGTAGCTGCAGACAGGCGGCAAGGTCACGTGCCCCAAAAATGACTTCTCGGGCAGTGTTAATAGTGGCTCATGAGTCTCCTACTGCCCCACTTTCCACGCTTCCTCCGTGCCTAAGGACATCCACCCTAGCCACATGCAGGTGCACACATGGGTCACCATCGGCTGCCTCCCAGCCTTGCCCCCCTGCCAGTCCAGGCTCTCTCCCAGATGCTGAGACAGCGCCATACCCCTGGGAGTGTCCCTCTTCTCCTGTACTGCAGGCCATCACATTGGAACATTCCATCCCAGCAAGAAAGGGGCCGCACAGAGATGTAACCTTTGAATGACCAGGGCGGCCTACAACAGATGCACATACAGAGCCAACCTATGAACCCCAGCATCCCCAGCTTCTGACCCTTGGGGGAACAGTCACAGGATACAGGGCCGCAGAGCACAAGCCTCGGAGGTACTGGTAAGGACGTGCAATCAGCTGATGGGGTTCATGCAAACCGTCTATGAGGCAACCAGGGTTGGCTTTCGGAAGGTGGCAAAGAAGGTGAGCGAAGCAGGGGAGAAACACACACAAGCTGTGAGGGAGGCAGGCTAGATTGCTGCCCAGGTGGCTAGAAAGCCAGCACAGGGTCTGAGGGAGGCAGGCCAGCTTGCTGCCCAGGTGGCTAGAAAGCCAGCACAGGGTTTGAGGGAGGCAGGCTAGCTTGCTGCCCAGGTGGCTAGAAAGCCAGCACAGGGTCTGAGGGAGGCAGGCCAGCTTGCTGCCCAGGTGGCTAGAAAGCCAGCACAGGGTTTGGGGTAGGCAGGCCAGCTTGCTGCCCAAGTGGCTAGAAAGCCAGCACAGGGTTTGAGGGAGGCAGGCTAGCTTGCTGCCCAGGTGGCTAGAAAGCCAGCACAGGGTTTGAGGGAGGCAGGCTAGCTTGCTGCCCAGGTGGCTAGAAAGCCAGCACAGGGTTTGAGGGAGGATGTGAGGGGTCTAAGTCAGAGTATTGCAGGGGAGAGGGTGATTTGTGTGAGTTGAAAGAGGCTGCCTGTGGCCTCCGGCATCATGTATTGATGCCACCTACAGGCCCTGTGCCTGCCCCTCACACTGGTTAATCAGCAGAAGTTACACCGTGGTAGGAATGACTTTTTTTGGCATACATTCTACTTACCCATGTGGTGTGCTGAATTCTGTGTGAGCTATAAGTTTCATCCAAACAGAGGTTGTAGTAAACTTATAGAACCATATATACATTAACTACATATTCACATGTAAGAATCTATAACATTTGGAAATGCCATCATTATGTTTTAACATGCAGATTTAAGTGAAATACAGACAACATCATTTGGATGGTTCTATATGCCTGATGCCATTTGTACTTCAGTGAACTATAAGGAAATGGTACATGCACACTTATTCTAAATTACAGCAGAATTATAGTTTTGTATTTACAGAGAAAGTTTCATTTTCGTATTCAAAATCTGCATATTGATTCCTACTGACAGTAAGTACTTTGTAGTGGACATCATTTCAAAGATTAACATTGCCTACTGCCAATAGCTTTCTGGGTTTCCTTTGAATGACGAGTCTGGAAGATGGGTTGTCCTTTCACAGTAGTAAAATGTAGGAGATCTCCGGAAACAAGAATATTTTTACCTCCAAACAGCATGTCATAATTAGTCCTCAGACCTCTTGCATTCCCGAATGAACCAACGATTGACTTAATATGAATTAATAAGATTGGACACCATGCTAACTTCATTTACAATTACAACGTTCACTTTACGCAGGACACGTCCAAATTCTAGGGCTGCCATGGATAAAAGATTGCTAAATTCTAACTTGTTATCATGCACAACTGGTAGAATCACTGCGTAATGCAGAGTGACATCTCCTATGGTAAATGCTGCCGACATTCGGGGCAGTCACAACACAAGAGACAGTGCAGCTAGTTTCTCCCTGGACTAACGATATCAAATTTCAAATGAGAAAGGTTGTTCCTGAACCAGTTTGTCCACCAACATGAGGAAAGAAATATTGGTATTGCACACAAGAGAATTGACAATTTATTGATTTTGTGCTTTTGGCTATGCACACATGCATTACTTATTTAAGTATATAACTTTCACTGTTCTCTGTTCAGATTACACACTAATGTATCTATCTCCATACTAGGTACATTGCTTGCCTGAAAGCATGTTCAGATTCTTCCCTGTTAAGCTCAATGTTGTGTTATGAGATATTATGCAGCACAAACATGTCAGGGACCTTCTACCCCCACAATGACGGTGACGCACAATAAAATGCTTTTTATGATTCCACAAATGCTTTTGAGGAGGCCTCCACCCTGTCTCGCACCCAACCTCCACCAGCACTCCTTTTCACAATAGACCAGGAACCAGGCCGGTGTATTGTCAATGAATAATTTATCAATTTATTATTTTAATATTCAATTAGAACAAAAATATGAAAGCAGACACTGATGTGGCAACACAATGCACAGGCTTCTAGAATATAACCAGGTTAAGAGAGACTTCAATGCCACACCAATTTTGTGTTGTGAAAAGAAATGCCAAATTTCCCTCAACTGATTGCAGAAAGGTTAAGTGCTCCCCCGGTGACAATGGAAAACTGAGTCTTAAATTATTCAATACTACTACCATAGGACAGCACACAAGGGATACTTTGGGCTGCTTATACTAGAGGGGATCAATAGGGCTTCCAAACAGACTAGCTAGCACACATAGGAAATCCTTTTTTTACACAAGCAGCACATGAGAAAGAAAAATAAAAAAATGAAAAGGAATATAATTTGAATCCGTGATCAGGATGTGATAGCGAAGGAAAGATAGAGTAGGACAAATGATTTTTCAAAGGTGAAAATAATTATTTGAACAAACGAAAATACAAATCCCACTAAATTTAGCTGGAGCTGGAAAAGACAGGCACACTCAAAACCATGAAAAAAGAAAGAAAGGCAATACCAAATAAGAGTTCAGAACATAATAGAGGGAAGGAAAATACCCAGGGAAAAACACTGTTTAAAGGATGAAAATAAATATTTGGAAAAACAAAATTGGGAATCCCACTAAATTTGGCTGGGGTTGGAAATTACACACACGCTTTCAACAATGAGAAAGGCACATAGGAACCACAGTTTTCAGTGAAAATGACAGGGGCAACTCACAGGTATGTTTTGGGCAAAGAGATTCTCACAGTGGGAACAACAGTTTGGGTTTAATATGACAGATGCAAAGGGGATTTGTTTTTAAACACACAATTTAACACATGGACAAATTCGGTTTTAGCTCATAATGGGAATAATTCTTTTGGGGCAATGCTTTAATGACTATAACAATTAAATAACAACACTGGGCACAAGATTGTTGATTTTGAATTGCAACAACCTTGCTCTGTGAATTTCAATGGGGGAATACATTGATTTACTAAGCACAATACTAGGGAAATAACTGAATTAACTATGCAAACAAACAAAGGACTTTTCAGGGGAAGAGAACTATAATCAACAGATACGCAAGGGATGATTTTGTTCCATAGGAAAAATTACTTAAATGCACAGAGGAACACAGTATTTGTCAAGGGGAGAGTTACCAAATTGCACAGACAAATAAAATACTTTTCAATATAAAAATGACTAAATTGCACAACAGATAGCATAGTGGATTTGTTCTTATGGTGACACTCTAGGGTAGTGCTTAGATAGATAGGACTTGTTTAATCTATGGCTGTGGAGATATATACTTACAGAAGAAAAGGATTCTATAGTCATCAATAGCGCCAGGGCTCCACCGGCAGGACCATCAAAGGGGTCAATCAAGGCCTCACTCTGTTCTCCCAACCAGTTACTCCAGGTCCCTGCTTCACTCCATGTCATGATGCCCGCTCCCGGGGAGCCGGTTCAAGCCCTGCGTCCCCGAAAGCGGACATCCAGTCCCCAAGGAAGGACCCAGCAACCCCATATAGGGGCCCTTTGGACAGTGTCCTGGCGCCTATGGCGCCAGGCTCATAAAAGACATCAGTCCTGGCGCCGTAGGCGCCAGGCTCATTATGGAAGTGCTTGGGTGCACTTACCTGATGCAGACCATGCTGCAGGATCCCGGCCTCCTTGAGGCCTGAAAGGAACTACTTTACCTGTGGGACTAATTTACCATCCGGGCGTGGTCGGGGAAGGATACATACCTGATTGGAGGAAGGATACATACCTGGAACTTCTTCCAAGGCTATTTAAACCCCACCCGAACAGCCACACGTGTTTCGCGTTGTTCTGCATCTAGCAGCTGGACGCTCACCGTGTCTGCTCCTGCATCCTGACTTCTGCCACGCCTGCCAGCATCCTGGATCACCTGCAAAGGAAGAGAAGAAGAGAACAGAAGAAGGAAAAGTCCTTACCTGCTAAAACCGCATCCCGGAGACATCTCGCCGACAATCCTGAAAAGGAAGACTTTAATTTAAAAGCTCATCGCGTCGATCGCTGCAGCGCCGCATTCCACTCACCTTTACAGGGCGCCTCCATGTTCAGCAGCGATCATCCGGATTTGCAGTCACGCCCCAGCGCCTAGGGAGAAAAAGACCAGAACAAAAGGTGAGAGAGAGAAGGGAATAAGGAAAGCTAAATCTCCATGTTAAGACTTACCTGTTGATTCATTCCCTCTTCATTTCGGGTCCGCGCCGCATCCTGGCATTTCCGGACCCCGACCCCTAAGGGGAAAAAGAGACATCAGCGTTAATGAGCGAATGAAAAGACATTACCAAAAAAACATTCATTAAAGACTTACCTGATTTCTACAAGGATTTCACCTCTCATCTCGGGTCGGTGCCTGTTCCCCGGCATTCCGTACCCCGGCCCCTATGGGGAAAAAGAACTAGCATTAGTACATTAATGCATGGACACAAGGGGAAGCTCTTATCAAAACACTTACCTGGAAGCCAAGCAAGTTTGGTTCTCACCAATCCGAAAAATCCAGTGAAGTAACTGGTTACCAACGCGCCCCTGCATCAGAAGCAGGATGGAGAGCTCGTCCTTCCAGACCCTAAGGTGAGACGCTGTGAGGAATCACAGAAGGGTTTCGAGGAGGGTGAGAGGGGAAAGTGGGAGGCTGATTGCATTACCCCGCAGACAGTTAATCCCCTATTTTCGCCTACAGAAGGATACTTCTGTGAGCCAGACAAGCCAGATTTGGGGGCCCGGTCCAGTCCGTCTTCCGAACCCTGCGCATCACCTTAGAAGAGGTCACAGCAGCGCGAACCAGGCCAGCGCCTCCGTGGGAGTCAGGTGAGCGTTACAGAACGCGAAGCCTTCCTACAAATTCCCACCCAGGCGCTATGGAAAGTTCTGAGACTGATCAGTTGTCCCAATTACTGGGGGAATTACGGGCCGAAGTACATGCCGCTCGTCAAGAGACTAATGCCCTTAGGAGGGAATTAATAATATCAAAGGAAAGAACTGATGACCTGGCCAGACAGCTTTTGCAAGGTCAAGCTGGGCAAACTCCTCTACCCAGTTCCGGAGGGAACCCCGCTCCTGTGGTTTCCAGTAACCCTGTGCAGATTAATCTACCTGGAAACATGCCGCTGGCCCCACCCGAACGCTTTGCTGGGGACCCCAAACGATTCGCCGTATTCATGAATCAGTGTCGTTTGCACTTCCTATGCAGACCTGGGGCCTTCCCTAATGATCAGACCAAGGTAGCCTTTGTATTGTCATATCTCAGTGGCTGCGCTGCCGATTGGTCAGTTCCACTGGTTACTCAAGATGACCCGATTCTCCGTGATTTTCAAAGGTTTCAAGTAAGCATGGAAAGGTTATTTGCTCGACACTCTCAGGGGCAGGCTCTGGATGACGAACTTCTATCCCTGCGACAGGGCAATCAGGACCTCCTATCCTATATTGCAACCTTTAATAGACTAATTGTGGAAACGGGATGGCCAGAGGATAAAAGAGTCACGTTGTTTTATCGAGGCCTACGCGGAGAACTTAAAGATGTCTTGGCCCAAGTTGAAAATTCGCCCCAAGAATGCACAGAGTATATAGACTTAGTGGTCCAATTGGATCACAGACTTCAAAACAGAAAAGCAGATCAGTCCAGGTTTGAGACCCGGGTGTTGGTCAAGACCCATGCTAATCCCAAGGGAGTTGATGACTCTGAGCCTATGCAAATTGGAGGGGTTAAAGGACCCTTAACTCAAAAGGAACGTGAAAGGTGGCGGCAGTTAAAATTATGTCTTTATTGTGGGAATTCTGGACACTTTCTACGAGATTGCCCGGCAAAACCACCCCGAAAGGCGGTAGGAGCCGCTGATAAAAACCATGAAGACTCTGTTTCGGGAAACGACTCCGCCCGACAAGTGTAGGGGTCCGCTTGCCGAGCTTGAAAACTAACTCTCAGACCTCGCATTTCATTGTACCAATGGTTCTCGTAGATCCAGAACAGCCTAAGCGGTTGCATGCAATAAAGGCATACATCGATAGTGGGGCTATTGGAAACTATGTGGATCGTGAATTGGTCTCTAGGATTAACCTCCCTCTCCATCCTAAAACCAGCAGAGATGTCATCACCACAGTCGATGGAACTGAAATTGCCTCTGGACCGGTAACACATTCCACTACTGAGGTGACTCTTATTGGTCCCGACGGCCATCAGGAGGGTGTTGTGTTTGATGTAATCAAGGCTCCACAGTTTCAGGTTATTCTTGGAATCCCTTGGTTAGAGACACATAATCCTTGAATTGATTGGCGAGCTAAGAGAATAACCTTCCCGGATTGTACGAAAACCTGCTACCCAGAAAACCAGAAGATTAATCTAGCATCTGTAACCTCTGCCTCCATGCAACTACCTCCGGAATACCAAGACTTTCAGGACGTCTTCCAAAAGGAACAGGCCAACACGTTACCTCCTCACAGATTGTACGATTGCCAAATCGATCTGGTGCCCGGTGCACAACCCCCTTGTAGCAGGATTTATGCCCTTACCGAACCTGAGAATCTGCATTTGAGACAATATTTGGATCAATACCTAGCTAATGGTTTTATTCGCCCGTCAAAGTCCCCGGCATCCTCGGCTTTGTTCTTCGTGCCCAAAAAAGAAGGCGACCTTAGAACTTGTATCGATTACCGCGCATTGAACCAGATAACGGTTAAAAACCGTTATCCTCTGCCTCTGATCCCTGAACTCCTTAACCAGGTGAAGGACGCTTGCATATACACCAAGTTAGATCTCCAGGGGGCTTATCATCTGGTACGAGTTAAACAAGGCGACGAATGGAAAACTGCCTTCCGTACTAAATAAAGATTATTCAAGTACCAGGTGATGCCTTTCGGATTGTGTAACGAGCCGGCTGCCTTCCAATACTTCATGAATGATGTCCTTCGGGAACTCATCGATGTTTGTGTTGTCGTATATATCGATGACATTCTGGTGTACTCCTCTTCGGAATCTGATCACAGAAAACACGTCAGGGCAGTACTTGAAAAACTGCGCCAACACAAACTATTTGCTAAATTGGAGAAATGTGTTTTCCATACCACCGAAGTCGAGTTTCTAGGTTTCATCCTGACACCCAAAGGAGTCCGAATGGACTCAAGAAAAGTGGATGCCATCCTCAAATGGCCATCACCTAGCTCTGTAAAAGGGGTTCAAAGTATGCTCGGCTTTGCCAATTTCTATCGCAGGTTAATCCCGGAATTTTCACGCGTGGTACAACCCATTACTGCACTCTTGAGGAAAAATAAACGTTTTGAATGGTCTGAAGAAGCCGAGCAGGCCTTTCTGGATTTAAAAGCTAAGTTTACCTCTGCACCTATATTGAAACACCCGCGTCCAGATCTCCCTTATGTCGTCGAGACTGACGCATCGAGCCTAGCCATGGGAGCTGTCCTGTCCCAAAAAGATCCCGAAACCAACCAACTGCATCCCGTAGCATTTTGATCCAGAAAATTCTCGGCACCCGAGGTTAATTATGCAATCACGGACAAAGAACTGTTAGCCATTAAGTCCGCTTTTAAAGCCTGGCGGCATTATCTGCTTGGCGCTCGACATACCATCACAGTGATCACTGATCACGGGAATTTACAGTATTTGAAAATCACCAAGGCTCAGTCATCACGGCAGCTCCGATGGGCTTTGTTTTTCGCTGAATTTGATTTCGTGATTACCTATCGACCTGGCTGCAAGAATGGCAAAGCAGACACCTTATCCCGAATTGGAATGGGAGAATCTGATACAAACTCAGAACCAGTACCAATAATTCCCGAACAGAGGATTCTAGGCATGACTTCGTTACAGACGCTTGAAGACATTCAAGCCAGAGTGAAACAACTCCTGGACCCTACAACCTTACAGGATTGGATACAAAAGGGATCAGACTTTACCATAGATAATGGTTTACCTTATTTCCAAGGACGCTTATTCCTGCCACATAAGGAATTACACGAACTAGTTATTTCCGGTTATCATGATGCATTAATAGAGGGACACCCCGGTATTGCCAAGACAGAGGAAAAGGTGAAACAACAATTTTGGTGGCCCTCTTGGCGAAAAGATGTTAAATCTTTTGTGATGTCCTGTGGTGTTTGCCCCCAAAATAAAAGTCAAAAGAAAAGACCAGCCGGTCTCCTTCAACCTCTAGACATACCGCCAGCACCCTGGCACACCATATCAATGGATTTTATTGCGGACCTACCTACTTGTTCAGGGTACAATACTATTCTGGTAATTGTGGATTTGTTTTCCAAAATGGCCCACTTTATTCCTTTGAAAGGTTTACCTTCAGCTTCTGTCCTAGCCAAAGAATTCCTCGAAAATATTGTTTGGCTACATGGATTCCCATCTATACTAATCTCTGACCGGGGAAGCCAATTCATTTCCCACTTCTGGCGCAAATGTTGTCAAATGGTGCAGATCGACGTAAGATTATCGACCAGTCACCACCCTCAGACCGATGGTCAGACCGAGAGGACAAATCAGACCCTTGAGCAATACTTATGGTGTATGTTACAGCAATCTGAAAGCAACTGGAAAGACTTTCTTTGGATAGCCGAATACGCATATAATAATTCGGTACACTCTGGAACTGGCCACAGTCCTTTTCATACTTTGTTTGGGCATCACCCTCGAACCTCAAACCTTGACTCACCTCAGAACCTCGGAATGCCTGCAGTAGAACATCTGCATTCTACAATTACCCAAGCCTTCAAAGAGGCAACTACGCATTTACAACAAGCCAAGAGAAAATACAAGGAGAATGCTGATCTACATCGGAGTGAAGCACCTCCGTATCAGATTGGGGATCAAGTGTGGTTAGCTACCAGACATTTACCACTGAAAGGGCCTCGAACTTTTAACCCAAAATATCTGGGACCTTATTCTATTACGGCAATAATTAACCCAGTGGCTGTTAAACTTGATTTACCAGCTAGTATGCGAATTCACCCTGTTTTTCATGTGTCACTTCTGAAACCAGTGGTACCCGGAACCCGACTACTCAAACCTCCAGAACCTATTCTAATAGATGGGGAGCCCGAATTCGAAGTAAAGAACATTTTAGACTCAAAAATATTTAGCTCAAAACTGTTCTACCTAATTGATTGGAAGCGGTACGGACCTCAGAAGAGGTCGTGGGAACCCAGCGACCATGTGCATGCACCTCGATTAGTCAGTAAATTCCACAGACTCTTCCCAGACAAACCAAAACCCCTGGAGGGAACAACCTTGGGAGGGGCCTTGGGGGGGAGTGCTGTCATGATGCCCGCTCCCGGGGAGCCGGTTCAAGCCCTGCGTCCCCAAAAGCGGACATCCAGTCCCCAAGGAAGGACCCAGCAACCCCATATAGGGGCCCTTTGGACAGTGTCCTGGCGCCTATGGCGCCAGGCTCATAAAAGACATCAGTCCTGGCGCCATAGGCGCCAGGCTCATTATGGAAGTGCTTGGGTGCACTTACCTGATGCAGACCATGCTGCAGGATCCCGGCCTCCTTGAGGCCTGAAAGGAACTACTTTACCTGTGGGACTAATTTGCCATCCGGGCGTGGTCGGGGAAGGATACATACCTGATTGGAGGAAGGATACATATCTGGAACTTCTTCCAAGGCTATTTAAACCCCACCCGAACAGCCACACGTGCTTCGCATTGTTCTGCATCTAGCAGCTGGACGCTCACCGTGTCTGCTCCTGCATCCTGACTTCTGCCACGCCTGCCAGCATCCTGGATCACCTGCAAAGGAAGAGAAGAAGAGAACAGAAGAAGGAAAAGTCCTTACCAGCTAAATCCGCATCCCGGAGACATCTCGCCGACAATCCTGAAAAGGAAGACTTTTATTTAAAAGATCATCGCGTCGATCGCTGCAGCGCCGCATTCCACTCACCTTTACAGGGCGCCTCCATGTTCAGCAGCGATCATCCGGATTCGCAGTCACGCCCCAGCGTTAATGAGCGAATGAAAAGACATTACCAAAAAAACATTCATTAAAGACTTACCTGATTTCTACAAGGATTTCACCTCTCATCTTGGGTCGGTGCCTGTTCCCCGGCATTCCGTACCCCGGCCCTATGGGGAAAAAGACACTAGCATTAGTACATTATTGCATGGACACAAGGGGAACCTCTTATCAAAAAACTTACCTGGAAGCCAAGCAAGTTTGGTTCTCACCAATCCGAAAATCCAGTGAAGTAACTTGATACCAACGCGCCCCTGCATCAGAAGCAGGATGGAGAGCTCGTCGTTCCAGACCCTAAGGTGAGACGCTATGAGGAATCGCAGAAGGGTTTTGAGGAGGGTGAGAGGGGAAAGTGGGAGGCTGATTGCATTACCCCGCAGACAGTTAATCCCCTATTTTCGCCAACAGAAGGATACTTCTGCGAGCCAGACAAGCCAGATTTGGGGGCCCGGTCCAGTCCGTCTTCCGAACCCTGCGCATCACCTTAGAAGAGGTCACAGCAGCGCGAACCAGGCCAGCGCTTCCGTGGGAGTCAGGTGAGCGTTACACTCCAGGGCTAGGCCCAATTTCTGCAAGTATAGCTCAAAATTTTCAGTCAGCTGCACACTTCGAATTTTGTAGAGAGAATCTCCAGTTGAGGAGGAGTAACCTATTTATAAGCAAAAATTACATCACTGCTGTGTCATCCTCCTCACATAACTGATTAGGCAGTGGTCAAGGGTTCCCTCCCCCTCCATAAACTGGTAGGCTCAGAGAATGGAGGAGTGGTTTGAGCATCCAGAGCAGGTTACCCCATCAATCATCCGACAAAACAGAGGGTTGGATCTGGCTTTGGTACCTAGAAATCTCACATTTTAATAAATACCCTTTCTCATCATGTTATGTCACCGATGGCCATATTTCTAGATACTATATTTTCAGGCAGTCACCTAAACTTTGATGACCGTGGGACCTACTGGTGCGAAGTCACAGTTTTCCCTTGTTTCCGCCCAAACCATATTACTAAAAATTCAGGCATTCGATGAGCAGAACACCTATCACCTGTTAAACATTTTCTCAAAATGTTATGATCGTCATATTTATGCAGACAACACAATACATTTTTTTCTCATAACTTTTGATAGGTTGGTGTCACCAGAATGGTTTTTTAGCCCAGTAGATGCGGCTTGTGGACATCTTTTCAGAAATCCACACATCAATATTTTGGGACGAACATTATGGATATTACACGATGAAACGTACTTCTCCTATTTTACACAAGGGGAAATTAGCTTCCTCCTTAAACTAGCCCCCACCTTTGCCAAGTGTGGCTGTGACATCATAAAGGGTCCTGTGCTGAGATTAGATCACATTCTGTTGAGCTTCAAAAGGCTAGTTCCTAGCTCAGTCCAATTTTATTGGGGCCTAAGTGGTTTGGACCCTAAACTGATGGAGAGCACCCCTGCTTGAAGGACCAGACTCACATTACCACGGCAACAGGCTGTGAAGCCTCACTGCAGGAACGAAACCAGGACCAAGATTTGGGGCCTATCTCTCCTGCAAGCATTTAACTTTTTAACCAACATCAGATAATGCACACTTTTGTATGTACAACCCTTGCACAGTAATTTCCTGCAAACAGTGATCACAGAAAGGCAACATAATGTACATATTTCCAGACTTTAGCTGTGCATGTGAATACTTAAAGTGTAAATGTTAAAACACCATTGCAATGTTACTGCAGAAAGTTCCAGCCGTGACACCTTTCATTTCTTTTGCAGTTCAAAATCTCCATGTAGATTCTGCAAATTATGAAGTCTTTTCGTGATGGGCTCATGATGAACAAACTCACAGTTCCTTTCTGGCATTCCTTGACATGTTTTGAAGAGCATGTCTTTAATACAATGGAAGGGAAAAACGGATTTTGAAAACAATCATTGTTTTTACAGTAAAACCCCATTCTGTTGTGCAGGCTTGCACAGATTTTGGCACTTCCATTTACATGCCTGATGCCGCCGTTTTAGCCACTTGGGATCTTTGGCAAAAGTGTTTGCGTGTTTTTCTCTTCTTTCGAGGCCATGAACATTTTTAGGTACCTTCAAGTTTGGATGCTCAAAATCACTCCTTCGTGTTTGGCAATGGCCTCATTGTGCACGTACTCCAGCACAGGCCTTTTACTAAGGGGCATGTCCCCCCACTGACTCTGGCCTGTAGTTATGGCATTTTAGGGTTATTTCACCCCACAGTTGGTCTGGATCACAAAGTTAATCCTGGCTACTTTATTGAGGCTCTTGGGCCATCTCAGTAGTGTCTTTTGCTATTTCAACTGCCACTAGTTCTTAAGAAATGTCTTCTTCTAACATCTCTAAATTCTGATCGAACTTTGAATAACAATGTTTACTTTCCTTTTCTAAAACACAGCTTAAAAAGTATAAAACCTTCCAGGCAGCTATTTCTGCTAATGCCAAGATATGAACAACTGCAAAATACAAAAAACGATTCCTTGTTTCTACAGTTTTGTAAGACATTGCTATATGGTTGATGAAAGATGCTGTGTCATGTCTCATGAGGCAATCACAACAACCATTTAATTTAAAGCATCCAGTTTTAAGGTCACCTTGCACATTGTGGTATGTGCGGTTCTCTGCTACTTAATACAAGTGAACGCTCTCCAAGTCACTAAACCTCTTTTGATAATAGGTGTCAATAACATTGGTTTTCAGTATGTTTGTACTGTCATGAACCTTTTCTTCTAACTCTTCAATAACAGTTATCTGGTTTAACACTTGTTTCCTAGTAATGGCAGGGCCAAGCCCGAGCAAAATAATGTTCATACTACATCCATACAGAGACAAACTATTGAGTCAATCTGAAGCTTCATATGCACCACACTCTCTATGGAAGTGCATTTTGCTACTAAAGATTATATGTTTTTAACTCAGACTTTTATCTGCTGACAAATCTAATTTGCATTGCTCTTTTCTGCACTACTTAAGTAACCTGAAACCTGATGAGAAACCAATGTTGTGTTATCAGCTATATGCTGGACATCAGTATTTCTATTCCGTAGATGAGCAATGACAAGATTATAGTCATTTATCAACTGTGACTGTTAATTTCTTTTTAAGTGATATGTGTGTTTGTGTGATTTGCCATTGATTATGCTGGAAAGAATACAAAATACTGTTTACCTGACCAGCTGCACATATGGGCTTTGGAAACACAAACCTGTGCTTTGTGTAATAATTTCCGTCGCTCATATATTTATGTCAGCTGTATTTGTGCCACATGTGGATCTGGAATCTGAGTACTTTGAACATAACTGTGCAGTATTAGCTTCTCTTCGAATAATACATTTGACATGCTTTTCTATAAATTGTATTAAAAAACTGCCACTATTTTTGCATCTTTGACTCACAAAAGTAAATTAACGTCAGGTCCCCCAAGAGCTTTATACTATTTTCGCCAGAAAAAGTGTTCAACTGTACCAACAGGAACATTTTCTTTACTGTCACTAAAATGCAGCATGGCTGTGTATCGACGGATGTGAGGTGCCATTTGCAGTACATCCTCTGTATAGAATACCTTGACAAATTAAATCTGCAAGACCATTCCAGCCATATACAGTGCAACTCAAAACCACAAACCAAGTGAGAGGACCCAAGTTTCCAGGCATAAATCAGAGCTCTGAATGTCATCTGTACCAGTTCTCCTTAGTTACAAGCATGCTGGCCAGGATGTTGATAACTTTTGATCCTAACACCTCATCTTTATCTTTCACCTTTCTGGCAGTAACACTTTGGAAGCATGTCCCTGTTCTGAGAGTGTAAACCACTGAATAGCAAAGGGTATAAAATTCAGTTTCATACAGTAAGTGTAAAATATATTCTATGTTTGTTCAGAATCTGGGGTCTCAGAACACATGTGTGTATAATGATATTCTGGCGATCATCCAATCTTCCATCCTTTCCAGTGGGAAAAAGCATTTGGAAACATTGATGCTCCATACTCTTCCCCTAATCACCGATTGGTGCATCTTCAGCCTGTCTCATCTTATACAATTCAAGAGTTTCATGCATCACTTCATGAGAACAAATTAGATGAATGGTTCACATAAACTATTAGATTCAGTAGCTGTAATTCAATGAAATTGCATCTTTCGTGTAAATTCTCTAAATTGTGCCTCACAAATAGAAGTCTCTAGTATGTTTTGAATTTCACTTAAAAGTTCACTCTCTTCTGCTAAACATACCAAAGCTTCTTTTTTACTCTCCTAACCTCAATGATCTCTTGCCAGATTGTCTTTATTTTTTGTGGCAACTACATTCACTAATACAAACAAAGAATCCTCGAGTTGACATTTCAGCCCCAGACAATGGACATTTTCCTTCAAATCAAAGAACAAAAATATCACTTTTCCCATTAGACCACTCACAAACTCCTTTGCAGGTAACTTAGATGATTTAGGGGGTAATTCATAGAATTCAGCGCACAAGTGGCGCACGCGGCTGGCGCACAGTGTGCGCGTGCGAATCCCTGCGCCAGCCGCGTGCGCTAAAATCCATTTCCGCGCACAGCGTATTCATGGATTCCAGCCACCAAAACCAGCCGTGGTGCACAGTGGCGCAGCGACCCTGCAGCAGTGCCAGTTACGCCCCCAAGAACGCCTCTCGCGCAGGGAAAAGCCATCAATATACCCAATCCAGCGCAAAGGGCTGCGCTAACCCTGTACCAGCACAGCAAGTGGGCTACGTGTATCACTGGGGTGCGCGGGAAGTACCTCACGCGATTGGCCCTGTGCGAGCAGGGTACGCGTATTTCAGGGGTGCGCGGGAAGTTCCACACGCGATTACATCATGGTACATGTATTTCAGGGGTGCGTGGGAATTTCCACACGCGATTGGGCCCGTGCAAGCAGGGTACGCATATTTCAGGGGTGCGCGGGAAGTTCCACACGCGATTTCATCATGGTACGTGTATTTCAGGGTGCGCGGGAAGTTCCACACGCAATTTCATCATGGTACGTGTATTTCAGGGGTGCGCGGGAAGTTCCACACGCGATTCCATCAGGGTACGTGTATTACATTGGTGCGCGGGAAGTTCCACACGCAATTTCATCATGGTACGTGTATTTCAGGGGTGCGCGGGAATTTCCACACGGGATTGGGCCCTTGCGAGCAGGGTACGCGTATTTCAGGGGTGCACGGGAAGTTCCACACGCGATTTCCTCATGGTACGTGTATTTCAGGGGTGCGCGGGAAGTTCCACACGTGATTCCATCAGGGTACGTGTATTACAGGGGTGCGCGGGGAGCACCACACGCGATTCCATCAGGGTACGTGTATTACAGGGGTGCGCGGGGAGCACCACACGTGAATCCATCAGGGTACTTGCATTACAGGGGTGCGCGGGAATTTCCACACGCGACTGGGCCTGTGCAAGCAGGGTACGCATATTTCAGGGGTGCGCGGGAAGTTCCACACGTGATTTCATCATGGTACATGTATTTCAGGGGTGCGCGGGAAGTTCCACACGCGATTCCATCAGGGTACGTGTATTACAGGGGTGCGCGGGAAGTTCCACACGCAATTTCATCATGGTACGTGTATTTCAGGGGTGCGCGGGAATTTCCACACGGGATTGGGCCCTTGCGAGCAGGGTACGCGTATTTCAGGGGTGCACGGGAAGTTCCACACGCGATTTCCTCATGGTACGTGTATTTCAGGGGTGCGCGGGAAGTTCCACACGTGATTCCATCAGGGTACGTGTATTACAGGGGTGCGCGGGGAGCACCACACGCGATTCCATCAGGGTACGTGTATTACAGGGGTGCGCGGGGAGCACCACACGTGAATTGCACGTGTGGGTCCTCCCAGGTGTTCCCTCTACACCCTCCACGGCCCCTGCAGGTGGCTCACACCACAGGGGCCTAACCTGCACATGTCCTGCAGGCACCCCATCCACCATGGCCATGCCCCCGTCAACTTGCACTACTGCCCACCAACGCATGTCCCCCTGCACCCCCAGCCACCAGGGGCAGCCTCCACCAGGCCCCCACCCATGTCTCCCAGCACCCCCACCCCCCAGCAGTGCAGGGGCACCCACCACCAGGCCCCCACCCATGTCTCCCAGCACCCCCACCCCCCAGCCACCAGGGGCAGCCTCCACCAGGCCCCCACCCATGTCTCCCAGCACCCCCACCCCCCAGCAGTGCAGGAGCACCCACCACCAGGCCCCCACCCATGTCTCCCAGCACCCCCACCCCCCAGCAGTGCAGGGGCACCCACCACCAGGCCCCCACCCATGTCTCCCACCACCCCCACCCCCCAGCCACCAGGGTCAGCCTCCACCAGGCCCCCACCCATGTCTCCCAGCACCCCCACCCCCCAGCAGTGCAGGGGCACCCACCACCAGGCCCCCACCCATGTCTCCCACCAACCCCACCCCCCAGCAGTGCAGGGGCACCCACCACCAGGCCCCCACCCATGTCTCCCACCATCCCCACCCCCCAGCCACCAGGGGCAGCCTCCACCAGGCCCCCACCCATGTCTCCCAGCACCCCCACCCCCCAGCAGTGCAGGGGCACCCACCACCAGGCCCCCACCCATGTCTCCCACCACCCCCACCCCCCAGCAGTGCAGGGGCACCCACCACCAGGCCCCCACCCATGTCTCCCACCACCCCCACCCCCCAGCCACCAGGGGCAGCCTCCACCAGGCCCCCACCCATGTCTCCCAGCACCCCCACCCCCCAGCAGTGCAGGGGCACCCACCACCAGGCCCCCACCCATGTCTCCCACCACCCCCACCCCCCAGCACTGTGGGGCACCTGCCAGCAGGCCCCCACCCATGTCCAACTCATGTTCCCCACCACCCCCACCCCCCAGCACTGTGGGGCACCTGCCAGCAGGCCCCCACCCATGTCCAATTCATGTTCCCCACCCCCTACCCCCCAGCACTGTGGGGCACCTGCCAGCAGGCCCCCACCCATGTCCAACTCATGTGCCCCACCCCTCCACCCCCCAGCACTGTGGGGCACCTGCCAGCAGGCCCCCACCCATGTCCCATCCATGCCCCCCTGCACCTGGGTCCCACCAATCCCCAATCATGTCCGTAATGGCCATCCTCCCCTGCCAAAAGGCCCAACCAACTATCACATCCACCCACATATCAAAGGCAATGACATGTTACACACCCAATGTAAATAATGCAAATGAACACATGTCTGTCACACACAATGGCTGCAAGTGAATGTTAAGACACCCAACATGACATGCATGAAAGCAATGAGATGATACGACACATTGAAGGATGAAAATAAAAATGTATTTAAAATCAACTTGAATGGAAATGAAATGAGAAAAACCACAAAGCA